>NW_020837957.1:6417566-6469318 GCF_003676395.1 Aethalodelphis obliquidens | reverse complement strand
GAGATCGACACAATTTCACTATACATCTCTATATTTATATTTATATATATATATATATATATATATATATATATTCTGTAGGCAGATATATGTGATCAAAAAATACATATTTCAATATTCCATAGCTATTCATAGCTATTATATTCAAAAGAGAAGCAGAGTACCAATATGTGCCAACATTATTAAGTTTTCAGAATATGTAAAATGATAAAAAGATTCTAAGATAATTCCACAAAGTAAGCATAAGTAAGCATAAGTCCTAACAACAAAACTGGAGAAGGAATAAATTTATTCTAATCAAAAAGGAATATAAGGAGGGTTTAGCATTAGGAAAATCATATTATAATTCACTACATTAGTAGATTAAGAAAAAACAATTTTGATCATCCTGATAGATGTAGAAAGCATTTGATATGATTTTTGTTTAAAAACATCTTAGCAAGTTAGAAATAGAAGGAAACTTATTTGACAACATGTGTATACCAGAACTTCCCAGCAAAACTTATACTTAAGGGTAAGTAGTTTTAAAAGTTACACTGAACTCAGGAACAAATTGTAGATACCAACTACTACTGTCATTAGCCAATATCTTACTGGAGATTCTAGGCAAAGCAGTAGATTTAGAAAAATAAATTAAAACTTTATATATTTAAAAAAGACAAACTGTCAGAATTTACAAATGATATAATTCTCTACTAAGGAAATCCAGGAGAAATTATTTGAAATGTTCAAAAAATTCATAATTGGCTTTAGTAGTATTACTGGATAAAAAGAGCTACATACAAAAATATCACTACTTTATACAATAGAAATAAATAATAAAAAAAGTAGAAAATATTACTTGAATTAGCACCAAAACTATAAAACATTAGGAATATAACCACTACCTATTCAAACAAAGAGGTAAACTTTTTACTAATAAACATAAAAGAAGACTTAAGTAGACATATAAAATTCACAAACGGAAAAACTAAATATTATAAATATATAAAATTCTCATGTTAATCTGTAAATTCAAAGCTATCTCAAGCCTATATTCTCAGATGATTCTGACAAGTTAATTCTTCAATTCAAAATGAAAAGGAAAATAGGTAGTAAAGAAATTTTTGGAAAAGAAAATAAAAACTTTTATATATCTAAAAGGTTTAACCTTTTAGGTATCAAGCAGACCCATATTTACATGTACCCAGAGTTATCTAAACTGTGAGGTTTGAGGGCACAGGTCCCTACAAACCATCCTCATTTCTGACACCAGTTGCAAGTTCATGGGGTTCCCCATACCACGCTTAGGTGTAATAATTAGCTAAAAGGAGTAAGGGAACTCATTGAAAACTGTTACACTCACATTACAAGTTGTTGATGGAAAAGGATACAGATTAAAATCAGCCAAGAGACAAGACACATAGAGTCGAGTCCACAAGGAGTCCAAACATGGAGGTTCCAGTAGTCCTCTCTCCATCAAGACATGAACAGCCTGGTCACATTGTAGACAATCTGCACAGAGAATTGCCTGCCAGGGAAGCTCGCTTTCAGTGTCCAGAGTTTTTATTGGGGCTTTATCACATAGTGCCTGCATGGTTGACTTTTAGTCTGAAGCCCCTCCTAGAAGTTAGGCTAATATCTTTTGTCATCAGTTCTTCTGGAAGTTGGAATTGGTATGTTGAAGCTCAAAGTCCTCATCATAAATCACACTGTTAGATTGTCCAGTGGCCAAAACCCTTATAGACAGAATAGAATATTCTGTCAGGCAGAATATTCCAGGGTTCTAGAGCTCTCTTCCCAGTCATCAAGGGCAAAGCCCAGACTTCTCTTTGGGTAAGGTTAATTCTTCACTACACAATATGGAAATTTAGTGTACAGCATGGAATTCAAATAGGAAATAATCTGCACATTTTCATATAAAAGTAATGGGAAATCTCTGGAAAAATGTATACTAAACTGTAAACTATAATATACGCCACTGTATGAAGAAAGCATAGGAATACTGGGGGTCAGGAATGTAAGGAGAGATTCATTTTTTGCTCTTTGTACTTCTAAACTATTTGGATTTTTTTTAAACAATAAGAATCAATTAATAGATATCTTGTGTGATTTAAATAACTATTTCAAAAAATGAGATTTTCCCCACTTCCACTAAATAAATATGAATGTAAACCTATACAAATCAGGTTTAAGAAGAGCCCCATTTTTAGCTCACATGCATTAGTCTGGGCTTACCGGCTCTCCTACTTACCTCTGAGAAGTTGGAGGTTGGAATGAGCTGACTGCAACTCTATGAATCTATGAATATTATTTGTATATGTGGAGCCATTTCTTTTCTTTTTTTCTAATTTTTTTTTTCTTAATCATTATTCCCAGTCAAATGGCACAGGCTTGAGAAGGGCAAAGACAGCCAGAGATTGCACTCTGGCCTACCCTCAAAGTATCCTTTATGAACTACCCTTCCTAAGTCCACCCTTTAAAGTCAATGTTTCCCACACTTCCTCCCTTGCTCTGCTTCTCTCACCAGACTGCAAAGCCTCAGAGGGTGAACTCAACTACCTTGAAGTTGTCTTTTATCATTTGTGGCGATTCACGAATTATATTCCCTGCCTCCAATTCCATGGACTTCAATTTCTGTGTTTGACCTCTTTAACCTCTCTGTAACCTGTTTACTCTGCATTAATCCTAAAGTCAGTCTTAGTTTAGGTCTTCATCATTTCATTTCTTACTATCATAAAGGTTGTTAATTAAGGGACCAGGTGGTAATATACATAAGTGAAGCAGACCGCTCTAAGAAAATCCAGAGTAGTGAGGGCTATGATGGGCTGGAGGATTCTTGCCACTTTTAAAAGCATTCCCTTTCAAAGTTTTGTTTGCTGTGTTTGTGTTTTGTTTTGTTTTCCATCATTGTGGCTAAATACTTCTGTGGCCAAATTCTGAGCTAGTTTGCAAACTCTGTGAACATGGTCTCTATACCATGTATCTTACAAATCTATTTGGCTTCTGGAATGATCTGTTTAGAAATGTAAATCTAATAATGTCATTCCTCTACTCCAAAGTTTTTCAATGATTTAATTCTAGGCTAAAATCAAAACATCTTACCCTGGCACTCAATCTTTTAATGATCTGACTTCTGATTATCTTCAGCTATATCCCTTACCATTTCCATTTCACACTGTGATCCCGCTATTTTGAAATTCTGTCAGATCATACAATGTCCTATGCTCTACATTGTTTCTGTGACATTCGCGACTTTTTAGAAGACTTCCTTGACTTTACTTACTTCACTTACTTGACCTTCCCTTATTCCACTCTGATGTAATCCTCTTGTTCATTGTTTCTTCACTGCCACTGACCTACTTCCTTCAAAGCAATTTTTACAGACTGCATGAAATAGTATATGTTTGCTTTCTGCCTCTTTCACTAAAATGTGTGCTCTTTAAGGTAGGCTTGATGTTACATTTATCTCTGTAGAAATGGCATTTGGAACTTAACAGAGACAATATCAATATCTCTTTTTTTCCTGAATGTATTTTTCTTCTTCTAACTGTAAAGTTAGCTATTACTTTCAATATAACACACTTGTGAACACAGCGTTTGGCAGCAACAGGATTCAATCCTTCCTCTACTAGGTACTACCTGTGTGACATTAGATAAGTTAGGTAACCTCGCTAAATCTCGGTTTTCCCGTAGTGCCTACCTCATCGGATGACTATGAAGATTTAAATAATATAATTCATTAGTACAAAGCCTAGCACTTTGGAGCTGTTCAAAACTGCAGATTATGGTCATGGTAATAGTACAGATCTTCCGCAACTTAGGATGGGGTTACACCCTGATAAAACCATCACAAGTTGAAAATATCATAAGTTGAAAATGAATTTAACACAGCCAACCTACCAAACATCATAGCTTAGCTTCGCCTAGCTTAAAGGTGCTCACAACACTTACATTAGCCTACAGTTGGGCAAAATCATCTAACACCAAGTCTATTTTATAATAAAATGTTGAATATCTCATGTAATTTATTGGATATTGTACAGAAAGTGAAAAACATTACACTTCTAAGAATAAATCAGTTGTTTACCATCGTGACCATAAGGCTGACAGGGAGCTGCAGCTGCCCAGCATCACAAGAGAGTATCATACTGCATATGGCTAGCCTAGGAAAAGATCGAAATTCAAGGTATGGTTTCTACTGAATGTGTATCACCTTTGTACCATTGTAAAGTCAAAAAATTCTTCAGTTTAACCATCATAAGTTGGGGACAGTCTATAGTAGCAGAAATAGAAATAATGCGGATAACATTTTAAAAATCAAACATTTGAAAACATTTATTTAAAAGCTAAACTGCAATTCAAAAGAAACAGTAAAGCATACTGAACTCTTATTATAGTGGTTCTCAGTAAACCCACACATACGTTTTCTTGCCTCAAACTGAACTAACTGCATCACCCTGTCCTTCATCCCCCAGAATGCTCCTCCTCCTGGGTTTCCTATGCACCGAATAGTATTGCCATCCACACCCTTGGCTAATCCAGTGACTTGGGAAGGCCTTCGTGACTCCTCCTCCTCCTCAACTCTACAGCCAATCATCAAATCCTGTTGATTCTATCATACAATAGCCACCATACTAGTCTCACTACACTTTATCTTGCCGACCCTAACTGATTTTCTAAATAGCAACCAGAAATAATCTGAACATTTCTCTTCCCCTCAGTACTTCCCATTGTGCAAACTCCTTCTCATTGCTTAGACAAGTCTCACAAGACTTGCCAGACTATGTTCTGGCCCAATATTCCAGCATCATCTCTGGTTACTCCCTCCTTTACACTTGGGCTCCACCAGCTTATAATTCATTCCATTCCTCCAATCTATCTTGCTTTTTTTCACCACTAAGTCTTCACACAAGCCATTTCCTTGTCTATAACTGGCTTCCCAAGTCTTCTTAACCTGGCAATCTACCATTCATTACTCAGTTCCACCATATGTGTGATTTCTTCCAGGAAGCCTTCCCTGACAGATATCCCTTCTCCCTCTATGGCTCATGTAACACAGCACTTGACCTGTTTCACTGTATTAAAAATGCCTGCTCACTTGTCCTCCTTTTATGCTCCCTTATACTCTGAGCTCTATGAAAGCAGAAACCAGGTGTGTCTTGCTCACCATTGTATCCCCAGTGCTTACCTCAATACCAGCCGCACATAGTAGGAACTGCAGTACCCATGCATGATAAAAAGAATGAATGGACGAGTGGACTGTTAAGCCTATTTTGAAGCTGCATCTAGGTCAAACTGGTGGGTGTAAACTCCTTTCATCTTTATTCCAGCTTCTGTGGTGACCGTGGAAGAATCACTGTTTTCCTGAGTTTTCATAGATGTCTGTAGTTAGTCTGTTTGAAGTTCAGCAGTTCTATGAAGTTTTGGGCTGTGAAGTATAGCAACTCTCCTCTCCTCAGCAGTAAGAGACTTTTTCACACTTTATTTATGAGAATAGAAGTGCTGATCCTTTCACTGCGCATTTCTTCTCCAACTAATTGATTTTATTTTCATAAACTTAGAATTACTTTTCTAAAACTCTACTTGATTCTTCTTTTCAGTCCTCTGTGTTTAGAATGCCACTGATTTTTATTACCACTACAACTGGTAAAACCAACCAGCTATGCTGACTGGGTCAAGGTCTTCTTATTTAGTCTAGATATTCAAACTTCACTTTCTGACTTAAAAAAACAAACAAAAAGTACATTTCCAGGCACCAGTGATTTGATGCATATGGAATGAAACTATCGCTACCATCTATAATCTCAATTCTTTGAAGGAAATGGTGGAAAATCTATTCCCTATCTCTATTAGCAATTTCCAATGAGAGGAATGCTTAGATTTTAGTGATAAAAATCAAATTCTTCCCAAAAGTTTTATCATCATGCACTTATGAGGATAAATAAAGGAACAGTTCATCAAATGGAAAATACATATGGGCTTTGGAGCTGGATGAAAATGAATAAAGTTAGAGTCATGGCTCTGTGACTTCCTAGTTTCATAAACTTTGGTATTTTATTAAACTCTCTTAGACTCATTTTCCCCATTATTTCTTTAAACAGTTTACCGTAGTACCTACAATAGCATTGTTTTGAATGTTAATTGAGTAACACACATAAAGTGCCTTTTATCTAATGTTATTGTACAGAATTTACCTATATATTTTACAGTTACTCTTTGCCATGAAGCAACATCTGCAGCAGAGTTTTTGCAACAGTATGCTGTTATATAATCTGAGCCTGAAAGATGCACACTGATCCTGTCATCTTTGTAAACAGTCCTTTGACGAAAGCATTCCCTGGGACCTATCTTTACATGTTAGACACTCAGTCTGATCCAAATGTTTCCTATCTTCACTTAAGGTGGTTCCAAATTAGTACAAAAGTTATAACATTCAAAGAGCTCTGCTACAGAGCACGTTCCAATGCTTGGCTTTCAGCTTTCAAGATCATCTGATGTCAGGTGATGTGGATTACTATAATTTTTTCTGAACTTCCTTCTTGAGATTTGAAATGGCATATTCTCCCATACGGTCCTGCCTCTAAAAGAATTTGCTTGAATCTGAAAGCAGAATATGGATAGAACACTGCTCAGCCTAAGCTCAGCATCTGATATGCGTAAAGATTTTATAGAGTTGGCACTTCTCACCTGCTGACTCACATGGGAAGCACTCTCTACCTATATATTGTGGCCAAGATTTCTATTGAAAAGATGGTTCTTCAATTTTGTAAACATTTAATGAAGTGACTTCTCTAAGCTCTTTACCTGAATGACTAAAAATGACAACTTTTATTCATAGGGTTGCTGCTGAAGGGAAGGTGCTTTGACTATCTATAGCTGCTTCACAAGCCATCTAAAACAACAGACACACCCTAAAGTGACCAGCAATTACTCTTGTATAATCCCCTCCCCTTAAGTGCATGAGGAATCTGATTTCTTTCTAACAGTATATGGCAAAGGCAATGAGCTATCATTCCCTTGATTAAGTTACCTTACATGGCAAAGGTGATGGGATATCGCCTTTGATTCAGGTACATTATATAAGACTCTGTCTTAGCAGATTAGAGCAAGAAATAAACAGCTACCTTGTGAACTGCAAGTGGAGAAGGCCATGTGTCAGGAAACTGTGGGTGGCCTCTAAGACCTGAGAGAGGTCTTCGGCCAACAACCAGTGAGAAGCCGAGGCCCTCAGATACATAGCTGCAAGTAAATGAATTCTGTCAACGACCCAAAGGGGCTTGAAAGTGGATTCTTATCTGGCCAAGGCTCAGATGAGATGGCAGCTTGTCTGACACCTCGACTGTAGCCTTGTGAGATTCTCTGCAGAGGACCTAGCCAGGCCATGACCCAGGACTCCTGACTCAGGGAAATGGAAATAATAAACGTATGTTTTAAGCCACTAAATTTGTAGTAATTTGCTATATATCAATACAAATGAATACAGTAGCCTGAAACAAAAATGTTTTTTTATTTCTCAGGCTTCTCTGGATTGACAAGGGCTCACGTGGGGGTCAGCAGGAGTCACCATGTGGCTGCTTTCAGCTGGAAGCTCAGAATGTATGGAATGGTCTTAACACTCCCTCCCCCCTCCCCCCATGTCTCTCCAACAGAAGAGCTGGACTTCTTGCAGAGCGGCTCAGAGCTCTAAGCAAGAGAGAGTGTAAGTTGCCATCTCTCTTAAAGCCTGGACTCAGAAGTCCTAGAACCTCCCTTCTGCTATACTTTATTGGTCAAGGCAAGTCACAGGCTATTTCAGATTCAAGGTAGGGGAAATAGGCTCCACCTCTTAATGTGGGAGCATCCTAAACATCTGGAATGGGGGAAATTGTTGATGGCAATATTTGCAGGCAATTTGCTACAATCCACCCTCTGGCCACAGTTCACAATCATTTCACGTGCAGAAGGCTCTCACCCCCACTCAAAACTCAGAAGTCTTATCAGGCTTAATGTCCAGTTTCTTGTGATCCACATTCATGTCCAGATAAGGCTCTTCTAGTGTGGGTCTTGTCAATCTGGAGACTTGTAATTTAAAAAGACTAATTCAGCAGACAATGGCAAGGTACATGTTCTCGGAGCACCCCACTTTTGAACAAGGAAAATTTCTTGATTAGGATTCAGTCTGTTCCCTGGGAGTGATTTTTTATGGCTCTAAGCTTCATCCTTGAACCCTTACCTCTGCCTTTCAGATCATCTTTTTGCATAAGAAATGTCCTATATTTATAGCTGAGTGGCATTTTCAGCCTTCATCCTGCCAAAACAAAGTTGAGGGCCTAAAAGTCTCTTCATTTTAAATTTTCTCTGTCCCTTTTCATCCAATCTAATTAAACTACCTTAAAAAAAAAAACACTGTGTTTCCAAGGTATCAAATTATAATCCAGTACACTAGAAAAATGCCACAACCACAGATCTCTTTAGGTCACTCTCTACTTTGGGCTGAGATTCAGGATGCTCTGGGGTAATATCTTTAAAGTTCTTTGAAGCCTTTTGTCTGGTCAAAAGGGTCTACAAGGCACTGACTTAAATCTCTCAGTGTTTTTAACAAGCAGTATTAAAGTTATGCCATTGATTCGATCTTAACTCTGAGTCCACATTTTGCTGTCAGAGCTTCAATTTGATCTTTGTTCTGAAGCTATTTCTTATGCTGAGAACCTTTTGTAGGTTTGAGTAACTGGGAATGAGAAATAGTATTATTTTCCAACCCAGCAAAACCCAGTTGAAAATATTTCTTCTTGGTTCTGTTGAACACTGAAAAGTTCCTTCTTTAGTTCATTTGTCTCTTATAATATCTTCTCATAGCTTAAAAAATGTTTTCAAAATGTTGCCTGGAAAGCTTCCAAGCCATACAGAATTCATTAGGTACTTCTTCTATCTTCTAAGTAACTTCAGACAATAATCTTAATTTTTTCTGCCAATACTTAAGTACATACCCTACACTTTTTCCAGTCTTTCATAGTAATTTTCCCAGTTTTCTGGTCTTCCTTCATTAACAATCTCCTCATCACCATTCAGGCCTCTGCCAACTACTCAGTCACAATGCCAATGCCATATATTTTATGTTGGAAATAGCACTGAAGTTCTTACATCTGAATAACTGCCCCTGAGGAGCTTTATCCACATAGGAGTTTGATTAAGGTGACAGGATCCTTGACTTGGAGCTGATTTCATAATGGGATGTGACTGGGGAGAGGTGAAGGTGTTTTGCAGATTGGGGGGTGTGAATTGCTGTGGCAGAATACAGAGATAGATGGCCTCTGAAAACGGTTATCAACATTTCTTCCACCCTTGTACACACATGCCACTCTTCCCATCAAGAGATGGAGTCTGTTTCCTCTCTTCTGGTAACCGGTCTGGTCTTGTGATTTGCTAGAATGCAGCTGAAATTACATTCTTGGCCCAAGTGTTAAGAAGACTGACATCTGCTTTTTGCCTCTTGGGGACAGTCATTAGACTAGTATATATCAAGAGGCTACATGTAGAAACACTGTGGTGGATAAGATGCAACTTTGGCCACTTCAGCCCCAGTGGACTTCCCCATTGAATGTGACCTCATTCAGCCTGTACAGTGTAGGAAAAAATACCCAATTTAGCTCAGTCAACACAGAACTATGAAAAATAATAAACTATTTTTACATCGCTAACTTTTTAGTGCTTTTTTATGGCAGCAACAAGTAACTGAAGCAAATCTTGATCATGGAATTATATATAACACGGTTATATTATGGGTCAGCTAAAACTGTGGTTTCTTCAAGCATAACTAACTTATATAATCATGCCACTAAGACAGTTGCTTGTATACTTCAAAATAAAGTATCTGAATAATGTGGGATTGAGAATAGTTTATTTACTTATTTAGTGATTTTATTAAACATATTAGGATAAGTCAGAAAGACAAAAGACTGAATAAGATATATTGTATATTTGGGTTCCACAGATGTGTAGGAATTGATTCCTTGATATCTTGTTTGTTATAAGGTGGTTGTAAATTTCTCAACAAATGTATACCAAAAGGTAGGGTGACAGATATTGAATATTAATAATGTGCCTACTAGATATGCTTTTAATCATGTGTACTCACATATTAGGATGGAGGCTGGATTAATATTCTTAGGAGAAGCTCAAATTAAATTGCCCTTCTTTGTTTAGTTTTCCTTTTCTCATTAGGATTCTATCCTCATTAGCTGAAAATACAGTGTCTTGTAGTTAGCAATAACCAAGCAAAGGTTATGTTTTATTTCTAAAAATTATATAACTAACCAAGCTCTATAAACTAAAGGTTAGGAAAATACAACCCCATAAGACACAATGAAATATAAAAATACTCAGATAATCATTGCTTTTTCTGTGGGGAAATTGAGTTTTCAGGGAGATCAAGTGTCTTGCCCAAGATTGAATCCACTTCTGTTTGTATCAGAAATCCATGCCTGTCTCTTTTTCTTTTCCTCTGTGTACAGAGTGCCTCCTAGAAACTGAGGTGCTTTGTAAAAAGTGAGACCTGGGAATATAACATTGAACAGAAAGTGGTGAAAGGTGTGTGGTCGAAGGCAACTCTAGATGGTACTATTCTTTTATAGAACATAATGTTTTTGCTTATTAATCACTTGTTGTGGCTGCCTTCATTTTCTGCAATGTTAGAAGGTCCAGTACGATGTTTCAGGTCTTAATTATACTACACCAACTTCCTCATCTCTCAAGAAAAATTTATCAAGGAGAGGGAAAAAAAATGTCATCTAATAAAAAATATTGCTACATTTTAATGAGTGTTTACTATGTGCCCCCCAATAATTCTGTGTCCAAGAAATGTTTATGTAATATTTCTATATCTAAGGACTAATATCACTTATCATTGTTACACTAAAAGTCAAGACAGATAGCAAGACAGGTCATGTTATTGCAAAAGTCTAGTGTAATGAAATCATTGTGCCCAACTGGTTACTTTATCTGGTTACACCACCAGAAAACAAAGCAGGAGAAAGAACCATGGGTCAGTATTTACAAAATCTAACCTAGGGAGCTCTCAAAAAATCTAGTTTCCTGTTCCACACCCTCAGAGATTCTGATTAATTAGCTGTATCAGTCACAGTTCCAGCAAGGGTCAAAAGAAGTGATTCGAAGAATTTATGAAGGGACTGCTAAAAAACACTAATGCAAAAAGAAAAAATCCATAATGTGGAAATATCACAATTTTAAATAAAGTGTCATATGGAACCACACTAGAACCTCAGGCAAAAGGAAAAATCAGAAATAGTGATCCTGTCTTTATTTAAAATTTTGACATTGTGTTCACCATGGATTTTTTGCATTAATTTTGATTTTTAAAAATTAGTGCATTAAAAGGTTATTTATCTTGATTACCGAGTTTTCTGACATACTCCTTTCCCCTAAATTTTGTACTCAAGGTGTGCACCTGTGTCTCCTCATACCACTTGTGTCCTTGCCACACAGAATGTGTGACATCACCAGTAACATGGCACCACTTCTGACTGCTTAGACTCATACCACAGCTTTACTACTTATCAATCCTATAACCATGGATTATTTACTTTACCCCTATGAAAACTTTTTTCACAGATTACTTTTGAGAATTAAATGAAATAATCCTCAGAAACAGTACAATGCTCGACACAAAGTTAGTTCTCAATAAATAGCTAGTATTATTATGTTTGGAGTTCTAATTTTATTTGACTAATTGAGGAAGGACAATTATTCCTTTTATGATATTATAGACTAAAATAAAGTGGGGTTTTTTTCTTCAGAATTTTAAGACGTTGTACCAGTAGCAACAAAGAAAAGCTCTGCTTGCCCTAGGCCTTCTAAGAGGTCTCATTCCAGACCAGCTTTCTGAAAAATGGAAATATTCTACAATCTTTACAAGCTACTAAAAGCTATTTCCCCCTGACCCCAACCCAATGGACTAGCCTTTTCTCACCACTCCAGCATTTGCTGATTTTACTACATAGATTACATTCAAAGTCTGCAGTCTCTGCAGTAACCTCCAAAGTGGGAGCTGAAAACCCAGGAATATGTAAGATGATCCATTGGAAACAGGGAGAAAATAGAGTACATCATATTTATTTTTAATATAAATATGAGGAAGAAATTAAACTTTCTAATATTCAGTAAATGGGCCAACCTCTTCTTTATCTTGCCTTATTCAATCTCTGCCTTATTCAGTCCTCACCCTACCTAAGCTTATTATCAGAAAATAATCCCAGAAAAGAATGAACACTTCACACAACAGAAGTGTTGACAGTAGTGTTCTCATTGGGTGGTTTGTGTTTGAACATAAAACATTTTGCATTTTATGGGATATCATATGGTTAACTGTGTTAAAAAAATAAAGATTTAAAAATAAAATCTGTACAATACTATGTAATAAAATGAGAACTGGCTATAAAATCTTTTGGCAATATAGTAAAAAGATTTGAGCTGTTGACCTTAAAAGTAAATTATGTGTTTTTGTTTTGAAAAAGAAAACAGTTCCAAATTTGCTGACTTTTATTCTGGTATGACAAGTGGCTGTTGGGTAGCTGCTACTTATCAGATGTTTAAATAAATAAACTCTTTTAATTCATCCCTTCAAGTTAAAAGGGATATTTCAACAATAAGCAAGAAAATAATTGCTTTTTGAAAGAAATTCTTGCTGTGGAGAGAGAATATGGAAAATAGATGCTTAGAATTATTTCCATCCATCTCTAGTGTTGCTGCCCAAAATGCTGTATATCACCCATAAAAATGCTCATATCTGCAGACTCTAATCAGAAACATAGTCTTTTAACCTTCTTAAAATTCTCACAAATAGTATTCGGTGGGGAGGGGGTTTGAAACCCTTTTTTAAAAATGTAAAAGCACAGTGTTTTATAGTTAGGTTGAAAAACAACCAATTGAATCGGAGAAGAAGGAAATTTACAAGATGTAATGATATAAACTATCCATAAGTGGTGAATAAACTTAAAAATCTTGTGTAATAATTTTTTAAATTGCACTTTACGATGCCTTTCTACCATTTGGATTTGTAAATTTTTTTCAGCTATGGCAGCCATAAAAATCAGGAATAAAAAAAATGAAACCAAAATAAGACCTTTATATTGATATGTCACAAAATGTTAAAGATTAAAAGGCAATGAGGCTGTACCACAATGTTCACTGCAGCACTATTTACAATAGCCAGGACATGGAAGCAACCTAAGTGTCCATCGACAGATGAATGGATAAAGAAGATGTGGCACATATATACAATGGAATATTACTCAGCCATAAAAAGAAAAGAAATTGAGTTATCTGTAGTGAGGTGGATGGACCTAGAGTCTGTCATACAGAGTGAAGTAAGTCAGAAAGAGAAAAACAAATACTGTATGCTAACACATATATATGGAATCTAAAAAAAAAAAAAAGGTTCTGAAGAACCTAGGGGTAGGACGGGAATAAAGACGTAGACGTAGAGAATGGACCTGAGGACACAGGGAGGGGGAAGGGTAAGCTGGGATGAAGTGAGAGAGTGGCATGGACATATATACACTACCAAACGTAAAATAGATAGCTAGTGGGAAGCAGCCGCATAGCACAGGGAGATCAGCTCGGTGCTTTGTGACCACCGAGAGGGGTGGGGTAGGGAGGATGGGAGGGAGACACAAGAGGGAGGAGATATGGGGATACATGTATATTTATAGCTGATTCACTTTGTTATAAAGCAGAAATTAACACACCATTGTAAAGCAATTATACTCCAATAAAGATGTTAAAAAACAACAACAAAAAAGACAATGAGCCATATTCAATCACATTGTTTTTCCCTTATGTATATTTATATATTAATAACAATATATTAGTGAGAGTAAAAATGATTGTATACCTTTAATAACATTTTATCTCATTCTTTTAAAGTGTATATTTGTATACATTAATGATATTCATAATACATTAGTACCATAACATGTGTAGGGTTTTTTTTGTTTGTTTTTTTTTTGCGGTACGCGGGCCTCTCACTGTTGTGGCCTCTCCCGTTGCAGGGCACAGACTCCGGATGCGCAGGCTCAACGGCCATGGCTCACAGGCCCAGCCGCTCCAAGGCATGTGGGATCTTCCTGGACCAGGGCACGAACCCGTGTCCCCTGCATCA
The DNA here is from genome assembly GCF_003676395.1 of Aethalodelphis obliquidens. Taxonomy (NCBI): domain Eukaryota; kingdom Metazoa; phylum Chordata; class Mammalia; order Artiodactyla; family Delphinidae; genus Aethalodelphis; species Aethalodelphis obliquidens. Next base: position 6,455,181 of record NW_020837957.1, on the reverse strand, counting down.
GCAGGAGGACCGTCAACGACTGCGCCACCAGGGAAGCCCAACATATGTAGTTTTTTAAAAAGAAATAAAAAGTCTAATATTGGGAAGGTCCAATTCTTTCTTTTGAGTTATCAAAAAAGTCTGAATGTTTGGATAGTTTATTTCTAAGTCTACTCTGTATGTCTTGACTTCTAATTAGGTTGAAAAAGCCTTAGCACATATATTCTTTAACTTATGCTCACAGCCTTTAAGATATTGTTTACCATGTAAAAATAATAGGCAACAATAAAAATAGGTATCACTTATCAAATGCTATGCCAGGAATTATATTGGTGTTTCACAGTATAGTACAAGTTGCCAAGGAATACTCTGTTTAAGCCTCATACCATATTTATGAGGCAATACATTGCCTTATGATATACCAAGAAACTGAGAGTCAGAGCAGCTAAACAACTTTCTCAAGTTTACAAAGCTAGTAAGTGACAAACTTATGATTTAAATACATTTCTTTCTGGATCTGAACAATAATATTACTAGTAAAATAAGTATAGTAATAATAATGTCTAAGATTTATTGAGATTTTATTACATGCCAGGATTCTAAGTGCTTTACATTGTATCATATAACCCTTACAAGAATTCTTGGAAGAAGGTACTATTATAATTATCCTATATAGAGTTTATTAACTAGAGTGTAACATAGCATTTACATAACTAACCCAAGCTAGTAATTGGCAGAGGAATATTTAAGCCCTATAGACCATCCCTTAAGTATACTGTACTGCCCCTAAAGACTATGCTGTTTACAATATGGCATCCTCTTCTTACAGATTGATTGACCTTCACTGACAGTAATGGTATCATTGTTAATCTCATTACCCTAGGATTATTTCTAGGGTTTTATGCTTTTAATGAATTCTTCAAAGAGATAAGATGAATGAAGATCATAATGTTGGAGGCCAAACCCAGAGAGAGAAATTTGAAAATTGAAAAATTTGTCTACATAATTTAAGTTCTGGACTCCTTTAGATAATTTAAGTGTAAGTGCTTTGTTTACTTGCTCAATTTAGCTTTAGAATTGTCTCACTTCTCCACATCACTGAGCATGTCTGCTACTACGGACTATGTAAAGCAGAGTTCTTTTCATAATTAGACAATAATAGTGACTAAGATATTCCCTGTAAAATATGTGGTAAGTTGTAAAGCCCTTATTTAATGTTTAAATCAGGTTGTGGCACTTGTGAATTTTTTTTAATGGCGCTTGTGAATTTTGCATTCTAGGCTTTATACCTTGTGGAATTCAAATCACTTGCAGAAAAACTTAGATTTAAACACTGTAAGTTGTCTATTTATAAATGCCCTAACAATCTACCCTATTAGCTATTATTAGCTATTGATTGAAAGGTTTTCAAGAAAAATGAAATGTAAGATGTACTACACGGCAAATATACATTCTGCTTCCAGTGATGGAAATGCTTCTGTTAGATGTTGAGGAATCATAACTTTAAACAGGTTGTGCTTTTCCCCATAGATTCTGTAGAAAACTCACTGTGACTGTGTAGTTTCATTTCTATTGAAAGAAAATTTAGTCTCAATTCACTGATTATGATGCTATGTATTAATAACTTCCTATTATGCTAAACCAGCTGGACACACTTGACTAACTCTGGAAGGCAGTGGACAAATACATTAGCTGTGTGGTCCAAGTTCTAACTTTCCATCTGTGAGTTGGCCCCATTTGCTGATACACTATTTGGGAGATTAATAAACAAAGTTAAAAGAATGTTTATAAGAGCAGTGGAAGGTGGGCACAGAAAGGCAAGATAAAGAAGGCATTAGGAAATACAATTGTTGCTATTCATTAAGCTTTTCAAACTTAGACCTCTTAGACCTGAGAAATAATTCAGGGGCTCTCTATATAAAAGAGTTACAAGAGAAGGATTGTCAAATCAGTTTAGTTTTGTTCCACAAATATTGATTCACCACCCCCAACTAAGAGTAAAACCAAATGGACTATTTTTCTTCAGTAATAGTGTATTGTTAAGCACAGCCATGGGCTAATTCTGGATGTGACTTTTCAAACAAGCCTCTAGAAAAAAACAAAAATTCGGACTTTTTAAAAAAGATTCTTATTCTCTCTCTCCCTCTCTCTTTTTCTCTCCCTCTCGATCTCTCTTCCTCTCTCATCTATTAAGCTATCTATCTTATTTACAAAAGGCATTCAAACATAGATTATGATGGTAAATATTCAAATGGTTTAATGTTTTCTCCAAGGACAAAAATGTCTCTTGAGAAAAATTATGTCATTGAAAAAGAGTGAAAACAACAATTTTAATCATATACTACAACATTTTGTGCACAATTAATATTATTTCTCTCTAATATTCTGACACATTGACAATGCTGTGGATGGACCTAGAGTCTGTCATACAGAGTGAAGTAAGTCAGAAACAGAAAAACGAATATCGTATATTAATGCATATATGTGGAATCTAGAAAAATGGTACAGATGAACCTATCTTCAGGGAAGGAATAGAGATGCGGATGTAGAGAACAGATGGGTGGACACGGGGAGGGGTGGGATGTATTGGGAGATTGGGATTGACATATATACACTACCACACATAAAACAGATAGCTAATGGGAACCTGCACAGGGAGCTCAGCTCAGTGCTCTGCGCTGACCTAGGTGGGTGGAATACCGGTGGGTGGGAGGGAGGCCCAAGAGGGAGGGGATATATGTGTACATGCAGCTGATTCACTTCGTTGTACAGCAGAAACTAATACAACATTGTAAAGCAACTATACCCCAATTTAAAAAAAAATACATGAAATTGATATAGCCACTATGGAGAACAGTATGGAGATTCCTTAAAAAACTAAAAATAGAACTACCATACGACCCAGCAATCCCACCACTGGGCATATACCCCGAGAAAACTATAGTTCAAAAAGAGACATGTACCACAATGTTCACTGCAGCACTATTTACAATAGCCAGGACATGGAAGCAACCAAAGTGTTCATCAACAGATGAATGGATAAAGAAGATGTGGCACATATATACAGTGGAATATTACTCAGCCATAAAAAGAAATGAAATTGAGTTATTTGTAGTAAGGTGGATGGACCTAGAATCTGTCATACAGAGTAAAGTAAGTCAGAAAGATAAAAGCAAATACCATATGCTAACACATGTATATGGAATCTAAAAAATAAAAATTGGTTCTCATGAACCTAGGGGCAGGACAGGAATAAAGATGCAGACGTACAGAATGGACCCGAGGACAGAGCAGGGGAGGGGAACCTGGGACAGGTGAGAGAGTAGCATTGACATATATACACTACCAAATGTAAAACAGATAGCTAGTGGGAAGCAGCTGCATAGCACAGGGAGATCAGCTCGGTGCTTTGTGACCACCTAGAGGGGTGGGATAAGGAGGGTGGGAGGGAGATGCAAGAGGGAGGAGATATGGGGATATATGTATATGTATAGCTGATTCACTTTGTTATACAGCAGAAACTAACACAACATTGTAAACCTATTATACTCCGATAAAAATGTTAAAAAAAATACATAGATTAATTAGACTGTGGAAACCATTATGTGAACTTCTTCTACAGTCAAAGGAGTAAAAATGCTCTGATTTCCAGGGATTTGCAATGAGGTCAAAGGCTTCACCATGCTCCCTAAGATAATATTTTATGATAATTTCAATAAAGTCCTATTGAAGACCCAGTATAAGTCAAACAGAGTTCTTAACACTTAGCAAGAGAAGGAAGTGCAAAAGTGTATGTTCACATGATTATGTGGTGATGTGGTAATAGCAGTAAGACCAAGGGAAGATGTTACCATGGATTGCTATAGACAATGTGTAAGAAAAGTTATGAAACAAGACTTCAAAGAAGAGCAGACTTACTCTACTCCTTTATTATAAAGAAGTTCATTGACAGGGGAGAAAACAGAGAAAGAATATTCTAGACCTAGGGAAGCTGAGAGATAATGATAAATAATATTTATGGAGTAACCGCTGGACATTTTACTAAAATTCTAAGCATGTGCTTGCTCATTAAATCCTGATTTAGAAAAATCTTATGCAGTAGGTAATCTTATTTCAGTTGTAAAAACAAGAATGCTAAATCTCAGATAGGCTAAGTAATTTACCAAAGATCACAGAACTAGAAAATGTTTGTGCCATGATTTAAACCAAGATAGTATGATCACACAACCCATGTTTTTAAACAGTACATTACACTATATCCCAAAGGTGCTGAGATGTAGAATAGCATATTTCCAGGGAGTACCAAGAAGGTCAAGGAGGTACTTGCTTAAAGCAGAATGTGTATATATATATATATATATATATATATATGTATATATATGTAAATGTGTGTGTGTCTGCTATCTGTATTTATGATATTGCTTAGTCTTGGTTTCTGAGAAAGTAATTACTTGAGACACAGTAGATTTATGCCTTTATTGTTTTGCACCCAACATAAGACTCTAAATTCCTCAAACACAATCTCAAATAGATTGATTTTTTTCATAACTATTTCTCACTAGGATTGAATGAAATATAAATTCCTTTCTTCCCTTTCACTTATTTGGATACATTCATCCTTTTTCTAATAACAGTTTCTAATTTTTGTTAAGAAATCACTCCTCTCCTCTTAATCCATGAGCTTTGTAGAGCTAATATCATGCCCAGGGGAGATATAGGAACCAGCCTGGAAAATCAGACCATCACATACCTCTGAACACAGACAGATTTGTTTCATCGATGGCATATGACACAATCATGATCAATGAGAATTACTCTTGGGTTTATGGGGGTATATCTGGAGGAAAGAATTACTCTTTCGGCTCAGATTTATAAGAAGAGGATGCAAAGCGGGAGCTATTGTCAATCATCTTGCCACCGCATTTTGCCAACGGTTCTTATTCTGCCTAAGTATAAAAGTAACCATGAAGGAAAATGTATGACATTACTTTAGTCTTAAGTGTGGATAGTAATTGAAACAAATGTTTCTTGTTTAGGCTAGTTTAAGTATGACTTTCTGTTAGCTGAATATGAAAGACTGAAAGGCTCCTGAACAATACACTGATACATATAATGGCACTATGGTAAGCAGCTTCTGACAAGACCCCATATTAGTTTTCTGTGGCAGCTGTAACAAATGACCGCAGACTTGGAGGCTTAAAACAACAGAAAACTATTACTTCACAGTTCTGGAGGCCATGAGTCCAGAATCAGTATCACTGGGCCAAAATCAAGTCAGCAGTGCTATACCCCTCTAGAGGCTCTAGGGAAGAATGTATTCCTTGCTTCTTCCAGCTTTGGTTGGCTGTTGACATTCCTTGGCTTGTGGCTGCATTACCCCAATTCTGAAGGTCAGCATCTTCAGATCACTCTATGCTCCATCTTCATATCCTCTTTTCCTTTCTATGTATAAATTCCCCTCTGGCTCCATTTATAAGGATGTATGTATTGTTTTTAGGGTTCACCCAGACAATCCAGGACAATCACCCCATTTCAGGATCCTTAATCACATCTGCAAAAGTTCTTATTTTGCCACATAAGGTAACATTCACAAGTTCTAGAAATTAGGACACAGATATCTTTGGGGGAGGGCATTTTTCAACCTACCACAGATCCCAATGATGCCCACTTCCCAGTAGTCATACTCTTGTGTGATGCCCTCCCCTGAGTGGGGGCTGGACCTAGTACCTTGCTTCCAATGAATAGAATATGGAAAAATTGATGTGATGTCACTTATGTGATTAGTTTATAAAACAGTTTGACTTCCATCTTGCTAGTCTTCTCTCTTTCCATTTCTTTCTTGGCTTACATACTTTGATGAAATAAGCTGCCATGTTGGATAGGCCCATGTGGCAAGGAACTGAGGGAAGTCTCTGACCAATAGCCACTGAGAATCTGAAGTTCTCAGTCCAACAGCGCATATGGAACTGAATCTTACCAACAGCTAAGTGAATAACCTTAGAAACAGAATCTTTCCCTAGTTGAGTCCTTTGATGAATACAATCTATCCAACATTGTTCATTGTAGCTTGTGAGAAACCGTGAAGAAAAGGACTCTGCCAGCCCATTCCCAGATTCCTAACTCACAAAAACTGTGAGATGATAAATGTTGTCTTAGGCCACTAAATTTTGAATTAATTTGTTAAGCAGTAATAACAAGGCACTAAGTAAATATCCACTGAATAAAATGATAAGTGAATGAGGCTCGTAAGTGTTAACAGTTGGTCTATGTATGGTAGAAAACAGGTAAGAACAAGAAAGGTGTGATCTGGAAAAGATTCAGTCCAGTAATCAATCAACAATAATTTGTAAATCTCACAGAGATGGTACACTGTTCTGTGTTACTAAATGAACAAATTTTATCTGGGTATAAATTAAAATATCTACTATAGAGTATATCGCCATGAAACCTTTGATCAACTTAGAAAAAAGTCACAAAAGTTATTGATTCTCTGTTTTTTGATAATTATGCCAATGTGCTCTTTACTCCTTTTATTTTCTTAAAATCTGTGTGTCTGTCAGCCATTGCTATATAAAAAATAACCACAAAAATTTCAGTGACAAACAACAATAAGTATTTATTTTGCTTACACATCTGTAGTTTGAATGGGTGGGTAAAGAATCAGTTGATCTAGATAAATTTCAGTTGAGCAGCTCTCATTCACAGGTTAAGAATAGATCTGATCTATGAACCTCTTTTCCACCTCCTGGAATTAAGTGGGCTTACCAGGGCACATATATTCTCTCCATGGCAGTGGCAAGAGGACAAGCAAAAGCATTCAATGGCTCTTAAGTAGAGCTGCCAAGTAAAATACAGGGTGCCCAGTTAAATTTGAAATTCAGATAAGCAACAAGTATTTTTTAGCATAAGTACATCTCATGCAATGTTTGGGACATCCTTATACTCAACTAAATTATTTCTTATCTGAATTTCAAATTTAACTGGACATCCTGTATTGTTATTTGCTATGTCTTGCAACCCTAATCTTAATACACAGGTATGGAACTGGCAAAGAAAGCCACATGGCAGAGTCCAAAGCAAAGGGTCTGGTACATATAAGCCATGGAGAGGAGAGAGTGAATATTTTGAACAACAATCTACCACAATTTGTTAAGCCCTGCAGTAAAAGCAATAGAACATAAGTTAGATATTTTAAACTTTTTTCTCTTACTTAGTTTTCAAAAACCCATGTCAGCAATATAAAATAATATCATCAATTCCATAGACCATAAAATAAAATCAGTCTCATTATCTTTGTTCTCATGTTTTACACTAAAGGTAATATACAAATATTTCCCAATAATATGTCAGTTAAATTTAAATACCCATTTCCTAAAATAATAGTATATTTTAGTTTCAATTCCTCCATGCATAATTTTGTGCCTGTTTGTATTAAAACAATTCTGTGCTTATCTGAATACTCTTTTTTTTTTTTATCATACCTTGGCTACAGTGCAAACTTCTGTTTAATCTCTGCGTTAGAGAATCCATTTCAAGCACAGCTCCAAACATGTTTATGTATTAGAAGTTTTTAATAGATTTTTAAAAATACTTTTTTTGAGTAGTTTTAAATTCAAGGATAATTTAGGGGAAAATACAGAGATTTCCTATATACCCCCCTACCCTGACACATGCATAGCCTCTCTATCAACATCCCCTACCAGAATGGTACATTTGTTGCAATCGATCAACCTATATTGACACATTATAATCCCAAAGTCCACAATTTACCTTATGGTTCACTCTTGTTGTTGTACATTCTATGGGCTTGATCAAATGTGTAATGACATGTATTTCATCATTATGGTATCATACAGAGTATTTTCCCTGCCCTAAAAATTCTCTGTGATCTGCCTATTCATTCTCCCCTTCCCCTTCAACCTCTGGCAATCATTGATCTTTTTACTGTCTCCATAGTTTTTTTTTTTTTTTCCAGAATGTCATATAGTTGGAATCATAAGTATGTAACTTTCTCAGATTGGCTTCTTTCATTTACCAATATGCACTTCCTCCATGTATTTCCATGAATTGATAGCTCATTATTTTTAGCACTGAATAACATTTCATTGTCTGGAGGGTCACAGTTTATTTATCCATTCATCTACTGAAGGACATCTTGGTTGCTTCCAAGTTCTGGCAATTATGAATTAAGCTTTTATATACATTGATGTTCAGGTTTCTTTGTGGACATGGGTTTTCAACTCCTTTGGGTAAATGTCAAGGAGTGTGATTGCTGGATCCTATGGTAAGAGTATGTTCATTTTGTAAGAAATGACCAAACTGTCTTCTAAAGTGGCTGCTCCACTTTTCATTCCCACCAGCAATGAATGAGAATTCCTGTCATGTCATACCCTCGTTAGCATTTGCTGTTGTCAGTATTCCAGATTTTGGCAATTCTAATAGGTGTGTAGTAGTATCTCACTGTTGAGAGTTCTTCATATATTTTGGATAACAGTCCTAATCAGAAAATGTCTTTTGCAAATCTTTTCTTCCACCCTGTGGCTTGTCTTCTCATGCTCTTGATACTGTCTTTCACAGAACAGAAGTTTTTAAGTTTAATGAAGTCCAGTGTATTAATCATTTCTTTTATGAATCATGACTTTGATGTATCTTTTGATGTATCTAAAAAGGCATCACCATACCCAAGGTCATCTAGGTTTTCTCCTCTGTTATCTTCTAGGTGTTTTATAGTTTTTCAGTTTACATTTAGGTATGTGGTCCATTTTGAGTTAATTTTTGTGAAGAGTCTGTGTCTAGATTCTTTTTTTTTTTTTTTACATTTGGATGTTCAGTTGTTCCAGCACCATTTGTTAAAAAGACTATCTTTGCTCCATTGCATTACCTTTGATCCTTTGTTGAAGATCAGTTAACAATATTTAAGTGGGTCTGTCTCTGAACTCTCTATTCTGTTCTTTTCATCTAACAATATTTGTCTGTTCTCTCACCAACAGCACACTGTCTCGATTACTGCAGCTTTATAGTAAGTCTTGAAATCATGTGGTATCAGTCCTTCTTCAATATTGTGTTGGCTATTCTGGGTCTTTGCCTCCACTTTAGAATTAGTTTGTTGATATCCACAAAATAACCTGATGAGATTTTGTTTCGGAATGCATTGAATCTATATATCAAGTTGGGAAGGACTGAGAAATTTTTTTAAAGTATATTTTTCTATGCATTATTTTATAAAATCAGAAGCCCTTCAATCACCTCTGGTAATTTTGATCCAATAACAGAGTTATTTCACACTCTGGATTAATGGATTATTTTCTCTTGTCCTAGTTTGTATGTAATTTGTGCCTACTCAGTTCCCGCTACATGCTCTGGCATGACATATTTTTAAAACTACAAGGTGAAGCATTATTAATATTACCTCAAAGCAGGAATCATTCAGAAGCAAACAGATAAGCAAGAACAGATAAGCATATCTTGACTTTGAATGAGAAAACTATTGCGAGAGGTATATAGCCTTTTGGATGCTTTATATGCATCTATTCACTCCTTTATTCATTATTGAGTGTACATGCATTTCTTAAGTATCTATAACATAATAGACATTGTGCTAGATGCTGAGAATAAAAAATGAAGAAGTCACCAATCTTTTAAAATAATATAATAATATTTTTTTTCTGAGTACAAGATAATATGCCACACAATTTGCATACATTGTTTCCTGTAATCATCACTGCAAACCAGATAAACTGGGAGTTTTATTTCTCATTAAACTAATTAAGAAACTGAGGGCTATGAGGCTGGACTTGCCAATGATTGTAAGTTAATGACAACAGGACCAGAATTTAAACCCCAATTTATTTCCGTTCTGGAAGCCATGTGTTTTACCCTAAGTTCACTGTCTGGTAAGAGAAACTTTTATGAATGTAGAACATAGAATTGCACAGGGTTTGAGAACATGTGCTTTGGAGTCAAATAAACCCAGGTTTAAGTTTTGACTGACACAGACTGTACAATCCTGGGCAAGTTGTTTAGAATTCCAATGTTCAGTTTATTTGCAAGGGGGAAAAATGGACAAAATAGCACTGAAATCACAGGCTTCTTAACTAGCATCATGCCTGGACCAGCCCAGTAGGCACTCAGTAAATCCTTCTGGATAGATGTAACAAAGCATATTAAACATTTTTCACACTCTTCCCAGACCATCATCAGTACTTAATAAATGTCAAATCCCTGAAATTCCCCTGACTACTGGAGTTCTGATTTCTAGTAAGTTCCTGCTTTTTTCTTTCTTTTTTTTTTTTAACATATTCCTCCACTTTTTTTTTTTTTTTTTTTTTTTCAGTACGTGGGCCTCTCACCGCTGTGGCCTCTCCCATTGCGGATCACAGGCTCTGGACGCGCAGGCTCAGCGGCCATGGCTCACGGGCGCAGCTGCTCCGTGGCACATGGGATCCTCCCGGACCGGGACACAAACCCGTGTCCCCTGCATCGGCAGGCGGACTCTCAACCACTGAGCCACCAGGGAAGCCCTCCTCCACTTTTTAATAATGGCTAGTTTCCATCCTGTAGTGGCTAGGACTCTCATATTAACTTATCTAAATCAACAAAAAAAACCAATTAGTGAACCTCTGCTTTATAGAAACATGTGACTAATTGTGTTATACAGGAAACACTGCTTTCACTGATTTTGTCATATCACATTTAATCCACACAGCAATTTCAGGAGGAAACTGGGTTTCATAATATTTAATAAGAAACAAGAAATATTAGCTTGGCTTTATCCTCTGACTTCTCACCATAATAATCAAACTCAGTAATAGTTCATGGACCTGTGAATTTTATAAAATATGGGAATCTGGTTGTATTTACACAAAGCAGATCAAAATACCAAAGACTAGATGGTCTGAATCAATTTTTCATACCTGGGTAATCATCTTGAATTGTGTTAGTTGTAATGTAGGGGTCTGTACTAACTGTCAAGTATACCCGGGTCTGAGAGAATGATCATTTTTAGATTAATTTTGTCTGGTAATTTGCTTCACCTATCACTGCTTTATTTCCCCAAGTAATCAGGCTACATTCTACTTAAAGAAAATCCCCAAACACAGCCTTTGCAATCTGGTTGCTGTTATTAACCACTACTGGGCTGGAGGAAAGCAGAGGCATACTTGTTTGACTGAAGGAATTCTGTGCTATTCATCAATATGGAGTACTTTTTTAAAAGGTAGGATCTCAAACTTAATATTATTTGGTCTAGGAACTCAATTTTAAGTCAGATTAGGTCTAAGATGTAATATAAGCTTGGAAGCAGTATAAAATAGCTTTGGACTCAGAGTTATTTGATTTGAATCCTATGTCCTTCCCCTGTTACCAGCATGACCTTGGGAATTCACTTGTGATCCTGACTTTTGTCATCTCTAAATAAAGATGATAATATCTCTTTTTCCAGACTGTTGTAAGGATAAGATAACGTATGATAAATGTTTAGCACAGAGCCAGCATAATACAAGACACTCAGGTGAAGGTATCTAGTGGGCAATTTAATACATGGCCATGGAGCGCAGGAGCAAAGTTGGAGCTATAGAAATAGAGAATTGAGGGTCACCACTATATAGATAGTAATATATAAAAATGCCCTTACATTTGAAAAAAAGGTAGTTCATTTTGAAGACCAGGGCTTTTAGTACATCTGAAGATGCCAGTCAAATGAAAGGTTCATCACTAGTTATAACATCAGTATAATCAATCATGTTTTGAGTCCCAGGCCCTGTATGGGAAAGAAAGCTAAGACTTTAGAAACCTAGAATGACAAGCCAGTGTTTCTGGCTGTCTGTTCAGTGGCATGTCCATGCTGATTTTAAACTAAATAATCATCACTCTGTTGGTGAGTCCGATGATGCTTTTATCACAGCAGGATAAATTCCCCTTGTCAAAACTGGCACCAATTATGCAAATGAAATTTGAAGGATTCATTAGCTAAATGGTAATTGGAGTAGCTTGCATTAAAGAAATGATATACAAAATTTCTATCAAGAAAAATTGCTTAATTTTTACAATAACCTTAAAAAGGTTTCTCAGAAAATGATAAATAAATCAAGATTTTAGAATAATTTTACAGATATTTAATGCATTCACAGCTGATACTCTGTTCATGATGCATTTAACATGCATTCCTTTGCTAGTCATTGTCTTTGGTTACAATATACTTCTTATAGTACTAACAGGAAAGATATTAGGCATTATTTGAAGGTATAGCATTGTACTGTCAATGAAAAGAAATGTAAAATCAACAAGGTTTACTGGAAGAAAATTTAAGGTTTCCTAATCATCCCAGGTAGATTTGATCAATCCCTTATATGTACAGCAATAACATCTATCACTGACCTTACTCATTCAATGAGTTTGAAAGTATTTCTTTCATTTTCCAGAAAAGTTTGTATTGAATTGATATTTTTTTCCTTAAACACTTGTTATAATTTATCGGTGAAATCATCTGAGTCTGGAACTTTATTTGTGCTAAATTTTAATTTTAAGTGAGTTTCTAATAGTATATAGTTGAGTCTGGCTTTTTTTTTTTAACCATTGAAATAATCTTTATCTCTAAACTGGGATATTTAAATCATTTACATTCAATGTGATTTCTGAGATAGCTAAGTTGATCACCTTGCTATTTGTTTTCTATTTGTCCCATTTCTCCCTGTTCCTTTCCTCTGTGTTCTTCTGGAGTCGCTGGGGAATTCCGCCCCCCCCCCCCCCCCGCTGGGCAATTTTTAAGGTTCCTTTTTATTTCTCTTATTATCTTATTAGCTGTAACTTTTAAAAAATATTTTAGTGATTGCATAACAGTTTAGAGTTACATCCTTAATTTATTACAGTACACTCCAAGTGATATTATACTACTTCATGCATATTATAAAAATCTAAGAATAGTATCCTCTTATTTCTCTCTTTCTGGCCTAAATGCTATTGTTGCCACACATTTTACTTACAGATATGTAATAAAACCCACAATGCATTGTTATTACTTTTGTTTCAACAGTTAATATCCTTTAAAGAGATTTAATAAGAAAACACTCATATATTTACCCACATGGTTACCCTTCCCAGTGCTGTTCATTCATGTAGATCCAGATTTTTAACTTGTATCATTTTTGCTTTGCCCAAAGGACTTCCGTTAATATTTCTTGTGCTGTGAGTCAGCTGGTAATGAATTCTTTCAGCTTTTGTATGTCTGAAGGTGCATTTATTTCACCTTCATGTTTAAAATATATTTTTGCTGGGTACAGAATTCTAGATTGACTTTTTTTAAATTTCCATACTTTTAAGATGTTGCTATATTTTTTTCACATGCACTATTTTCAAGGAGAAATCTGCTGTCATCCTTAAATTTGTTCCTTGGTATGAAATGTGTCTTTTTTTCCTCTGGCTGATCTTACAATTTTCTTGTCATTGCAAGTTTTGAGGAATTTGATCATGATATGCCTTGGTTTCATTTTCCTCATGGTTCTTGTTTTGGAGATTCATTGAGCTTGGATCTGTAGACTTATCTCCCTTCTCTTCGCTTTAGGAACTCTGCATTTGCATATTGTGCTGCTTGAAGTTGTCCCAACAGCCCACTGATGCTCTTTTCATTTACTTTGGCATTCTTTTGACTTTGGTCTTTTTTATATCTTCCATGTCTCTACTTAACTTTTTAAACATATGGAGTATAGTTATAATAATTATCTTAGCATTCTTTGTCTACTAATTCTAATATCTGTGTCTATTTTGGGTTCATTTCAATTTTTTTATTATTCTCATTGTGGGTCAGGTTTTCTTGCTTTCTTTCATACCTGACAATATTTGATTGGGTGCATACATTGTGAATTTTACCTTTTTATGTGCCAGATATTTTTGTCCTCATAAATATCTTTGAGCTTTATTGTGAAATATAGCTTAGTTACTTAAAAACAATTTGATTCTTTTGAATCTTCCCTTTATATTTTGTTAATTATTCCCCACTATTAAAGAAAGACCTTCTTGACTTCTCTACCAATGCCCTGTAAGTTTTTCCATTTAGGCTGGTGGAAAGAGGTACTATTCCCAGCCCTGCATGAGTATAGAGGCAATGTTCCCTTTTTTCTCCAGCCTCAAGTTGTTTTTTCACATGCATGTACTGATCACTTCATGATTGAATACTTGAGAGGGACCTTCTGTAAATTTCAAGGGTTTTTCTTCATGCAGCTCTCTGGTACTCTGTCAAGCCTGTTGGTTTTCTTGAACTAACTACTCATCTTTTCAACTCAGAGAGTCAGCTGGTTTTTACCCGAATTCTCTCTCCCTCAGCTGGAGCCTGAAACTCTCTCAAGGCACTAAGCTTAGGAAATCATAGGGCTTATCTCATTTGTTTCTTGTCTTTCATGGGTAATCTTTTGTAACTTAATTCCAGTGTATTAAAAACAATTTTTCCATATAGTTGTCTCTCTTTTTTTTTTTTTGGTCTTTTGCAAGGTTGTTTTTTACTTGAGTAGAAGTCCAGATCCTGTTACTTCATCATATTAGATTTTAATTTAGATGTGAATTATAGTGTCTTATATTTTCTTCCATGTTCTTTACCATTATGCTACACTACATTATTGCAGTTTTTCTCTTATAGGGCAATTATAAAGGATATACAATATACAAGGGGTACTAAGGATGTAGATGGTGAGCTCACATCTCACTGAAGGAAAAAGAAAGTTGACAGCTATAAGGAGAGGTGAGGGAAAGAAAAGTGATAGAAGTCTAAAGGCTGGATATGCCACTGAAGAGAGGGAGCCAGAAATCCAATGAGGGATGAACAGACAGTTGCCAAGCAAATATCCACGGCCAAGTTGTAGTTGGACAGAACAAACCTCTGGTAAGCCAAGCTTTATGGCTCCAGCAAACACTGTAGTATAGAAGCAGGAACAGAGCAGAGAAAGTAGAATGTGAGGATAATGTCGGGCTTGGTACTGGAAGGCAAAGAGAGGGGTGGGTCAGGGTGAGAGAAGATGTCGACAATAGAATAATAAAATAATTCAGGTAGCTGGGTTGGCAACAAAAAATACCATTTGGCCATAAGGGGACTCATTTAATACTTTAGGAAAACAATATTCTAAAATATCAATATGCACGGAAAACAATTTTTGTGCTTGAGAGGAAGCAATGCAAGAGACGACAGGTGAGGATGGCTTAATTTTGGACAGTACCGAGGGAACGCAGGGATAGCACTTTATTCTGTTATTTGTGGCACATGGCTGATTAGAAGTGGAAATGAAGGTTAATAGAGGCAGAGGGTAATTGACCATGAGATCAAGTGTCTGAAAGATAGCAAATGTATTGAAAGGAATGATATTTTTGAGCCAGATGCTGTAGAATTCCAGGCAGAGTGACACTACCAGGAGGGAGCTAGTGTGGATGCTTCCCCAGTGCTGAAGAGCAGAGGGAAGATGGTGGGGAAGTGAGGAGCTGGTGCCAGGCCAAATCCCATGTGTGATCTTTCTGGCCCAACCATATGCAATTACAAAGCTTTTCCTTGCAGGCCTCGTGGGACGAAGCTGCCTTCCCCACACCAGAGTTGGTGCATAGCCTGTTCATTGCAGTCCTGGAGGGAGTTATAGTCAAGGACTCAAGCCCCCCCATCCCTGGGCCAGCCAGACATGCTCATATACATATCTGTACTCCTAATTCAGGCACCTCCATTCAGTTCAGAGACTTCCTTATTGAGGGCCTTGGCGGAGGTACTTTTCTCCACTTAACTTAGTACCTTTCCGTTCCCATCCCTTACCAGCACCCCCCGCCACTACCACGCACACAGGTCTATAAAAAGGCAGTGACCTTCTGTCCAGGCTCCTCCACAGTAAGAAGATTCCCCTGCCTGTGCTAATCCACCTGACTTGCCTGGTGCATTCCACAGAAAACAATGGAAGGGCTTCCCTGGTGGCGCAGTGGTTGGGAGTCCGCCTGGCGATGCAGGGGATGCGGGTCCGCGCCCCAGTCCGGGAGGATCCTGCGTGCCGCGGAGCGGCTGGGCCCATGAGCCATGGCCGCTGGGCCTGCGCGTCCGGAGCCTGTGATCCGTGACGGGAGAGGCCGCGGCGGTGAGAAGCCCACGTACCGCAAAAGAGAAATGGAACACCGAGGAGCCAGGGCTACTTTTTGCCTCTTGCTTGCTCTGTCACAGTTAAGTGAATGAAAGCTTGAATGTTACTTTCAACTTGGCTCATTATCCTAATTGTGCACCTTGATATCTGGTTCTTCACCAGTCAGGGACTAAAAATTGAACTATTTTCAAACAAATGAAATTACTTCAGGCTCCATAGGACCAGTTGCAAAAGATAAGCCTAAACATGTGAAACTCTGCTAGTAACAATGAAAGAATGTTAAATTGTCCTGGGTACAAAGTTTTACACATCACATGAAGATTTTTTTCTTCTATGAGTTTCTGCAAACTGGATAAAAGTCAGAAAACTAGTTAGTGAGGGTAATCATGGCATTCTTAGTAACCAATGCATAATGTCACAATTATAACAATTAAGCCAAAACTGATGCTGATTCTGTCATGATAGAATATGTGACTGATATTAAAACTGTTATTTGAAGATCAGAAACTTACCAATTTTATATAATTTACAGTGTTGAATTCAGTGTGTAAACCATGACAGGCACACAGTAAACATTTGTGATTCCCAACTAAATTAAATACTTAGGCTATTGTTTTGTTTTGTTTTAAATTTGATTTTTTCATTCATATGTCATTCAATCATTTATGCATTTTCTTCAAATGCTTTTTTATGTCTCCCACATACCAGCCACTTTATGAAGCCCTAAGATAAAAAGCTGAAAAATACATGGTTTCTGATCTCAGTGAAATATCAGTATTTATACAATGCTAGCTCTCTTCTGAAGACCATCACTCAGTGTTGATAAGATCACTTCTAATGAGACTGTACTAAAATCTCAAGAGGAAAATAAGCAACTTTTAAACATAAAATGCAATGGAGATCGCTGATAGTGAATGCTGTACAATAAAGAAAAAATAATAAATAGGGCTGTTTCTTAAGGATTCTTAGAGCACAGCAGAAAGACAAATATTCTTAGATTTTTTTTACATCTGTGCAGGATTTTCTCCATTCTGATTGTTTTTCTACCAGTATCATGGCCTTGTCTCCAAAACATTTACTGTAGATGTTGTAAAAATCTAAGTAAAAAGTTTCTTCCCCATTTTCTTCCTCTCTTCTTCTCTCCCTGCCTCCCTCTTTTTCTGCCTTCCTTCTTTTTTTCTTTCATAATCATATAGGATTATCTCAGTAGAAAATATAGGAAGAAATTTGTTAGGTAAACACTTGACCTGATAGGCCTGTTTACGTGTGGTGCAGTGGCTTAAAATTGGGAAAAGTGAACCAGAAATATAAGCTATTTAAATTCACATAGGATGTCCTCTTAGACATGCTTAATGATTTGCTTGATTCTAATTGCAGTACAAGAATAAGATGAGTGCCCAGACCTCAAATCAAAAGGCAAAATTGTCTAGACTTTCAAAAAATGCACTACGTTTTTTCTTTTGGCATTTTGGAGCTAGAAAACGAAAATAATCTCATAGGCAAAAGCAAAACTGATTAAAACGTTTTGAGAATACCATTTATATATGTTTACCATGTCACATACACAGCACTTACTTAAGAAAAAAATTGGGGGGGTATTAAAAGCAAAGAAAAAAGCCTGTAGTCAAAATGGATTCTAAGGAAGAAACAAACATTTTGACCAAGTTATCACAGTTATCTTACCACCTAGGAAAATAGTATATCCTTGCTAAATATTCTAGGGCTAAAACCCAGGTTTAAATTACAGCTCTAGATTTAGGGATGCTGCAAACAAAATCATCCATTCCAGAGAATAAGGAAAATTCACTTATTCTTCTTTCTCCCTCCTTCTTTCGCTCTCTTTAATCTTTTCTTCTGTCTTTCCCACTCTTTTATTCCCCCCAAAATATGACTACTTATTATACAGCAGAGTAGGTACTGAGGTGATAGAAATAAATAAGACAGATTTCTTCTCTCTAGACGATCAGCTGCAAAAGAGAAGCTTAAAAATATGAAATTGGTACAATATATCATAGTGTGTGTCATAATGGAGGTTTTATCAAAGTGCAATGAGAACACAAGATCTAGGATCTATTTTTCTGCCTGGGGGGATCAGAAAAGGCTTCAGAGGGAATATGAAATTTGAGTTGGATCAGGAAAGTTGAATGAAATTTTTTGCAAATTACCGTTACCCCTAGTTTTATCCATATGTCACCAGGGTCCAGGGCAAGGAAGAAGTGCTCACCAAATTCCTCTGGGATCTTGACTCTTCTCTGTCTTGAACTTTAGCTTCTCTTATTTCATGACAACAGGAGAACAGATGATGTTAACGGAGCCCTGCCCAAGGCAGTAAATCCAGCAGAGTCCCTCGGAGGCAGTCCCAGCAAAGATGCGGACAGGAGAGAGCTCTCTGCCAAATACCAATGACTTCATGGCAGCCTGTCAAGCTTCTGCATCCATCAGGAAATAGGAAGCATAGACACACAGGAACACATATGAAAGATCATGGGCTAAGGAGCAGGGTAGAGAAAATGATCAACATCACAAAAGAGTGAAAGAGGTAATATATAAGGATAACAATGCCTTACATTTGCATGGCAGTTCAGAATTTCATATATCTTTCAGCATTTTTTTTAAGCCTCACAGCAACTCTGTAAGACAAACAAGGAAAATATTAACTTTTCTATTTGACAACTGAGGAAATTGAGGTTCCAACAAGTTAAATGAGTTGCCAAAGGTCACACAGCTTAGTTTCCTGTTAGTCCAGGATTTCTCTTGTTTCTTGTAGTCTGATTGTGGCATTTGCCTGAGGGTATTCATGCTGTTGCTATGAGTGAAAAAACCATGCTCCAGGAATCATGGTTTCCGAGTTTGATTCTCATTTCTGCCATTCATTCTCTTCATAATAAAGAAATAATAGTAATAAACAAACAAAAGGCCATTATTCTTTCTGATTATGGGGAGCAGAAAACCACAATCAGTACCTGATTTGTTAACTGCTTATTTTTTTTGCCAGTTCCTGATTCAGAAGCACATTCATAACCTGAAATGATACATACCTGTAGTATATCTAACCTGTACCATACTGTACTATCCAAAGTTGCCATATCTACCCTCTGAAAGTGCCCAAAGTATGGTGACTTAGTAATTTTATAACCAAACAAGACACAAAGCTCACTGTTTTAAAACGCACAACCATAGTGCTGTGCATCGTAGAACAAGTTCATGGGGCACATTCAGCTCTCATGTTTGATGAAAAATGCAGTAGAGGCAGTGACTAGCTCTCAATTTTTTTTTCTTAATTTTGTCTTTTCATATAAACCTTAAAATAAACTAACAGGATGGCAATGATCTTTGTCCCCATATAACCAGTAGTGTAAAACAGAGTATTTAGATTAGCGGCATAATATAGGTAACATTCAGGAATAGAAGTTTGCCCCACAAAAAAATAATCTAAATGGTGATGCCCAAGAACATAGGATATAGCTTTCCAGTGCTTACCATCTCCAGGCATTTGTGTAACCATCTACCAGCTTTGCTGCAATGGTATATTACATGTATTGTTAATGTTCCTTCAACTTGAACTTTTTGCTTTTTCACTTAAATCGACTTATCTTTTAAAAAAATATCACTTACTCTAATAAGAGAGGAAGCCCAAAAATAAAAATGACAAAGTAAAATCATATTATTAAATTGTAATATTGTTCTCCACCTTGAGCTCTTAGATTGATGCCCCTCGCTTTCATGAGAGAGAGAGAGAGAGATAATTTGTCTAGAGAAGAGCTAAAGATATGGGGGCATCAAATTGAATATTCTCTTTGATGATAATCAGAAGGTTTGGAAGAGAAGTAAAAAGAGCATGCCCAGTGTATGATCCACTGTCATTTAATACTACCTCAACATGTTACCATCTCTTACCCACAGCTAATACTTTGGGTTGCACTAACATATTAATTTTCTTTCTTCACATATGCAGTATATAGGAAATGATTAATAAATAGGTGTTAAATATATGTTAAATCAAATCTGGACTGATTATCTCTTTAGTACCTTTGTCTGGACCAATTACCTTATAATCCTAATTGATGGCATCAGACTTTCAACACAAATTCCAAGAACAAAGTAAATACTTGGTAATAACTAGTTGATCAGTATTTGGATCAGTTTGGACAGAACAGAAAGGCATGTATTCCCACCATCAAACTGAACGATAGGGATGGAGGCCCCTTTATACTTTGTGCTATGCATATTCAAATGAGATATACGCTATTTCTATTTTTCCATTAGTATGTTAGGTAGGATATTGAACTACAAAGTTTCACATAGAACTCAAAGAAAAAATAGCTTACATATGTTAACTATAGTATAAATATTATGGAAGAAGCTATTGCTTCTTTACATTGACTCATCTATTTAGGAAAGCTGACCTTTATCTAACTAGAGTTTCCAATTTAGACTTGCCCCCAAAATGACTATAGCACATGTTCACTGCCAAACATTCAACTGTTATTCATGTTGACATTTTTCACATATTCTGTCCTAATTGCATCAGGGAAGCATAATAATGTTGTACCATGTTTTAAAGATAAAGAAGGTTCTGTAAAGCAATAAAAAAAAATGTGTTTTACACATTAATACTGGCTCTCAGAGATCCCAGAGGTGGAATACAAGGAAACATGTTTTTTGAGAATGATAAACACCATTCAAGTTCAGAAGCATTTTAGTGATGTTGAAAAATTAATAAAGAAAAATATATAGAATCTAAAATGTGAATGCATTTTCATAAAAAATAAAATAAGAAAATATACATTGGATCATCAGTAAGAAAAAAGGAAGATAAAATGAAACAAATTTTGATTGATACATACAGGTTAATATTAGGAGATATTTACACATATGTTTTAAGTTGTATATAGAAGTAATCTAGTACCTTTTTAAAACAAAATTAAACCATAGAGGTTAGAGATGAGGTCATGAAGCAAAGAAAATACACGCTTCCATGTACTTTACACTTTTAAATGTGCATAAAACTGACAAATTATAAAAGTAAGAAGTCACAAAATTGCTGTAATGTATATTTTTATTACCCCATTAATCCAAAATTATCTAATCACTATTCTGCCCAAATCCAGGGAGATGGGCTAATTAATGAATGTTTTAGCCATGTTCATCACTATAATTTTACATGGATACAACAATAGTAAAGGAGAAACTTAAATGAAAGAAGAACAAAATCTTAAAATACTGAAAAAAACCTCTACTGCTGGTGGGAATGCAAAATGGTACAACCACTTTGGAAGTCAGTATGACAGCTTCTTACAAAACTAAACATTCCTCCCACATGATCCAGCATTCACACTCCTTGGTATTTACTCAGAGGAATTGAAGACTTATGTCTACACAAAAAACTGCACACAGATGTTTACAGCAGTTATTGATGACTGCCAGAATGTAGAAGCAACCAAGATTGTCCTCCAACAGGTAAATAAATAATCTGTGCTATATCCAGACAATAAAATAGTATTCAGCCCTAAAAAGAAATGAGCTATCAAGCCATGGAAAGACATGGAGAAACTTTAAATGCCTATATCTAAGTGAAAGAAGCCAATCTGAGACAGCTACATACTGTATGATTCCAACTATGTGACATTCTGAAAGAAGCAAAACTATGGAGACAGTAAAATGATCAGTGGTTGCCAGGGGTGAGGCAGGGGTGAGAGATGAACAATCAGGGCACAGAGGATCTTCAGGGCAGTATGATATTATAATGATAGCTGTATGTCATTATTCATTTGCCCAAACCCATAGAATGTACAATACCAAGAGTGAACCCTAAGGTAATTATGGACTCTGGGTGATTATAATGTGTCAATGTAGGTTCACCCTTGGTAAAAAAATGCACCGTTCTGGTGAGTGGTGTTCATAATGGAGGAGGCTATGCCTGTGTGAGGGCAGGGGGTAAATGGAAAATCTCTGTATTTTTCTCTCAATTTTACTGTAAACCTAAAATTGCTCTAAAAAATAAAGTCTTTAAAAAATATTTAGGAAGCCAACCATGTTCAAAGTAAAGATATTGGCAAAGTGATAGTTCTGAGCAAATGTCTTATTAGATTTACAGATTATGTTTGACAAAGTAGACTCCAGCATATTTATATATACTATTTTCTCAGCAAAGGGTGATAAGCTAATTTTATGGAGCTATATCTACAGGGAAGTCTTATCTTCAGATAAGTCTTTACATATAAAGGTCTCAAAGAAATGGACCAAAGAACTATTCAATGTAAAATATTAGATACATAAGACTGGACAAAAATCAATTTTAGGGAACTCCTCATTCAATATTTCATCATTATTTACAACTCTCAGCAAAGTGATCAGTCTTATTCATTCAACAAATGTTTACTGTGTGTTGCCTGTATGTCAGACACAGCTTTAGTGTCTAGAAAGTTTTTTCTGCCTAACCAAACTGTCTTATTTGGCACAGTTCAATTTATTAGACAGTTTTTCCTTATTTCATTTTTCTGGATTAAGCCTTTGAAGCTACCTAGGTTAAGTCTTCTTTCTCTTTTAGAAGACATCCTCCAAGATTAAGGAAAACATCCCTAATTTACCAGAACAGACTGCAAAACAAAATACAGTTGAACAACACAGGTTTGAACTGTGTAGGTCCACTTATACATGGACTTTTTTCCAAAGTAAATACTACAGTACTACAGAATCTGAGTCTGGTTGAATCCAAGGATGAGGGACAGTGTACTCAGAGGACCAACTATGAATTACATGTAGATTTTTGACTAAGCAGAGGTCAGTGCCCCAACCCCTGCATTGTTCAAGGGTCAACTCAATTTCCTTTTCTGCTCCTAAGTTCTTGGCATATACCTAGTTTTAGTGCTATATTTAGTTCTTTAAAACACTAATCACAAAGATGTGACTAGTTGATTACATGTGGAATTTCCAATGTTCAATCCATGAGTCTCTTCCCACATGGAACAGTATCTCCAGGTTATTTTGTACAACAAAAACCTCAGGACTATGAATATCTTTTCCCAGACTTACTGATTGAGGTTCAGGCATGATTTTCCTATTGATTGGTGGTCATTTTAAATTGAATGTCTCACAAAGATATCAAAGCAAAATTTCTAAATCTAAATGTCTTCTCAAAGTCTTTTTTTTTTCACTTCTCACATTCTCTATCCTGGTAAATGAAGCCACTATCCACCCATTGTTCTAGGGTAGACTCTTTGAAGTCTCACATTCTTAATTCTTCCTCCTAATTATCTCTCAAAGATGGTCTCTTCCTTAGTTTAAACATCTATTATTTCTCATCTACATCACTGGAAATCCTCCAAATTGGTTTCTGACTCCTGTTTTCCACCCTCTAATCATATGCCATGCAGTTCTATGAAAATTATGTCATTCCCTGCTTAAATTTCTGAAATTATTATACATATCTTGTATAGGATATGTACCCATGTAAAAGATTTTTCCCATCTTTCCTTCTACATTTTGTACAAATTCTATCCCTTAATTGTTCTACTCTAATTGAGAGTTTCACTTACCGAGTCCTGGTGAAATCTATAGTCTTATTTACTTTCTTGCATTAAAATCTGAATTTTATCTTATCTTCACTCACACTCTGCATTGGAACAGAAATTTCTGAATGCATTGGTGGTGTTTTCAGTCTCCTAGTCACATGCTAACATTTTGAATTACTGGGCAATTTTATCATGATGTTTTCCTTTCAATCCTATCCAGTGTCTTTCGCAGTAAATAGTGATCTCATGTGTACTCAGCAATTAAGAGTATATTGATGTCAATAGTTAGCACATATAAATATAGCAAGACTGTGTAAGCTCAAATCTTTACTGTTTATCCTGGAGTTATTCAACATATTATAGTCACTATATGCATGTTAGCCTATTGGTAGGGCCAAACAGGTTTGGAAAACATAGGAATTAGATAAAGATAATTAACTATTCAAGGTATTAAGTTAAAGAGTAAGCTTAGTGGGCAAATGGATACTCAGTTTTTCTCTATATTTTGTCATATTTTGATTTTAGGATTGTTTTAAACACTTCACTAAGAAAATTTTCATATTCAAAAATAGAGGGAATGAATTTCTATGAATTTCTGTCTATTCTGGCAATAGCAGTCTGTTTGTGTCCTGTGGTTTGTCACTTAACTTTTGTAATACCTTTTCTCCTGTGCTCTCAAGATAGAATGCCAATAACCTCTCCTCAGAGCTCTTAGAAATAATTTAAAAATTAAAGCTTTCTGATGGAAATGCTAAATACAATTTAGATTTAAATACAAATACAATTTAGATTTAATGGGAGAATTGGGGTCTGTAAATTTAGCAATCAGATCAAGGGAGCAGGGTGTTGACTGTGTTTTATTAATGAGAACTGGGAATCAGGGTTGCAGAGTTATACTCCCAACTCTGTTACTTTTTGCTGTTATCAGGAGAAAACATTTAACCTGTCTCAATTTACCCATCTGGAAATAAAAATTGCTTTTCTTTTTTTTTTTTTTTTGTGGTATGTGGGCCTCTCACTGCTGTGGCCTCTCCCGTTGCAGAGCACAGGCTCCGAACGCACAGGCTCAGCAGTCATGGCTCACGGGCCCAGCCGCGCCGCGGCATGTGGGATCTTCCCAGACCGGGGCACGAACCCGTGTCCCCTGCATCGGCAGGCGGACTCTCAACCACCGCACCACCAGGGAAGCCCTGCTTTTCTTTTCTGATGCAAGCCTTAACTAGATTATTAAGGCTGTCCGAACTCACTTTTTTATTATTTATTGCAAAAAAGATATACAATTTTAAAATAAATATTACATCATGCATAAGGGTGTTTGTATTAGAATGCTCAGTTTTCAAGCCTGAGATAAATGAGGCAAAGCCATCTGTATGGGATGCCAGACAGAGCGTCACGTCCTAGTGGTTCAAGAGCCTAGCAGTGTAAGTGTTTATGGTCCATGGGTCAAAGCTAAGAAAAAGGTCACTTCAGGATAAAGATGATGTGCAACTAAGTAACTCCCTACCAACTCACACGCACAAGGCAATGAGCTCCAGTGTCCTAGGGAAAACAAGTATACAGAAAACCCAGATGCTGGAAAACCTTTAGTAAGATCAATGAACAGTAATCTGTGGGGAAGGACCAATTAAATAGATATATAGAAAGTAGCAGAGTAACAGATAGTTCTGACACAGGCCAATGGCCTATGTCAATGGTCAAGTCACAATTCTTTGTCCCAGAACTTTTTGAGTTATGTTTACTCAAAACTAAGGCAGAGAAGAGATTTCTGGATGTCCCACAATTGTCATTAGTTTTTCTTTCCCGTGAGACTGGTTTCTCCTGATTGGTTCTTATGTAGCAGAGAGGTCTGTTCTACCACTACCAGCACTATCACCCTGGTGTCTGTTAGGGGCATGCTGCTCCCAGGTGTGGACATGGAGCTGAAACCAAATGCAAGAGGGTTGAGATGCCTCTATGGGGCTAAGCTGCTTCTTAACTCAAGACTTTGATCCCACCCATCTCCCGCTGACTGGCATTATTCCTGCCCCCTCTTCAAACTCCAACAGCTATAGAAGACCTCATGTCAGGTCACCAGCTCTCTGCCTTTGAACTTGAAAGGATTTAGTAATCCACAAACTCTTTCCAGACCCTGCTGCTCTTGCCTAAACTGAAAACTTCCTCCTCTGCCTTTCTTCTGATTTTTCTCTCAGATTTCATCAACCATTTTGCTTTGTGCTTTCCTCACCCCTCTTTTAATAAAAGTCCAGACCTTCTCCCTTTCCTTTAGCAGAGTCACATTGTTGTTCACTTGATTTCGGTTTTAGCTGTGGGATTATTGACCACAAAAGGATTGGAAAGGGATTTTAGAGATGCATCTAGTCCATATTCTCCATCTGGTATCTGACCACTCCATTGTACCTTCCAGTCTCTGCTTCCAAACCTCCACTCACATAAAATTCATTCCTTCCTGGGCAGCTTTTCTCATTTAAAGAGAATTAGATATTACCTGTGTACTTGTCAATTATTCATTAATAAAGCTGGAAAAAAAAAGAGTTTGCATGAGGAACTTAAAAAAGGAGACTTTGATCTTAGACAAAGAAATAACAAAAAGGATGTGGGGGTAGGTAAGTAGAAAGGTATCTCATTCCTATTTTAACCTGACAATTCTTTAAAATTATTTTTTAAAAATTTAAAAAATGAATCAAATTCCTTGTATTTTAGTTTCTAATACATAAAATGGAACCAATAATAAACCTCACCTAAACGTCTTACCCTAAATATCTCATAGAGTTGTCATGGAAACCTAATGAAATAACGTATAGCAGACTCTTACTTGGGCCTCAATCAGATCCAGTGCTAGAGCATAATTTGTGAGTTGATGGGGGGGCCTGCTCAAAGAATCTATGTATTTGGCATAAGTGTCCCTGAAGGTGGAAGAATTAGCGGAGAAAATGTAGCATAAAATATGTTAAAGCAAAGCATTCTGTCCACTTCCATGGAGATCACAGCACTCCTCTGGCACCTCAAGGGTCAGCAAGGATATTAGCATTCTCACAGAGGCACTAGTGGGCATTTTTAAAGTAATCTGGAGAACATTAACAAAAGAATACAGTACAGATGAGAAAGAAAATAAAGGGCTTCTTGTGGTAGCAGTAGTTGACACACAACATTGTGAGACAAGGTCAAACATCTCCTTGGGACTCCCAGAAACACTAGGATGGGAGGGGCTGCCAGTTTAAGTGCCAATGGGATCAGGATGCCCCACAACTGTTTTTTAATGTTAACATCACCTACTTGAATGTGAGGAAGAAAAGTCACATTATCTATATTAAAGAGCTTTGCAAACTACAAAGTTCTATGCAAACGTAATATAATACTATGCTTTTACATGAGTAAAGCCTCTGGGCATGTCTTTTCTGTTACAGATGTACACTTTTAAAAGAAAAAAAATATACAAACTTTTTATCAGTTTTATGAAATTAAAGTGCAAATTTTTTTTCAGTTTTTTTATCAGTTTTATGAAATTAAAGTGCAAATCTGCACTACTGAAATGCAGAGAAAACAGGTTGCCTTACTTTTCTCCTGAGGAAGCTTCTGTCTATTTTTAGACATGTATAGGAGCGCTGCTCTTGAATAGCTAATTAAAGAGCTAAGGGGTAAAGTCAATGCGGGGGAAATTCTTTTGATTAACTTATACACTGCATTTATTTCCTCTGGAATAATCTGCATCATCCATAGAGTACCCACTTAATTAATGTTCTTTATCAAGCACCATTTCTGGGAAAGGAGGAGAGGGGCAGGCGTAAAAAATACTAAAGAATCCTTCCTCCCCCTCTTAAGCAAACCCCTTTAGTCACCTGTGCTCAATTTTATAATCTTGGAAACCACCTGTCTGAAAGATGAATTTCCCTCAAACTCCAGCATACTGAACTTTGTGCAAAGTTAAAGCAAACATGTTTTATGCATGATCTTAGAGTCTAGATGAATGCAGTGAGCAAAACTACATGGACAGTCCTTTTCCACCTCTGCAGACTAATTATGGCCAGTTTGGGCCACCTGACAGAATCCCAGTTCTGCTCTTAATCTAAATGTGGAGTGGAATGTCCCTAATGCATAAGCATTTACTTTCAGGATGGACAGAGACACTGGGCCCTATTCTCTAGAAACTTCAGTCATTTTATCTACAGTCTGAAACAACAAACAAATACATTCTGATATGTGGGAGGCACTAAACAAACATTGGTCATTAGTTGTTGATTTTATTCAACAGTGAGTGATTACTCATTGCCAACCCTGCGCTAAGTGGTTGGAATAAGGTTGTGAAGAAGACAAAGCCCCTCCCCTGGTGGAAATCACATGTATAATAAGTGCATAAACAAATAAAGGTTGTATTTTCAGATGATGTTCAATTCTTTTTTAAATTTAATTTAATTTTTTATACAGCAGGTTCTTATTAGTTATCTATTTTATACATATTAGTGTATATATGTCAATCCCAATCTCCCAATTCATCCCACCACCACCATCTCCTCCCGCTTTCCCCCCTTGGTGTCCATATGCTTGTTCTCTACATCTGTGTCTCTATTTCTGCCTTGCAAACCAGTTCATCTGTACCATTTTTCAAGATTCCACATACATGCATTAATATACAGTATTTGTTTCTCTCTTTCTGACTTACTTCAGTCTGTATGATAGACTCTACATCCATCCACGTCTCTAAAAATGACCCAATTTCATTCCTTTTTATGGCTGAGTAATATTCCATTGTACATATGTACCACATCTTCTTTATCCATTTGTCTGTCGATGGGCATTTAGGTTGCTTCCATGACCTGGCCATTGTAAATAGTGCAGCAATGAACATTGGGGTGCATGTGTCTTTTTGAATTATGGTTTTCTCTGGGTATATGCTCAGTAGTGGGGTTGCTGGGTCATATGGTAATTCTATTTTTAGTTTTTTAAGGAACCTCCATAGTGGCTGTATCAATTTACATTCCCACCAACAGTGCAAGAGGGTTCCCTTTTCTCCACACCCTCTCCAGCATTTGTTGTCTGTAGATTTTCTGATGATGCCCATTCTAACTGGTGTGAGGTGATACCTCATTGTAGTTTTAATTTGCATTTCTCTAATAATTAGTGATGTTGAGCATCTTTTCATGTGCCTCTTGGCCATCTGTATGTCCTCTTTAGAGTAATGTCTATTTTGGTCTTCTGACCATTTTTTGATTGGGTTGTTTGGTTTTTTTTTTAATATTGAGCTGCATAAGCAGTTTATATATTTTAGAGATTGATCCTTTGTTGATTCGTTTGCAAATATTTTTTCCCATTCTGAGGGTTGTCTTTTTGTCTTGTTTACAGTTTCTTTTGCTGTGCAAAAGCTTTTAAGTTTCATTAGGTCCCATTTGTTTATTTTTGGTTTTATTTCCATTTCTGTAGGAGGTGGGTCAAAAAGATCCTGCTGTGATTTATGTCAGAGTGTTCTTCCTATGTTTTCCTCTAAGAGTTTTATAGTGTCCAGTCTTACGTTTAGGTCTTTAATCTATTTTGAGTTTATTTTTGTGTATGGTGTTAGGGAGTATTCTAATTTCATTCTTTTACATGTAGCTGTCCAGTTTTTCCAGCACCACTTATTGAAAAAGATGATATCCATTTCTATTTAAAATCATGCAGATTAATTCAGATGGTGAGTATAAGAAGGTATGAATCATGTAAAAATCTCGGGGCAGAGCAGCCCAGGCAGAGAGAACAGCAGATGTAAAGGCCTTGAAGGGGCAATGAACTTGGCGGATGGGAGTGACAACAAGAAAGGACTGTGGGAGCAAAGAGGAACACGTCCCAGAGACTGGGGGGACTTTGTAAGGCTTTGTGAGCCCTGATCAAAATTTGGGCTGTATCAGAATGAGAACAGAACTCTTGGAAAGAAACATTTTGGAAGGAAAATGATACAAACTGAACTGTGTTTGGAGGTGGCTGTGACTGCAATGTGGAGAATGGACAGTACACGGCAGGAGCAGAAGCAGGTCAACAGGCCAGAGAATTATTGAGAGGAAAGTTAGTGTAAGTTGTGATGAGAGTTCTTATTTTAATTTTTTTCCCAATTTTTAGTACAATTGTAAGAAATATGGTCCTGTGCAGCTTTTTTGAGATTCCTTTTTAAAGAAGTCTGTTGCTAAGCAGGTTGCTATGGAGACTGAGCAAAGCCAGGAAGAAAATGACTTCAGTATTTTATGCAGACTTTATTTAAATACCAGCAAAGGGGAGCCAGGAGTAGTCTAATCTCCCAAAGGAGAAAAATGTATGAGTTAGAAAAGGTCAGAGAAGGAGCTTGTGCGTGTATATGTGAGTGTGAGTGTGTGTGTCAGTATGAGTGTATGAGTGACTGTGTGTATGTGTAAGCAGGTGTGTGTGTGTGTGTGTGTGTGTGTGTGTGTGTGTGTGTGAATGTATGTGTGTGTATGTTTTGGATGTATCTGTTTTAACCACTCCCAGAAGAAAGATTATTGGTGGCATGCCTCTGGGTGATTAACAATAATTTGTCTAGAAAGGGGATGTAACGCTCGATTCAAGAAAAGTTAGAACTAGTCAAGATCCCATTGGTTGATCAAAAAAGTAAGTAAAAATAGGAAAATTGAACTCATTTGGGGAAGAAAGCAAAATGTAGTAATAGGAAGGTCTATCTCTCACTAGAGATGGTTTAGAATAGTGTAAAGACAAACCTAGACTTTAAAATTAGACAAAAAATTCAGTACCCACTTAAAAGCTATGAGACCTAGGGAAAGGTTCTTAAATATTTATAAGCTTTGGTGTCCTCAATTGTAAAATAAGTGGAAAAGTTTATTTTGCTGATGGTAGCTGAAAATGTTAGTGGCTCCTCCAACAAATTCATTCTCTTTCCATAGCCAGCAATACTTGGGAGACAATTGCCTAATTCAGGCT
Organism: Aethalodelphis obliquidens; assembly: GCF_003676395.1. Classification (NCBI taxonomy): domain Eukaryota; kingdom Metazoa; phylum Chordata; class Mammalia; order Artiodactyla; family Delphinidae; genus Aethalodelphis; species Aethalodelphis obliquidens. The sequence continues at coordinate 6,424,679 of NW_020837957.1, read as the reverse complement.
ATGGTTCTCATCTTCTTCCTGAGTCCTTGCTCTCTTCCCCCTCCCTTGATTCCAAGTTTGGTCATGTGAGTTCTTCTGGCTCATGGAATATGTGTATGTCACTTCCCAGGCAGTTTTTAAGAAGCAGTTGTGCTACCACGCATGCTCCCTTTTTCCTATTGGCTGACTAAATGTGGAGGATGCTGAGAACTTAGAGGAAAGAGCAACGACAAAATGGAGGAAGCCTGAGTTCTAGAATCACCCCATGTAGGAAAGAAAATCACTTAAAAAGATCAAAGATGGGACAATTTAGCTGTGTGTAAGTAAACTTTAAGTTGCTGAATTAGTAAGCTACTAAAATTTGGGCACTGTTTATATTGCCAATACATGTGCTTATTATGAACACTGCAAATGATCCATAGTCCATCACTTAGCAATGCATGTTTGATAAATTAAATGTATTAGTTTTATTACCTTGCACAAATTACTTAACCTCTGAGTCTTAATTCGCTCATGTGTAAACCATGTCTCCCCTAAATATTTTCATTTCCACTCTGAATATCCCCAATTCTGTTCATCATTCTTCAAATGGAGGAGTTTTCAGATCTTGCATTATTATTATTTTCTTTTAAGTTTTTAGGTTGGTCAATGCTCCTCTTAAAGGGCACCACTCAGACTTAAACATATTACCATAAACAAGTCAGTATAGTGGGATTATAACCTTGTCTGTGTTAAATATTAGACATTTGTTGTAGTTAAAGATCACATGGAAACAGGTGAAACTAGTGTCTCTCTACTTATTAAGATAGTAATGAGCTGATGTGTATAAGAGAGCCTATGCCTTCGTTTTGTACTGATGCAATCATATTCTGGGACCAGAGTATGAATATCATTGTATTTTTTTAACTCATTGTTTTACCATGGGTATCACCCACCACATTAACTATGTTTTCCAACTTTGTGTTATCTCCAAATCTGATAAACATGGCTCCTGTATCTTTTTCCAAGCCATTATTAAAATGTTGAGCTGAAAGGCCAAGTTCATTATATTTTCTTCTGGAGGACAGTTTTAAATATACCAATAAGTAGCCACATTTTAAAATATATATTTCCAAACAGCCATCAATCATCTTTATACTCAGAAAGTGATTTTGATATGTTGATGAATTTCCACTTTTTATATTCCTAGGTAATTTCAACTTCCTATTCACCCATCCATAACTAATCCACTATTTGGGGCCTATCTACTTGAGAAGCAGACGCATTCAACAAACATTTAACAAAGTAGTTCTCAAAGGGCAAGTCTCACTTTCAAAGGGGTGTTTTAGAAATTTGAGAGTATTTTTTCATTGTCACAATAATTAGGGGACCCCTTAGAATTAAGGGTATAGGAATGACCAGGGATGCTATATATACTTCAATGCACAGGCCTGTCCTGCACATTAGATAATTAACTCACATCTGGCAACTATCAAATATCCTGTAGGAGATTCATGTAGATGAATAATCTCTATATAATATCTGAGCTTATGTCCTAACTCTATTTTGCACGAAAATACAAACACACATATACACACACATTTTCTCTGTTTTAACTACACAGAATTTTTCAGAAATGCCATTATGCTAATCAGCAAAAAGTACTTTCTTAGTAAATCTATCAAGACTTGTTCACTTTTTTGGAAAAGCACATCATAAATTGAAATAATCTTATGAAATTTAAGTTTTCATACAACACTTCCATGTCATTCTGCACTTTTAGTTGCTACATCCACACTATGTCTATGTATATATACACTGAGACTATATATTAGCTTATATTTCAACTAACAAAGATAAAAATGTAAATAATATTCAAAAGCTTTCTGTTTTTCATGTAGTTTTCATAAGTAAATGCAAGTGTCTAACCACTTATTATGCCTTCTAGTGTATTCATACCTTATCCTTTACTAATGATACACATGCTATTTTATGATAAATTGGTTTCTTCTGATTTTTTTCTTTTTATTAGAGTTAGGATATAATATTGATATTTTTTAAAATGTGTTTAAATAGGCTTTATTATTTAAATTTCAGGACATTAAATGGGATATTTCATATTATTTGTTATAAAAAGGGAGGAGTTAGGTCTGATAGGATTAAAAACATCAATTTAATATTTTATATATATAAGGAGTTCTGTGGCTGATTGGTAAAGATAAAGAATAAGAAATAGCTCTGGTTTAAGGAAGAAAAGAATAGATTAGAAACAGCTATGTAAAAAACACAATGACAGACATATGAAGAAAGTACAAACGACACACAGAAAGGAAGCACCTAATTCAGTCCTGAGCGTGTAGCAGGTGCTCTCATTGCCGCTTGACCCTCATCATTCCTTTATCTGCTGACAGGTTCTTACTGCAAGCACTTGTGATTTTTCTGCCTCTGGACATTCTCTGATCATCTTTCTTTGAGAATGTTCACCCCATGCTCAGGGAAGGCTGGAAGTACAACCAAGATAATGGCCTATTCCCTTGCAAGAGCAGTTCTCAAGCAATGAGGGAAAAGAGTTGCTGCATACATATCCCAGCCTCCTCATCCCTCAGGTGGGATTCTGAGGCATTTTCTATGCAATTTCTCAGAGATTCCCAACATGATTGAGCCCCAGGTTCCCACAGTGATAACTTGCTTATTAATTTTCCTTGTATCAGCTTCCTTACCTCCCCCACACATCATTTTTCCACTTCTGTTTTATATCCTGGATTCACCTCCCAAAGAAACTGCTTGAATGCAAGTCCTCATTTTATGGTACTTCTGGGTAAGCTCAACTTAAGACAGGTTGTAAATTTCATTCGCATGTTTGCTCTAAGATCCATTCCCTACCTCCTCCCTGATCTGCTTTGCATCTCAGGGAACTAACTTTCCCAGCCTCCCCTTGGCAACTGACATCTGGTTGGTGTGGGCATGGAAGTCACTGGTGGGCAAGGGCAAGAATAGAGGAGAAGGCAAGAGATTTATATATTTCTCACTCTGCATGACAGCATTTCCAGCAGCAGCTGTGCTTTCTCTGGTTCAACTCCCAAGGAGCAGCCTATCATCAGCTCCCACCTGGCAGCCCATACCATGGTTCTAGCTTTTGCAGGACAATCCCAAATCCTAGTTTCTGATAAACCACCTGTTTCTTTTTTACTTCCAGCATGATGTATCTAGGAAATTCAAACAGTTTAGTGTTGTTGGAATACACAATGTAAGATGGTGAATGACAGGAAATGAGCTAGAGAAGTAGGAAGCAGTTAGATGAAGGAGGATGTCAGATGCATTTTATGGAGTTTATCCTTTAAAGTAAAATTTCCTGAATTCAAGTGCTATCTCTTACTTATTTTTTCTTTTAGAAAACCGTTCGTAGTGTTGAGTTATTCAACCGTATGTGAATCCTTACTTTTAAATTACAAGACAGTTTTTTTCATATATTTTAGTCTGTATATTTCTTTGGGCAACAAAATTATTCCCTACCCCAGGGACAATGCAATGTAATGAGGCAGACATCACACTGGGGGTTAGGAGATGTGAATTATAAAACCTGTCCTCCCACTTTGGGATGATGATGACATAAACAAAATTTTTTAAAAAAGAACAAAAAGCACTGAAGATTACTTCAACATATGCATAAATAGCTGCCCTCAAAATACTTCTTAACTCTTGTTACTTTAAAGAAAATTACAGGCCAAAATTCAGATGTATATGGGTCAAGACACTCTGCCTTAAATGAGTTACTACTTCTTATCTTTTCAGTGAAAACAAAGTCTAAAGACTGTACAAGGACTATCTGTATTAACACAATTCAGGAAACTGTAAGTTAATTGCTTTTCTTCCTGGTTCCTTCTTCCCAACACTAAAAAAGAAGGGTAATACAAAGAATGGTTGCCATGATAAACCATGGAATACTAAATGCCAAAGTTTAATACAAACAGGTAGCAACAATTTTGTGCTTCCCTATGTTTTCAGAGGCCTGATGAATTCATTATAAGGGTTGATAAATTAGCTAAAGTTTAATTTATTTTAATCAATATATTGAAAAATGAAAACCTCTAAAACCATTGTTGCTATTTTATTTCCAAGCCCCATCCCCATAACCAAATCTCAGCAGAAGTCATGATAAGTTAGGGAGCAAAGTAAAGCAACTTTGACAAAAACTGTGTTTGATTGATGTGTACACAGAGAGGGGTAAGCACAGCTCAGCCATTTCTAGAGACGATTCAAGTGCTTTCAAGTCTTCATATCCTACTGCACACTAAACTTCCTTAGTTACAAAAAAAAATGCTTTCCTTTGTGGGAAATTGGCAATTACCCTGGTATTGCAGTATGACATTTTCCCCAATAGGCTGTCAAAAACTAGGGCATTGAATTGTAATTTTTGCCAAGTAGTTTCCCTTTTGACTTATAAACAAGTGATATTTCATCCTTCTTTACTGTATTCACTTAAATGCAACAGAAACTCAACTCTATGGGCGCTATCAAAGTGATACAAATTTGAAGAATTCAAAGAATACCTATTATTTCCTTAATTCCAATAACTATTTTCTGCTGTATTGCACTGTGTGACTTCTTTGCTTCAAAAGAAATTATCATTCTTTAGCCATAAAGAACTACTCGAGGGGCATGCCACTACATGATCCCCATGTATTCTGTAATTTAGAGACTGCCATGATTCTAAAACTGAAATACAGTTCGAAAAAAATTCAGTTAAGGGGATAGGCCAAGACTTCTAAATACCACATTTTTAAACAGGCTCATTGATTCCTGAGAGGTAGCAATTTGCCACCATATTTATAACTTTCATTAAATTGAAATCTAATAAGACTTTCAATTAATCAAAAAAGAGTTTATTGATCTCCTGTATCATGGAGCTTGTGTCTGACAGGCTTGGCTGTAAATCCTGGCTTTAGTTACCATCTTTACAATGCTGAAAGAAAACTCTAAATTTCCTTGAGTCTCAATGCCCTCATATGCAGAATATTGAAATACTGATTTCTTCCTTAAAGTAATGTTGTGAAGATAAAATTAGATAATTCTGTGGAGTCATATTCTGGATATATTTCTTTTTCTTATGTGATTTCAAGTACAAGTACTTGGCGGAGTTGCTGTGGGGAAGGATTTTAAATAGTTTGGGTGATTGCTATGGACTGAATGTTTGTCTCCTTCCCAAATCCATATGTTGAAGTCTTAATCCCCAATGTGATTATATTTGGAGGTGGGGGACTTTGGGATGTAATTAGGTTTGGATGAGATCATGGGGGTGGAGCCCCCACAGTGGAATTGAAGGCCTTATAAGGGGATAAAGAGTCCTGAGTCCTCTCTTTTCATCACGTGGAAACCAGGAAGAAGGCTGGAACTAGAACCTGACCATGCCATCACCCTGATCTCAGACTTCTCAGTTTCCAGAACTGTGAGAAATAAATGTTTGTTTCTCAAGCCACCCAGTCTATGGTATTCTTGTTATAGCAGCCTGAGATGACTAAGACAGTGATGTTACCTAACATCCACTCAGTGAGCAAATGTCCTAGAGCAAGCACAAAATTTTGCTGTTTCCTGGGATTAACCCAGTTTCCACTTGCCTTGCACATTTTGAGCATCTAACAGCACAGTGTTACTCTAGAGTTAAAAAAAATATATTTTTCCTAATGTGACCCTTAAATGAAAGCCATTCACTTCATTACCTGCCCAACTCAAGAAACAGCAATCTGTTTCCATGATAAACAACAACAACAAACAAAAAACTGGTTGTTTTGGCCTTACTAGGAGATTCGATGACTGATTTTGGAGAGACAACAGTGAGCAGCAGCTGGGGGCTAGACCGGGATCGAATCCTGGCCACGGCAGTGAGAGCACCAAATCTCAACCACTAGACCAGTAGGGCCAGCAGACAAAGTCTGGGTCCCAGTTCTTGTCTGCCTTGAAAAAATGTTTTTTGACAAGGAGACAGTAGGTAAAGAGGAAAGTTGGGTGTTTATTAGAAAAGCAGAGGACATGCCAACAGATGCATGGGCGAGCTGAAAGAGAAGTAGCACCTTTGAGAAGTTTAAATCATTTATAAGAGGGCAGTCTTCTGGGTTTTTGTTTTCCTCTGACCAATCGTCTTGCTTTGACCCCATGGCTGATTTGCCTCAGGGCCCTCACTTATGTGTGTGCACATCCTTTAGCCAAGATGGATTTCAGTGCAAGGGCCTTTGAGGGAGTTACCACAACTTATTATGGTCTGGCGTCCCCTCCTTTTGACCCCCCAAGGAGCCTTTCTGTGCACGTGCAGTCGAGGTCTCCCTGACCCCAAGCATGAGAAATATGTGACCTCTTGGTCTTTTACCAAAGCAGTGCTTAGCCCATCTCTGCCCCTGCCACTACTGTTATCTTAAAGTGTCCACAGGAGACCAAGTTCAGCTATTTACCCTGTCCCTGTTGTATTTCTATCTTGAAGTATAAACAGGAGACTGGCTGTAAATGTTTAACCTGGGGCCCATCTATCCCCTGCCTCAAGAAATATGAACAGGAGGCTAGTTGTAAATGTCTGGCCTGGAGCCCATCTATCTCCTGCCTCATAACTATCTATAAAGTAATAACATATGAGATTTCTTTTTGCCTTTCCTGGAGAATCAGGTAGGATTCATGTTGTAAGGAATAGAAAAAACAACTCAAACTCCTTAAGCAATAAGAAAATTGGATCCTACTCCTAGATTAGGGGTGACTCAGGACTCAAACAATATTCCTGAGACACAGGTCTTTCTCATCATTTCATAGCTCTGCATTTTCAATGTTGGGCAGGTTCATATGAAAGTCCTTCCTCCTTCGTCCTCAAAAGGCTCTTGACGCTACAAAAATAGGAATTCAAATTTTCTCATGGCTCAGGTCAAAGCTCAGGAATTGTGTCCTGGTTGTTTCTGTGTGGGTCATATGACATCCCTGAATCAATAACTGTAGCCAAGGGGATGGAATTCACTAATTAGTTTAATTCAATCAGGACCCACTTTGGAGCTGTGATGAGACCATGTCCCATCCAAATTCCACATGGCTGGAAAATGAGGGATTATAATAGAAAGGCAACTTGATTCAGTTTTGGTGGGCTGTATGTTTCTAGAAAAAAAAAATGTATTATATATATAT
>NW_020837957.1:6069941-6417466 GCF_003676395.1 Aethalodelphis obliquidens | reverse complement strand
ATATATATATATATATATATATATATATATATAACTGAATCACTTTGCTGTACAGCAGAAATTAACACAACATTGTAAATCAACTATACTTCAAAAAATAAATTAAAAAAAAAGAAAGGCAACTTGATACTGGGTAAAAGTCTAACAAATAATCACCATGTGTGCTGACTTTATAATCAAATCCTCACATAAAATGTGATTCCATAGGAACCATGTAAAAATACCTCTCCTTGTGCTGGGCACACACATATTAATTTCTCATCTGCTCTCTTGTCTTTACTGTAATTGGATCTCTTATCTTATGTTAGGTCCAGAAGAGGATACAAAGAAAGTTTGGAGGTTCTGCCAGAAATTAAAATAGAACTACCAGGGAAGTCCCTGGTGGTCCAGTGGTTTGGACTATGTGCTTCCACTGCAGGGGACACGGGTTTGATCCCTGGTCGGGGAACTAAGATCTTGCATGTCATGTAGCCAAAAAAAAAGCAAAACTACCATATCATCCAGCAATTCACTTTTGGGTATTTATCAAAAAAAAAAAAAAAAAAAAGCAGTAACTCAAAAAGATATATGCACCCCCCCATATTCACTGCAGCATTATTTACAACAGCCAAGATAAGGAAACAGTCTGTGTCCATCCATGGATGAATGGATTAAAAAAATGGATAAAGATATATGTATATATATATATACACACACACATGTAGATATATAATGGATTATTATTCAGCCATGAAAAAGAATGAAATCTTTGCCATTTGCAACAACATGGATAGACCTCTAGGGCATTATGCTAAGTGAAGTAAGTCAGACAGAGAAAGACAAATACTATATGGTATCTCTTCTATGTGGAAACTAAAACAAAACAAAACAACAAGATCATAGGTACAGAGAATAGATTAGTGATTGCCAGAGGCAGGGGGTGGAAGGTGGGAGAAATGGATGAAGGAAGTCAAAAGGTGAAAAGAAAAAAATGCAGTTGAAGTAAAACAGACACAGAAATTTTGAATCATATTCAAAATACCGACTCTCTCTCTATATATGTTTACATTTTAAAAGTATAAAAAAAAATCTGCCCTCAAGGATTGGTCTTCATAAAAAAAAAAAAAATGAAAGAACAATTTGTGAGAGTATTAAATTATGTGCTAAACTGAGTAGTACAGATATTGAATCATTTTAAATTTCTGGCTTTGCAGTGCATTATGAATAAAATATTCTATCTCACTGCCTTACATTTTATAAAAATGTTTTTGAAACATGGTGGGTTTCACAGTGCAATTCCAAAATCAGATTGAGGATGCTATTTTATAATAGCACAAATTTTAGAGATAAGCAGATCTGAGGTTGAGTTTATTCATTTAACCTTCCTGAGATTATTATAGTAGAGGTTATAAATATCTACTTGCGGAATACTGGGAGGATTAAATGAGGAGATGCACCTAGCACACTACCAAACACAAAACAAATAATAAATAACCATTATTGTTATTACTGTAATTTGTGCCTGGCAGTCTGATTTGGCATTCAAACAGTCTCTTCCATAGAGGCAATAAGGACCATATAATAGTTTGACATTTTGTGATGAGCCAAAGATGTTTTGGTATACACACACACACACACACACACATGTAAACACACACTGCTTCTCTGCAGAGTTGGTCACAGAACAGCTCATGGATGGAGATGCTGAGAGTTGCGGTCTGCAAAGTCAAAACTCAAGCACAGGAAGGAATGTTGCCCACCCTGTGGCATTCTGCTTCATCCTGCCCCCGTCCACACACATAATTTGCATGAGTAGGTGGTATCAACCCCTTAATCAAGCGTGACTCATTTCCTTCCCAATATATGAATCAAAAAAGAATAGAACATGACCAGACCCCCAGGCATTAGCCGGGTTACACCATTCTTCCAAGAAGTTAAAGAAATACACATTAAACATTCAAGTGGCTTGTCGAGAAGGAATTTTCTGTTTAATGGAGCCATTCTGTCATTCTTTCCGAAACTGTCATGCAACTGCTGATAGAAATTCAGAAGAATTTCAGCCTTTGAAGCAAAACAAGTCAATCACAAGGGAAGAACCAAATGTCACAAAAGGTCTCCTTCCTTCTGAAGGGTCTTCAACTCAGCTATTCAAAAATGTGGTTCACTCTCTCAGCGGTATCCTCTCCTAGTTTTTCTGTGTTTGGGTGTGATTTCTGTCTTTGCTAGCAAGCCGGAAATAGCCTCTTCCCTCCAACATGTGCATGTGTTTGTGGGGATGGAAAGAGAAAGGAGGAGAGAAGTAAAAAGCAAATGGAGGCAAACGTGGGGCAGGCATCTCCCACGAGTCCCCGGCTTGCAAGGGTACACGGGCCCACTCAAGCCTGAGCTCTCCACGCTGGTCTCCCCCCTTCCTCTGGCCGCCGGCCTCATGAGTCATGACCAGAAGAATCTCCACCCTTCTCTGTAGGTGAGTAGGAGACTGTCTGGGCTAGAATCAAATAGACAGTCAACTGCTGCAGTGAACAACCTCTACTGTAAATTCTTGTGTGCTCGTTACCTCCAGAACAGCTCTTGATATTTTATCAATTTATTCACTGAGGGAGGAGAAGTATCATCAAGAAAACACATGGGATCTTGACAAATTTCTTCCTTCACTGCCTGCCTGTGCTGAAAGTGCCATCTTTTGAAAGTGTTTACATTTTTTTTTAGTACATGAAAACGCTCATCTGCACCTTCCCCTGGGGACTTTTCCTCATCTCCCTTCTGTTTTAAGTTTGATTTCTTCTTCTAGAGTTTGGTATAATTCATGGAACTGTGTTTACAAAGGTGAGTTTCTTTCAAGTCAACCACAGCTCACTAGTCCAGGGGCCAACTTGAACATGGGTAAGGGAGTCTATGGGTGTCCCTAGGAGAGAAGGCAAGAACTTACCCACAACTTAAGAAGAGATGTCCCTGAGATAACTTACTCCCCATCGCTGATGTCTGTATCAGCTGCTGACTTAGAATTAGATTCCACTCTGTGTTCACACTTATGGGGGTGGAGAAAGGGATTGGGCAGCCAAGAGTTATTTGAATGATTCAGCTACAGCTACCAAACTGTGCTAGGTGGTTACCAAGCAACAGTCTCAAAAGCCTCCTGGCAGCTCTCTTTAGGATCTCTCTTCCCTTTGCAGTCAACCCTCCTTTGCTTAGCCTGTACTTTCTGCCTATAATGTCTGTCCCCTTCTGCTCTTGCTGAATTTTCTATTTACTCTTCATGACTTTCCAGGTGCCATCTCCTCTCTGAAGCCCTTCACTGCTCTGACATTCTCCATGGGAGAAAGAACAGTGGAGTGGAAATTAATCTAATTGACTCAGATCATCTTTCCGAGCCACACAAGCACACAAGTTAGAGGTCTCTAGCCTCCCCCCACTTTGGTGTATATGTCCACTATTTTTCTCCACTGGGATAAGGTTAAGATTATGGTACCAACATGGAATAAAACATGGGCATTTAGGCAATCGGGTCTGTTTTATAAAGGATGAAATATATCTCGTAGAAAAGGCAATATAAAATCTCTTCTCCCTAACAGCTCTCAAGCCTGTGCTCTATTCCCAGGGCCAAGTTGCCTCCTGACTGGCAAATAAGAAAAATATACCTCAAATCAAGGAATTTTATAGAGAAGTATGTGACAAAATATATGACTAAAAATAAACAAATCAATAAATGCAACTAATGGAAAGTGAGGGCTTGTCTATATCCTATCACTTCTAACAAAAAATGTTTCCATTTGAGTTTCACTTTGTACCTTTTCAGGGAGGTTTAACGTACATTTCCTCATTTTTAGTGGGCAATAACATGATCTCTGGAGTCCAAAGGACTAGGTGTTAGTCCCACTTCTGCTATTATTTACTATAAAGATTTGGCAGAACTATTTTATCATTTTAAACTTCCTTTATCAGTAAAATGGAAATATGAATACTAGTTAACATTTATTAAGCATTACTATGCGCTAAGCATTGTGCTATATAAGCTTTACATATGCTACCTCATTTAATACTTGTAAGTACCATGTGGTTAGCTCCGGTTTATAGATAGGGAAGATCATAATAATAATTGAATTTATCACAAACATTGATTGAAGGGCCCTTTATACTTGAGGTAGATACTATTATTATCATTTATTAACAGATTAGGCACAGAGGTACTAAGAGGATAATTGCCTGCTCAAGTTCATACAGCTTTTAAGTACAGAGTTTAATTCCAACACCAGTCTCTCTCTAAAGCTTGTGTTTTTAACCAGAATGCACCACTGACCTAAAAGTTTCTGCTGCTGAGCTGCCTCATGCGTTTCTTGGGAGGAACCAATAAGACTTTAAAAATGAAAGGGTTTGAATGCTGCGAATCTCTATAACAGCAATGGGAATTGCATGGCTTCTGTGTCACCAATCTCTACCAATATCTCCCTCTGTCCACTAAAGACATTGTTAATTGCAGGTGTCATCAAGCTATGGCCCTGCAGTGAGCCAAATTCTGCCTCCTGTTTATATAAATAGTTTCATTGGAACAGAGTCACGCCCATTTCTCTATGTATTGCCTTGACTGATTTTGGGCTGCAGTGGCAGAGTTGAGTTGTTGCAACGCAGATCGTATGGCCTTCAAAGCCTAAAATATTTACTATTTGGCCCTGTACAAAAAAAATTGGCCAACCCCTGGATTAGAGTATAATTTTCTACCAACCAATACATAGTTTCAGAATCATTATCAACAAATTGCTCCTGGCACCCCCTAAGACTGATTGAAATTTGACAGACAAATAAAACTGTTAGGTATTCCTATAATTTAGAATATCATTTATCATTACTACTAAATCAAACTGAATCATTTATAAATCAATGGACTTAAGTAAGGTCACATTTGGGAAGTCAGGTTTCTTGTTGCTTGGGCTTCTTAAACTTGGGGTGGAAAGCTCTCTTCTCTAACCATGAAAATCGATTAAAGCATATTTCTGACCCAGGGTTAGGTACGGGTCAGAGTAGGGATTACTGAGTAACCCACATACTCATTCCATTATTTCTGGTGATCCTTCTGTATGTGGCCTCTGCAGACTTCAATATCACACTATGACTAACTCTGCCACCTAGATGAACCAAGTCTGATTCACCAAATATCTAAAACAAAAGGAAAAATGCAGATGAGAAAGGAGCTACCTGAAAACCTTCAAGGGAAAGCAGTGTAGAGAGAATGAAGGGGGTGGGGTTGGGTATGTTGCCCATTCTGGTACATTCAGAAATTCTATTTCATGTCAACGTCAAATCTCATTATCTTGTTCCCAAAGGCCAGGCACAAAAATGACCACAGCACACCTATCTTAACCTTGGGAGGGACAATTTTTAAAGTGCATGACGTCAGCCATATACAGAGTGAGCCGAAGAGCAGCAATGAAGCCTATATACAGCAATGCCCAGTAGCTTATCTTAAGGAAATATTGTGCATGCAGATTTCCAAGACACCCACACCTCGGAGATAATGCCAGTGAGTTAATCAAATAGTTTTCTGCCTGAACAACTGTGATACCTAAAGTTGCTAGGAACGTCATTTTTAGACATCCGTGGGAGGGATTCTTTTTGTAATTCTGCATTTCTTTAACTCCCACCACATGTCTAGGCTTGCCTTCCAGAGACACACATTGCCACCTTTTCAGAGCATTTTTTATTTTCTTCCTTCCTTTTTTTTTTTTTTGGCTGTGGACTACTTAGTAGCCTTCCTAGGGCTGATTGCAGTAAATGCTAAAATAGCGAGCATAATTTCACTGGCACTACATGAACTGATCTGCATGCAAGTCCTGCTGGGGACCCTAGAATTGAGTCCGTCATTCCTCCTTTCCCTAAATCTGCTTTGTTCATACCTCCTAAGGCACCATTCCTCCCCTGAAGCATCCAATGAGAACAAAGCATCAGTTAACTCTGACACCTTTAATTGAATGTCTTTATAAGACAAATCCTAGGACAATGTTGGTGAACAGAGCGTAGAGCCAATGTCCTGAAAGATGATCTCTGAGGGGTGAGCAAGATTCATAAATAGAACATGCAAAAGAGTGGACTAAGTTCTGTGACAGGAGTGAACACAAGAGAAAATGGAATCATATAGCGGGGAGGGAGTGTCGCGGAAGGCTTCCAAGAAGATATATTTAAGCTGAGGTAGGAAACATCAATGATATTTAGCCAAGAAAAGGTAGTGGAGAGAAAACTGTTCCAGCCGCAATGAACAGCATGTACAAAAAGACCTGGAGGAGACAGAAAACATTTGGGAACTGCAGGAAGGCAGGTAGAATTAGTTAAATAATTAGGCACATAAGCTTGGTGGTCCAAAAGCTCTGAATGTAAATCTCAGTTCTGTGACTTTGGGCAAGTTTTTTAACCTTTATGTGCCTCAGTTTTCTCATCTGTAAAATGGTGGGGATAAAAATACCTGCCTTAGGGCTTCCCTGGTGGCGCAGTGGTTAAGAGTCTGCCTGCCGTTGCAGGGGACACGGGTTCGTGCCCTGTCTGGGAAGATCCCACATGCCGTGGAGCGGCTGGGCCCGTGAGCCATGGCTGCTGAGCCTGCGCGTCCGGAGCCTGTGCTGCGCAGCGGGAGAGGCCACAACAGTGAGAGGCCCGCGTACCGCAAAAAAAAAAAAAAAATACAAAAAAACCTGCCTTATAGAGTTATGAGGATTAAACAAATAAAATGCAAGTGGCACATAATAAGAACTCAAAAACTGTCAGCTATTATTACATTAACATTTTATTACATTATAATTAATTATTTGTAGTATTATCATTGTTAATTCTTTTTAATATTAAAATGTTACTTTTTATTATTAAGCCTCAATAAAAGTCTCATCTGAACAAAACTGAGAATAACAGTACCTTACCTTCCTGGGTTTTTACAAAGATTAAAATTATCCCTGGGTTTAAGTAAAAAAAAAAAAAAATGGTGATACATAACTCTGTTAAAAATGCTTTCACCTGCAAATAACGAAGACCTTCTGATAGAGTCAACTTAAAACAATAAAAATAAATATTAGGGGGCATTTTTCTCACACAAAAAGAAACCTGGATATGGGTTCCTGCTGGTGTTGGTTTTGTAGGTTGACAGGGTTTGGGCTGGCATATCTTCAATTCTCTTGAAATTTCTCTTTTCTTGTTGCTTCTATCACAAATTGTGGCTTTGACTCCTGACATTAGATCCATATTCAAGGAAGAAAAACTGGGGAAGGAGTTATGTCAGGCACATGTCAGGTTATGTTCCCTTTGAATAGGGAGGTGAAACCTTTCCCAGAAACTTCCAGGAGACTTCTACCTACAACAAATTGACCAGAATAGCACCATGTGGCTACCTCTGGTTCAAGGGAGGCTGGAGAGTGAGCATTCATCTAGGGAAAATGCCACTCAACTCAGTTGGAGTTTGTCAGCAGGGAAGGAGAGAATGGATATTATGCAGACAATCAACACTTTCGGCCATAGTATTATTTACTGACTCTTCCATGTGCCAAGCTCTGTGTTGAGTGCTTCATACGAATTATTTCATTTACTCCTCGCGTTTCATACAATGATGTATTTATTACTAGTATAAGTGTTGTTGTTTAATGGATAAGGAGACGGAGGCACAGACACAGAAAGAGACTTGGACACCATCATGCAACTACTAGGTAGTGAAGGTGGTGTCAAAGCCAGACAGACTGACTACAGGCCATTAAGCAAAAAAGAAAAGAAAAGAAATTATTAATAGAGCCTCTCAAAATTGTACTCGCAACTATGAGCTACTATCATGGTTGGAATATAATGTGTAAGATGGCAAGATTTCGCCTTCGTCTGAATGTCCATCCCACAACTCTGGCACTCAGCTTTTTACCAGTACCTGTATTGAGCACTGTGCCATCTCACACATTCCCCCTTCTATCACCACCCCTGCCCTTGTGCTTCTTGAGTTAGGGATCATATCCTAAACTTCTTTAAGTCCACCTCTCCATCAACAGCTTGTCCTCAGCAAACCCAAAAGAATGCTGCTGATCAAAATCAACCAGAGTTTGTTTTTAAATTCAAAAGCCCCGAGTCTCACTTTCCTAGGCATAGAGTCTGTCCCTTAGAAGCCTCAAAGTGGTGGTACTGTAGGGAGAAGGGACCGCAGGCTGGGGACTCATGGCTGGAGACTGATTTCAAATATGCCAGCTCTTCTCAGCTAAAGTAACATCATTAACTCTTCTCCCTTGCTCCTCTTCTTAGGCTTTTCTCATTGCTGATTTGAGGGAATCAGAAAAATTCTGTATTTCTTGTTAGGAATAGCATAGTAGGGTTATGTGGCATCAATGTCTTAGCCTAAGACCTACCAGTCTGGGAATGTGTATCTTCATCAAACATCAGTAATTTAAGGTCTATTACAGAATGGAATAAGTAAATCATAAAAGCGAGCATGTGCCTAGACCTAATGCAGATCCAGCAGTGGGTCCAACTCAAGTAGGAAACGAAACAAAACAAAACAGGATCAATTTCTATGCCTCTGTTTATCATTAGACTTTATGCGCGAGAATAATTTGAGCTTGGTCGGTGTCGTGTAGTCGATGCTATTTGTTTGCCGAAAGTTCCTCTTTTAAACTGTGTTTCTGCAAGGTCCACCCAGCCTTGCCCCTTTTGCACTGGAACCTTGTGGTCAGTCAACTAGTACTAGTCCCCGTGGGTATCCTGTCCTGATGACCTGCCTGTCTAGACAACCCCTTCAGTAAGGATGCTCTGGGCAGAATTCTGCTCTAGGACACTAACGTGACAATCAAACCTGAGACTTTTCAAGGTAGAAAAGAGACCAGCAAAGAGTGGAGAGGAAATGGGGAAGCTGTGTATTGTGCTAAAAACACAAAAGTTGGATACACCTGACTTTGAATCCTAATACAAATGCACTAACTGTTTAAACTGGGGCAAATTAATCTCCCGAAGCCTCATTTTCTTTATCTGTAAAACATGAAGGATACAATACTAATACCTGACAGAATAGACTTTAAATTAATAGTGCCTGGTACACAGGCATTCAATAAATGAGTCATTTACAGCCAGACACAGGGCAGAAGCATTAACAGAGCATATGGTTAGCACAGGAATCTGATCCCAGGGGAACCAGGAGACCCAAGGGAAGTCTCTTCTTCCTGGAGATGCTTTCTCCAAGCTCACTTTATCTTAGGTCTTGCCCTTCTCTCTCCTCAGCTAGAGCTGCTCTTCTGAAATAGCCACGTGCTGGCCCCCTGCTCTCCTACCCACAGCTCTCTGTCAAGCCTGCGTGCTCACCAGCTCTGGGCAACTTTTGGTTACAAGGTAGAAGTTATGACAATTCCAGCCATGGGGTTTTTGCACTGTTGGTGAGCTTGATCAGAGGGATGAGCTGGACACTTCTCCCCCTCTGACTAATCACACGAGTACATCAGCCTCTGATATCTGAAGGAGACAGGGCCTTCTGGGTCTGTTTCTAAGACAGTACAGTCATTCCCACTGTCATCAGTGATTTCTGCATGAACAGCCTTACCTGCTAGCAACACAAGAGGAATGGGTGAGCTACAAACTGTGACTGGAGTCCCTAAGCCTGGTGCAGTAGGGCTGAATAGGATGAGAAGAGTCTGAAGGGATGGAAGGATAATTCAAATTTTACTGCTAAGCAGAACGCTTTTCAGCCTAATGATTTGTGTTTTAAACAATCTGCCTTGGCCATTTGAATTACAGACTGTATGTTTTCTCTATGGTGACCTCAGCCTCTGCCTATTTCAATATAATTTGCTATCGTTTGTCTGAGGTTTCCTTCTTAGAGGTCACATCTGCATGCCAACTTCCTTCACCAAGTAATTGGTGCATGAGACAAGTATGTAAGATCTGTCCGTGTTCTCCATTAGGATTAAAAGCCCACAGCTGGGAGTCAGTAAAGATATTTTAAACACAAAATATTTAACCTTGTCACACTCACAGAGCCACTGCACCATAGAGAATAGGAGAGGGTAGCCATTTGTGTTAGAAAAACAGTATATTCACATAGGAAGTTGCAATTCTAACTAGTACTGAAGCACAGTGGATATTAGAAAGCGTATTTGAAAGAAAAACCAATTTTATTTGTTTTACATAATAATGGATTCAGAGAAGTTTTCCAAACAGGAAAATTGGTTGATTCATCAAAGCTTATTTCCGGATCTTTTGATAGGCCAAGTATCTACAGACTGCAAGCCAAATCTAAGTGTCCTATGTGCTTTCCAAAGAACGTCTCAGTATGTCAATTTTCTTCCACTTTGGAAGAAAGGAAAACAAAACAGCTGAAGTTTTCTCAGAGCAAGAGGAAAGTATTAGCTCCGTTTTGCAAAGTAAGAGGCCAGCATTAAGTACCTTCCTTTAAATAAAAAAGAATTTTTTTTCTTTCTCTGCACTGTAAGGAAAATTGTGTCTTTCCTCACAATTGGGCAGCATTTCAACAACAAAAAAGCTTTCCGCTGAGATTAAAGATCATTCCAGACATCTAATTTCTCAGGGCATAGATTTCCTGCAGACAAAAATGAGATGAACTCTGGGATCAGGAAGAAAGCTTTCCAAAGCCTGTCTGTAGTTGAGTCGACTTGCCCGGCATGACATATTTGGATGATCCAATCATTTTAAGATAACAAATGCTCTCTTAAAGAGAAGGTAACCTCTAATATCATTAGAGATCCCAGTGTTGCTCTGATTATTACACTCTTTTCTTCTTCTTCTTTTTTTTTTTTTTTTTTTTTGCGGTACGTGGGCCTCTCACTGTTGTGGCCTCTCCCGCTGTGGAGCACAGGCTCCAGACGCGCAGGCTCAGCGGCCATGGCTCACGGGCCCAGCTGCTCCGCGGCATGTGGGATCTTCCCAGACTGGGGCACGAACCCGTGTCCCCTGCATCGGCAGGCGGACTCTCAACCACTGTGCCACCAGGGAAGCCCAACACTCTTTTCTTCTTATCTATGATCTGATAACCAGTGGGAAGCCAGGAGAACAAAGCCATGTCAGACACTGTACATCAATCAAGAAATCAGTTGTAATACAAAGACAACTCATCTGGTGGTTTTGAAAGTTTATGCCACAAGCCAGCATAAAATGTAATCATCTCAAGAGTCAGGGCATGCTTTAGAGCTTGAGAGGATCAGCAGGAAAATATTTTATCGATGTGGATGATGGTAGCATAGATAAAAATCTTCATTTCAAAATGGTTTTAATAAACAATTCAGGATAAAGGAGGGCCTTATGTAACATTTCCACGGGGAGCATGGTCCTGAACGGCAGCATGGGGAAATTTAGAACAAAGAGCAGCAGGTGTGTTCCTCAGACACCATTTGTACATCCTTTCTAGTATAAGATCTGGCTAGCCCCACTGAGCTGTGGAATACCGCTGCAAGAAAAATACCTTCTCTTAAAGCCCAAAAGGATTGTTTTTAAGTATATATATATTTTTTCTGTCGTTGACAATCCAAAAAGGTCATTTCTCTGTTATTGGGCTCACTTCAGTAAAAGAATGATGTGGCACTCTAAGGTTCAGAATCAAGCTTATCTGAGTGTACTGAGTTTATCATTGATCTTCTGACATTAGCTGGCCAGCTGATGAGAGCAAAGCATCCTTAAGTGAGCTAGGTCCACAGCACAGAGGGAGAAAGTTGATTACGTGTTCTTACTTTTCTTAGTTCCAGTTACGTAAGAAGGTCCAACATCCAGCACTTTCTCTCTTGTGAAGCTGTGATGTTCTCCTTTTTCCCCAATATAATCTAGGGATTGTGATGTGTTTATCTATGTAAATGTGGGTTTGTTATGTCCATTTTATTATACTGAAAACTTTGTAAGATCTCCCTCCTAGGCCCTTTTAAATCATTGCCATTGTCAAAATCAATGGCATCATTTATCTTTACCAAACACTAACAATAAGGCAGGCGCTGTGCAAAATGCTTTCTATACATGATCTCATTTAATCCTCATAATCACCTTGTGAGGAAGATAATATTATCCCCACATTATGTAAATTAGAATATAGGCTCAAAAACATTAATTAACTTGCCGAAGATCACCCAATTAGCAAGTCACAGAATTGAAATTTGAACCTAGTCACCTGAACTCAAGGTCGTCTTTTAGGTGTTACTCTACACTGCTTTCCAAGGCTGAGCTTCAACCCCTCTTTCAACTTTATTCCATTTCCTTGCTAGAGTTTTACATTTCAGTGACCACAGTCCCTCTTGTAACACCCAGTGAAGAAAAACTGCAGTTTACTTTTAGTTTAAGGGGTTGGGGAGATCCAGTGACCCTGCAACAATCTAAAAATTACCCTATAAATAAGAATGCTTTGAAACTCTCACCCTTACACTATGTTCCAGCCACACTAATCTACTTGTTATTCTAACTGGGCTCTGCTTTACACTTGCTTTTCTGTTTGCCTCTAATTCCCTTCTTAAATTTTACAAAATGTTCAGCCTTTCCTTATTCTAACCCTTAATGTTCACTCTCAACAGCATATTTATTATCAGTGTTGCTAAGAAGATTTGCTCCCTCCAAAGCCCTCTGTCAAAGCCCTCAGGCTTCCTGCATGTGTTAACACCCTGTGTTTGGGTTCTCTTGTCTGTGTGTTTAATGCTGAAGCCTTTTCCCTCAGGATACTCCAAGCTCTCTGGCTCACAGCCTTGTGAACTAACCCCTTTGCTTTGTGTCACAAATAGAAGAGAACACAACAAATAAAGGATTCTTTAAAGTCCCTTTCATAGTGTGAACTTAAAACAGCCCCTTTCCTACCTACACCACTCACTTCCTCAACTGAATAGAGATATAGACACTCTCAAAATTTCTATGTTAGATGCTCCACTTATCTAACTATTTTATGCTGCATTTCCATATCAAAAAACCCACATTTTATTGACTCATAATTCTTACATTTGAAGAGGATCTCAGATTTTTTTAGTCTTTTTGCACAGAATTATGAGAGATACTTTGGGCAGTATGTGAAGCCTTGAACAGAAAAAAAAAAAACAAGTGCTACTGCTCTTCCACCCTGAAAGTCCTGTTAACACTTGCAAGGCTGCTGTCTCCTAACATCTATGTAGCTAGTTAGGGCTGTGCTTCTACATCAGTGGGGAGCATTTCTGAGTAGCTTTGCTAAGTAGATTACAGCACTAGCAACTGGTAAAGATGAAAGTATAGAATCCAAGGTTTCTGCATTCACGGAAGTATGTAGCTCTACTGTAGAAATTCTGCTGTACAAATTCTGATCATGATGGAAGATAACACTGAACTTGTACGAGGTGCCAAGCACTGCATTAAGTACATGCATTCTCTCCCTTCATCTCCTATAGGGTGAAATAATCATTAGCTTTTGTTCAAATTTGAGGCAACAGGCTAAATGTGCCTGTGTTATCACAACCAGTAAAGGCAGAGTCCAGGTCTGGAGCCTATACCCTTGACCACTAGACAATGCTAGAATTTACTAAAGTGCTGCAGAAATGAACCTCTACTGCTTCCAAACAGAGTGGAACACAAGAGTACATCAGAAAATGACAATGAGGAAAGAAATAGACCATTTTCCTAAGTGAATTAATTGGTTGTATCCAATTTATTTATTCAAAAAGCATTTGTTAAACCTACTTAGTATGTGCCAGGCACTGTCCTAGATGATATATCAGTGGCTAAAAGAAGCAAAAATCTCGCACATTTCTGGGGAGGAAATCAGACAATGATGATAAATATATAAGGTAGGTGTTTGATAATGATAGTTCTGGGTAAAAAAAATAGAAGGAAGAGCAATAAGGAGTCCCAGGGAGCAAGAGGTCAGGGAGATGAGGGAAAAACAGAATGAAGAGTGAGAAGGCTGGTCAATGACAGTGACAGTGATATAGGAGGAAAACCAGGAGAGTGTGATGTCCTAGAAGCCAAGTGGAAAAAACTTTCCAAAAAGGAGGGAGTAATCAACTGCGTCAAATGCTGTGGTGCCCTCAGATGTGCTGTTTGGGAAAAATGGTGAGGTCAAACACCTAAATGGAGCAGATTCAAGAGAAGACAAGGTAGACATATTGTAGGCAGCATGTTTGCTAGGGCTGCCATAATAAAATACCAGAGACTGAGTGGCTTAAACAACAGAAACTTATTTTCTCAGAGTTCTGGAGGCTGGAAGCCCAAGATCAAGGTGTCAGTAGGTTAGGTTTCTTCTGAGCCCTCTCTGCTTGGTTTGCAAATAGCTGCCTTTTCACTGTGCTCCACAGTGTCTTTCCTCTGTGCATTACACCTGGTATCTCTGTGTACCCAAATTTCCTCTTATAAATAAGGCCATCTGTCAGATTGGATTAGGGCCCACTCTAATGAACTTGTTTTAACTTAATCACTTCGTTAGAGGTCCTATCTCTAAATACAGTCACATCCTGAGATACTGGGGATTAGGGCTTCAACACAGGATTTTTGTGGAGACACAATTCAGTCCATAACACAGCAAGTATAGGCAACTCTTCTAAGGAGATATGCTGTCCAGAGGCATAGAAAATTGGGATTTAAAAAAAATCTTCTAGCTCCTTGCTGTGACATGGATGCACCTACAGAATGTCATACTGAGTGAAGTAAGTTAGACAGATATCACATGATATCACTTATATGTAAAAAAAATGGTACAAATGAACTTATTTACAAAATAGAAATAGATTCACGGATGTAGAAAACAAACTTTTGGTTGCCAAGAGGGAAAGGGAGTTGGGGAGGGAGTAATTAATTGGGAGATTGGGATTGACATATACATACTACTATATATAAAATAGATAACTAATAACAACCTACTGTATAGCACAGGGAACTCAGTAGTCTGTAATGACCTATATGGGAAAAGAATCTAAAAAAGAGTAGATATACGTATGTGTATAACTGATTCACTTTGCTGTACAGCAGAAACACAACACTGTAAATCAACTATACTCTAATAAAAATTAATTTCAAAAATAAATTAAAAAATAAAGCATATGAGCATAGGACAAGCTATGCTGGAAATATGGAACAAAAAAGAAGTGAAAATTGGGATGGTAATTGGGTTCAGTCAAAAAAGAGGTTTTCTGTTGCCTTTTTATAGCAGAAATGACTTCCATGATGTTTCCTATTCTGCAACTGATCTGGTCAGAGGAACCGTTACATACTATTGCAAAATAAGAAATTATACAGAACACAATTATATATTATGTGTAGTTTGTTTTGTGTACTCCTGCTTAAGTTAAACCTTTAAGAACTGTACTCAGAATATATTCTTCCAAATTCTACTTTCAATGAATGTCAATAGATGGTTAAGGATAAAGGTATGAATTCACAAAAACTTGGAAAATAAATTTATTTACTAAAGGACTTCTCAACTTTTTCAATAAGTAAAGCGCCTTTTAGTTTTAAAGGAGGGAACAGACTATGCAGCATTTCCACACACATATAACTGCAATTTTCATTTTCATACATAATTTAATGCTCTGGTGTTCATAGCACAACTTTTGGGAAATGCTTCTCCATTTTAATAACAATAATAACAGTTAATATATATTGGTGGCCTACTGTGGGTAAAGCCAATGGGTCTCAATCCCAGTGGAAAGTCATTTTCATCTAGTC
This sequence comes from Aethalodelphis obliquidens, assembly GCF_003676395.1. Classification (NCBI taxonomy): domain Eukaryota; kingdom Metazoa; phylum Chordata; class Mammalia; order Artiodactyla; family Delphinidae; genus Aethalodelphis; species Aethalodelphis obliquidens. The sequence goes on along the minus strand of NW_020837957.1, from coordinate 6,401,884 downwards.
ATTTGCTATTGATGTCACTGTTGCTGTTGTTTCTGTGTTGTTTTAATCCCTTCAGAGGTACTAAATCAAAATCTCAGCTAGAGTTGAGGATGATCATGCTAAGTATTTTCTAAGTATTATTTCATTTAATTGTTTCAACTGCTTTAAAGCATAGGTTCCATTAGTATAGTTCAATATATTAGGAATGGTAAAGGTTTGGCCTTAGGACTACCATTCTCACATCTCTCATCTATGGAAGAAAGCTCTAATCATTTGAACTGTTCTTTCTTACTGCATCTTGACTTTGCTTTGTAAACTTTCTTAACACAGTGCTTCAAGCAGCACTATCAACCTGAATTAGCCTAATAAGATTAATTTATTTGCTGTTTCTGTTACATATAAATTGTCTCACTGAGGAGACCCTATCTAACCATTAAAGTCAAGATTCTGTTGCTCAGAGTGGGTGAAACCAGTAAACAGCCATCACATCACTTTTAGGATATTGTTGCTTTAAAATTTTTTTTCTCTCCTGTGTACATTTTTCACAAATGGCCTGGTAAAGGGAAATTTATTCAGATTATTTTTCTCCTAACACCTAGCTGAAATTACCTTAAAAACAAAGTAATTTTGAATGGTATGGGGAAAAGGGGGGCATAATGGGATGTTAGGTTGCCAGCTGAGGTTTGAACAGTTAAAATATGGGTGAAGCAAAGGTAGCACCAGAATGAAAATAAGAAGTAAAGAATGAAAAGAGAGAAGGAAACCAAAACAAAGCCGCAAATTTTGAAAGTTTGCTGAGGATTCAAATGACTCTAATCCTGTTACTGGAGTTAGACTGCTTTAAAATATGCTTTTACAATATTATCTCTTATATGTTAAGCTTTACCGTTAGCTGACTGCAGGGTCAATTTCTCCTATTTTCCACTCGAACTGCCTTATTTGCATGGAAAAATACAAGAAAAAGTTCAGGACTGAATTCTCTCATTGTATATATTCTATTTTGAACCCAAATTTCTAATGCTCTTCTTCTTCTTAAAAAGCAAATTACATGTGACTTCGGAAGTCAATTCATGAATTTACCAGCCTTTCTAACTTTGCAAATCTTCTCACCTTGAACTGGAGAGTTAACCGCCTGGGAGGAACCTTAAATGTCTTAGACTCCAAAGTACTTGAGTCTCTTTTTTTCTGAAGTTTTCACTTCAATTGGCGTTTTGAGCTTGAAAAACTCAAATAACCAGTAGAAGTAAATTATCTATGAATGAATGAAACACCTGATCTTGGATCAAGAAATAGATGAAAGACCCAAGCTATAAAGCTAGAATGGGCTGCAAAGAGAAGGCAAGCATTTAAGATTAGATCACCTTGTGACACTGCAAGAAGTCAAAAGAAATCTCCAAAGAAGGTAAAAATAACCGTCCCAAGCAAACCGAGAAAGATAAGAGGCCTAAGCTAACAACAAAGATTCCTTATTCATAATTGATGCTCTATTTAAGTACTGTGCCGAGGAGAGGGCTTTGCCACATGTTCATCAGTAACAAGGTTATTAAAAGAATACATCAGTTAGTAGGATAAACAAAGATTGTGCTGCAGCTCACATTGTAAAAATCAAAACCTCATGAAATGTATCCTCTTTAAAAAAAAAAAGAGTCAACCTGCTAAAGGAATGAAAGCTTGACCACCCTCGTCCTTCATCTTAGCTTGTTTTGTTTTTTATAATGTAACAGATTAGGCAGATTAACTTTAATGGGCAAATGAACTACATTTCTAGGAACAAAACTTTCCTCTTCCTTCCAGATTTAAATCAAGAGGCTTGAAGCTTTTGCTATTTAATCAGATTGTTTATTTCATGGAAATAATCAATGGTGTCAATAAGCAGCATCTGATAATTGGTCAGGGCCGTGCAAAGCAATGTGCATGGGTTGAGCTACATTTTTAAACCTGAGATGTTCAGGCCCTGTTTCAGTACTTTTCTCATCTTGTAAAGCTATTTGTGTACAATGCTGGCAGGGTACAAATCATGATTAAATCTCTCTTTATTAAATACATTTAGGGTTTGGGGATTTCCTGTTTTCCTACCTGGAAATAGCTTCCCTGCTCCCACCCTCCCCCTCACCCCCCATATTGAATGCAGCACCTTGCCACCCTAGCACTGAACTCTTATGAAAGATAAATTATATCAGTATCTCCCTCAGTCAGTAAACATACTTAGGCTATGGAACCACAGCTTTTACAAATGCCTGTCACCATATTTAGCACAAAGAGGGGACAGCGTCTACATTTCTCATTCTCTGATATATGGACTTTAGGTGGGAGAGGTTTGTAGCTGAAGACTGTTGATTATCATTCTTGGTGATCATTTGCGTTTATGCAGCACCTTTTACAGGAGTAAATCAAATCATTAAAGCTATTATACTAATGAAGGCAAGGTGGCAAGTGTCATTACCTCCATGTCTGTGGTGAGAGAGCGAGGGTCTCAGAGGAGCCAGAAAAGGAGCCCCCCACATGCTTCCCCCAGACTCAGATGGTTTCCATGGAGCTTACAGGCCTTGAGAGAAGTCCTTCAACACTTTGATGAGGTCATTTCTGATCCTCATATAATGAAAATTGTTTTCCAAAATTGTTTGGAGGCCCTGATTTTCAATTTGTGTCAGACAAACCCTGTGCTCCCGCCCATATCTGAAGGGATAGAGCAGTCCTTGTAAATGTTTCTCTTCAAATTCCATCAGAGGGGTGGTGCTCCTAGGACTAAGAAACTAAGCATTTTGATCCATCGTGCCCATCAAACCGCAAGTCTTTGAAAGATCTTAAAATCATAGTCTCTCAAGATTAAAAATGACATTAAGGTCATCTGCTTTGACCCTCCCTAAATTTCCTTTATAGTAGCCTACCAAGAGGTCCACTTAAGACCAGCTGTGTGGCCAAACCACAACTGATTGATGAGAGAAACTTCTGTTCAATGAGACAAAGTCTCTCATTTAGTCAGCATCATTTACATAATTCTCTGCCAGTGCCACACCTTAAGAATACAGTGACAAACCAGAGGAACACAGACCCTGATCTCAGGCAGGTTTACCTGCACCACCACCCCCCGCCCCATCACTGCCATGCTGTTAGGACTCCAAAGCAGGTTGAAGAAGGACAGATCTTCCTCCCCTGAGCAACACTTCTGAGATTTTATAAAAGTCTATTAGACCATCTTTTTACTTCTGGTGAATATATTTCAAGCATTTCAACAAAACATTCCCTTGAAAGAAAGAGCTATTTTGTCTGCAACTTAAAACTTCTAAATCCTTAAGTCTCTCTCAGCTCAACCTTGCATTTACTTACCATAAACTGTCTTTGAATGTGGTGATCACTGTCTGGGTTTGTAAATACTGTACATAGCAATGCTCCTCTTCTGGCTCTTAGTAGGAAAAATATCTTTTTTTTTACCCTATTGCCCCACTCTAGTACCACAAGCTGACAGACACATAAACACATTTGCTGAAGATCTTGTAAGTGCCTCCTACTTAAGTGCTCTAGGAAATCATTTCATGGGTTCTCTCTATGCTTCTATTAAAAAATAAACTAAGGCATATTAAAATTTTAAGAGTTTATTTGAGCACTGGAGTGGTTAGGAGCACTCCACCAACCAGGAACTAGTGACAAAACTTTTATAGAGAAGATGCAGAAGCAAAGTAATGAAAGTATTTGATTGGTTAACAGTTTAAACCACTTCCTTATTTGGTAAAGCCTAGTTGGCTATTTGTGATTGGTCGTCCTCAGTTTCACTTTCTTGACCTTGAGGCATTTGCAGGTAACGGCTTTGGTTTACTTATTAGGCTGTTAAGGCATTAGAACTACCTTAGTCTAATAGCCACCTTATTTAATTAAATTTAACACTTCCATTACAAAGACAGCCTCCAAATTTTAAGTGGACAATTAATGAGTACCCAAGCATGTTTTCAAATTTAGGTGATATGTTCATTTGACCAATGAGAAAGATGTGCATTTGTCAAGGTCAAATCTGTTTTAAGCAGAGAGATTTCTAATTGAAGCCTCAAAATCACTAATAGCAAAGAAAATGAAAACCTTTATATTTTCAGGCTGTTGATGTTTTTTTGTTTTTTTTTTTTTGGCCTGAATATTGTGTCTCCAGCTAGATTTGGGAATTGGAATAAGATAATGCACATTCCAACAACATGTTTATCACATACTCTCCCAGGCACTTTTTGGAAGCTTAGTGATATCTCCCAAGCATTCAAGAACAATTAAATGATTTCTGTTCTGGTCCTGAGCTACTTTTCTACCTGTCACATTAAAATGATGGATGTTTTCTTATTTTCCCAGGGCAATTTTTTCCTAAAGGACTAAATAGAATCATCTGAAAGATGAGATGAAGAGACCATAAAAAGGGGGAGAATCTGGCTATTCAGGTTGGGTCACATGGAATCTTCAGGATTCAGGATTTGGTCTTCAAATTTAGATAACCTTTTTTATTTTTTAATTTTTTTGCATAAGCCAAGTTGATCAGGGTCTTGGGACTGACTTGTTAGCCATTTTATTACATCAATAGGTAAGTTAAATTCCTAAATGCTAATTTTCAAAAGGGAATATAACTTTGATGACTAGACTATTAACATCTAAAATTTTAGGGCACCAACTCACTGTGTCAGTGTGCACAAGAAATTAACTATTAGTCAAAGGCTGTTGTATCAGCATGTATGGTACAGTGAGAATAAAACGAAACAGAGCTAGTGGATATGGATATTGGAGTTAGAAGTCAGAGGTTTCAATTCCAGTTCCACCAGTTGTTAGCTATGAAACTAATTTCTTTGGGCCTCAGTTTTTTTATCTGCAAAATGGGTGTAGCAATTGTATCTAATTCACATCCTGTGAGGAACAAATGAATACAGAACACAGCTCTAAGTAAGCACTGAGTACATATTAGATCCTTTCCTGAAATCAGAGTAAAAAGATTTGTATAGTCTAAAAGCATATTTCATCCAGACTCCCCAAAGTCTGATGAATTCTCTGTGATCATTACAGAATTGACCACTCTGTTGCCAGATTACTGTAGTTCACCAGATGGACAGTCTTATAAATGCGTGATTTGTACTAGGTTCAGTTAGAGCTAGCTTTAAATAATCATCCAGAAACTAGTCTCAGAGCACGTAGGTGTGTAAAACTTTCTATGTGCTTACTAGAACTAGAACACTCTAGAGCTGTTCTCTCCAATGAGGTAGTTACTAATTTTACGTGGCCACTAAGTATTAGTTCTAATTGAATGTTTTGTAAGTGTAAAATGCACACCGGATCGCAAAGACTTAATGTGAGGAAAAAATGTAAAATGTCTCATGAATAAATTTTTATACTGATTACATGTTGAAATGACAGTCTTATTGATATATTGGGTTAAATAATATACATTTTAAAAATTAAGTTCACATATTTCTTTTTTACTTTTTTAAAATGGCTATTAGAAAATTTATACTACATATGTGGCTGACATTATATTTGTATTGGACAGTACTGTTACAACAAGAGGAATGAGTTTCCACAATGAAACTTATTTTCATTTAATAGTACTTTTCTAAAACAAACATTTAATGTGTACACTAGAGCCCAGCAATTTCACTTTTAGGAATTATCCTGATATAATCAATGATATAACAATGGTGTTCATCACAACATTTTGCAAGCAACCTAAAAATGTCCATCCACGGGGAATTAGTTAACTAAATTAGGATTCGTCTACACTGAGGAATGCCTTGTAGCCCTTTAAAGTAATGATATCAATTTCTATTGCTTGTAGTGGGCAGCTGTTGCTTTCAACTTCTAAGTCTTTATTTCTCTCTCTTTCTCTTTCAAAAAAATTACCCTCATTTTCTCTGGAAAATCACCCTTGTTCACATTCTCGGTCTTTGCTATCACGGTTTGTTCTACACTTTACATGCAGAAGGCATGTAATCCAAGCTTGATTCATTTGTGTTTCACCCTCCTGACCTCAATATTTGATTCAGGAGTGGTCATTTCATCAAAGACTGTTCAATCAAAGCTAATCTTGGCACTTTCAAAGAGCTGGACTTGAAGGTGAGCATCATATATAAGCCTGTTGATATGTGCCACCAAGTTGTCTGCTTTTCCATAAACAAACCAATGAAGCCCATGCCCTCATGGAGCTGTAGGGGCAGAAAATTTTTCCCTTCTTCCCATCTAGTTTCTTTGGTCAGTCTAATAATTAAATTGACATAAGACAGATTAACAGAAGAAAAACAAATTTAATTTCGCGCATATAGGAATCCCATAAAAATATGAGACTCCAAGAAGTGACCAAAGCAGGAAACTTTTAGACCTTTTAGACAAAGAAACAATTAATTTGTGAAGAATTGACAAGATAAAGAGGTTTGGGCTTGGGGTAGTAAATGAGTGAAGAAGTAACAAGATTTGTTTATATAGCCTTCTTGGTCCTAAATTCCCTATCTCTAGTAATAAGGATATCTCTTTACCTCCTGGTACAGGGAAGGTACCTATCACATGGAAGATTTACTTCCTGCTTTCAAGGGGATAAAAGAGAATCAGAATGTCCTTCTTGCACCAGCTATTTCTCAAGTAAATTTAATTCAAAATAATCAATACACCAAAATGGCATATTTTGGAGTGGCATATTCTCCCCTTCAGTGTCAACAGACTAAGTAACTTCAGAGTGTTTTAGAGCAAATAAAATAGAATAGACAGTGGGGGAGGGGTACGCTTTATCTATGATGGGCAAAGTAGGCCTTTCTAAGAAGATGACATTTAAACTGAGATTGAATGGAAAGGAAACAGATACATGAAGACCTGGGAAGATAGGGACCATTATCATATATAAAGTTCCTATGGCAGGAAGGGCCCAAATGGGTCTGTATCAAAGGGAAGTCTACTGAGGCCAGGGAACAAGGGAAAAATGTGAAGAGCAGAAGTCATAAAGACAGATTACATCCAGATCATGTAAGATCTTACAGACCATGACAACATTTAAAGTTCATTCATTTTGCAGTGCAAAGGTTTTAAGCAGAGGGGTAAGGTCTGCAAAGCATAAATAAAGGTAGTCCGCTTTTTCCCTCTTACAATAAGTTTTCCACAGTTAAGTATCTTAAGCTCATTATAAGAGAAAAAAGGTATATTCACAAATATCACTCAGAATAAGTGTATTTGTAAAATCTCTAGCATGTCATAATCCTCATCATTAATTTTTAGAACATAATGATTATGCCAGTGGCTAAGTGGAGTATTACATAAGTCAGAGATATATCATCCTTCAAGCCTAGCTCTCATTCAACCTGAACAGAGTCCTGGAAACAGAGACTATAGAAACAAGAGGAGTTAGGAATATTCTCAAAAGGTCAGTACATGTTCCAGAGGAGAAACCACCAAGACAACCATGCAGAGTAGTAGAGTCCCAGAGGGTCTGCTGTTGAAAGAAATCAAGCCAGGTCTAAAAGAGAACTGGCAATGAGATAAACCTTTAAGTGCCACTTCACATTTGGTATTGATTTATTTGCTCCTGGATTTTAACTAATGTGCCATTCTTAAAGACACATCTGTAGAAGACCAAGAGGAAATTTTTTTTTCCTTCAAGCAGACGTCTGAATGTCATTTACCTTTTCTGATGGCTGAAAAAACTTAGTTTACCAAATCAATTCACTTGGGCTAAGGTAGCATATTGAAATTAAAATGAGCCTATCCCTGGGCCAGCTTTGTGAAAAATTGTGAGTTTCTTTTGCGTAAGTAACTTAGTATCAGGTTTCCAATTCTGAACACTTTCTATTATCTTAGAGGACGGCTTTTTAAAAACCTTCTTCAGTAGCACTGTCCCTATCACTGGCGCCCAGATTATTCCCTACCCCAGTCAAAACCTACTTCTATCTTTTAATCATCTTCAAGTGGAAATGACTATGTGAAGTGCTAAACACACCTGTGGTTATATATATTTTAGTGGAATTTAAGTTTTTCACTTAACAAACACATACTGTGTACCTATTTTATTCCATACGAAGTGCTAATTGTAAGGAATAATGATAAAACACAAGGAAGGTCTCTGCCCAAGGATCTCAAACAATCATGATAACACTGTGGGATAAGCGATATGACAGATATATAGTTGAGGAATTATAGATGCAGAGAAAGGGTATGTGGAGGCGCTTCCTAGAGATGATGATGCCTGAACTAATTCTTGAAAGATAGGTGGTAAAAGCAGAGAAGGAACGGTCGTAGGGTACTCCAGGGAGAGGCAAGAGAAAACATGAAGTGTGCAAGAATATATCGCTAATCTGGTTGTGTAACTTCAGGCATCAGGCAATAGATGCAAAGGGAAGGAAACACGTGTTGGCCTTCCTCAGTGTCTGAAATCATGTGAATAAAGTAACACGCTGACTCTGAAAATATTAGACTTGGATAAAAACAAGTATAATCAAAAGTTAAGGGGTTTAATAAACTATCCAATAAAGCAGAACAATATCCACTCTATTTCTAATATAGTCCAGCATTTATTTTTGGAATCTGACTTTTTAGTTTAGTCTTCCAGGTAAAAGTATTTTATAATCTGCTTTATTACAGTAATACTTTGAAGCACTCTTATACAAATGCATATCCACAAAATAACAAGATAAGAAAAGTGAAACAAGGTAGGGGAGTAATTCTTAATAAACATTTATGCAGTAAATGCATGCTGTATGGTTTGTGGTGGCCCCGGGTAGGGCTGCTCAGACATGCCTTTAAGAGAATCTGCTGTGAAGAGCATAGTTGGCAGATAGCTTCCAGCTGCCACATCTTTGGATGCACTACAGTGTTCTCTCCAAGCCCACACTCACCCTGAGTTGCTCAAAGCTAATGACTAAACTTGGAGGGGATACAAGAAGTGCACCATTTCTGCCAATATGACATGCCTCTGATGAGTAATCTTTATTCTGTGCTTCCCCTCGTCTGGACTGAGACTTTCTCGGAACCTCCTCACAGCCTGAGGCTCTTACTACTCAACCCTCTTTTCTCTCCTCTCTCCTTTCCCAGGGTCCAGACCTGCATCAGGGTCTGAAGAATCTCCCTGCCTACTCCTTCCCCTTCCCTTTATCTTCATAGGCATTGCTCCTAATAAATCTCTTTCATTGGCTAATTCTATTTTGGCCTCTGCTTTTTGGAGGACCCTAACTGACATCAAAGCCTTATATTTCCTGGAGATGGACTCCATTTTTGGTTCTGATCTTCTTAGCGCTGTTGAAGAGTGTGAAAGATGGTATGTGACACAACTTATACCACAATCTAATAGGGTGATATCATAAGAATAAGGGGAAAAGCAGCCATTTACAAAATAATATAGCAAAAAAGAGGTATAATATAGTGACATTCCTTGTTAAGAATTCTTCCCTTCTGTGGCATCTTACAGTGCTGTATTGCTGTTCATTCCTTCATTCTTAAGATTTTCTCTGTTCTTCGCTTCTATAACATACCTTATGGTTTTCTATTTCTTTGGTATCCTCTTGTGCTATTTACTCTTTAAACATTTTTTTTTAAAATTTCCCAAGTGTATATTATTGATTACTTCTCTCACTCAATAGAACTATAGAACTCTATAGTACACCCTCTTCTTGTACTTCTACCCTGAGTTTGAGATGTGTTGGTAGGTGTATGTATGTGTGTGTAATGTATATGTTTTCTATTGCTATTGTAACAAATTATTGCAAACGTATCAGCTTAAAACAGCAATCGTTTATTATCTCACAGTTTCCATGGGTCAGTTTTGGGTACAGCATGGTTCATTTGTTGCCTCTACTTTGGGTCTCACAAAACTGAAATAAAGTGGTTGGCAGGCTGTGTTCCTCTCTGGAAGCTCTGGGGAAGATTCCACTTGCAAGTTCCTTCAGATTGGTGGCAGAATCCAGTTTCTTATGGTTGTACAGCTGAGTCCCCCTTCTTTGCTGGCTGTTAGCTGGGGGTTCCCTTTCGCTCCTAGAAACCTCACTCCAATCCATGCACATGGGTACTTACATCTCAGAGCCAGCAATGGCACCAAGAATCCTTCTCACACTTGGAAACTCTCTCATGTCCTTTTCTGTTGCATCTCTTTGACCGATTCTTCTGCCTTCTTCTTCTGATTTTAACGGCTTGTGCGATATTGGACTCACTTAAATAATCTGGGTTAAACACTCTACCTTAATCTCTGATAGTAACCTTAGTTATATCTGCACAGTCCCTTCACAACAGTATATAGACTAGTGTTTGGTGGAATCATCAGGAGACAAGAATCTTGGGAGGGTGGAAATCTTTAGAATTCTCCCTATCATTATTTGTATGTGCTCAAGACACCTCAAATTGCAGTATGTCCAAAGCTGAATTTATTTCTTTCCAATTCCTTACCCAATATTATTTATCCTCCCGTATTTCCTCTCTCTGTTAATAAGACCATCAGCTAGTGTCATCTAAAGCAGAACCTAGTGCCAATACCTTCTATGGCCACATCCAAACAATCAGTAGTTCAAAACCCAAAAAGAAGGAGCTCTCGAAAGACCTCAGGCTTTTACTTGGGATGCCAATGTTACTTCTGAAATGTTTCTAAAACCCCTCAGATCTTCCCTATCCTTATCATTACAATCCTGCTTTAGATCCTCATTATCTTTTCCCTATACCTTTACACTTGTGTTAATCTCTTGGTTTATCCCCTTATTCCCTACTTTCTACTTCTTCACAAACCCCATTCATTAGAGTAAACATATAAAATTTAAATTGAGTTCTAGATCCAGCAATGGTTGACTGGGTTATTTCAGACAAACTTTCTTATGGATGATAATTATAAAAGTCAGGCAAGTCAGGCTTAAAAAATTGGAAGGAATTGAAAAGTTACCAACAACAAGAATCTGGGAGAGGAAGGAAAGCAAAAGAGTTAAGCTTGGCAATTAGTACTTGTTTTTCTGTTCAGGAATTTACTAATTCTAAAAGTACTGTTGGAGATTTTGAGAAGGTATGCAGAGTTTCTGGCAGACTCAAGGGGCTGGGAGAACCAAAACTGGATTCAGGACTCACCAAGCAGGAAGGACCCTGATATCTACCTGGTTTTCTATTGTGACTCCACATGGTTAAACATATGAGAAGGTGTGACAGCCATGAAAAGAACTCAAATCCTCTCAGCTTCAAATCCTCTCAGGCCTTTATTGTATTAAGATAATCTGGTATTGCTATTGTCTTTAGCCTAGATGCAGGCTAGAAACAAAATTTAAAATTCTTTTTAGAGAAAAAAAATCCAGTCTCAAATGATTTTTATGTTTAATGTCTGACATTCAGTGAAACATAATTAAACATACAAAAAGATTTAATCAAAAGCCAATAAAAACAGCAAATATAAAAATGGACCCACCAGAGACACACGTAATTAAATGTTCAAACCTAGTCATTAAGATAAATGTGATAAATATGCTCAAATAATTAAAATACAAAGTGGAGAATTTAAGCAGAGGACTAGAACCTATATAAAAGAATAAATATAAATTTAGTACTGAAAAATATAATGACTGAAAGTAAAAACTTAATTGATGGCCTTAAGAGAAGAGTAGACTTAAATAAAAAAGAATCAGCATACTAGAAAGTAGTCTAGAAGGATATATCTAGACTAAAGCACTGAGAGATGAGAGGATTGAAAATCTAAAAAAAGTCTAAGAGAAATAGGAGTTATGTTAATAAGGACTACCACACAAATAATTGGAGTTCCAGAAGAAAAGAGGAGAAAGACTGGGCCAGAACCAATACTTAAACCTAGTCTGTGTTCACTAATATGGATGGATAATTATCTTAATGGTAGAAAGGTTTGAATGCTCAGTCGCCTTCATACCAATTCTCCTTTTTTGTTATTCCATCTTTGATGCATTTAGCATTCATAAAAATTAATATATAAGGTGCCCACACATCATGTATACTCTAATTCAGAGACAATTTAAGAGATTTTATGAAGTTATTTGATAATACATTATTTTTGCTTTTTAAAGTTGTCTTTAGTACCTAGTTCTCCCTTAAGTATGATTCCAATGTGTATTTATCAAAATAACTAGTTTATTTTTAGGCAGCTGAAATAAAATCAGTGTTTAAGACTAGTTGGCCTAAAGAATAAAATCTTGGCTACTTGCCATGATGCAAGACGCAATGTTATCCCATCCTGTTTAACTGCGAAGTTTTTATCTCCTCAAATTCCTTTATTTTAATTCTATTATTTATGGTTGAATTTACTTAGATTTTTATATTACTTCAAAATCATTTTCTCTGTTTCTTCAGCTGTCTTAACTAGTCTTCATATGACAACTTCTTCTAAAGTGCAAGCTTAAAATACCTTTAACTAGAAGATGTTTTCTTTGTGAGCTGGAATCAAAGAACTACATTTTCCTGAATCAGCTCTCAATTTAATGCACACATGACATTGAGGAACTTCCCCATTAATGTCATGTTTATTTTGAGATAAACCTATTTCACTCCATTCTACCCTTCTGCCTTGGTTATTAGAGACGGATTCTGACCCACTGAACATTCCTCAAGAAAATATTATATATATGTAATTATTTAATTGCATTCTATTCTGAGCACATAGAATTTTTGCACAGTTTTAAAAATGTTTTTTGAAGGGGAGATATTGATTACTAATATCAATGGGTCAGCTCTATGTAATACACGAGCAGACTAGGTTTTTACCCACATATTGCAGAAGATCTGCCTCTAACCTAAATTATTACACATTTGCTAGTTATGATATTCTACCAATAGTAATTATTTTTATATGCTAATTACTATTTTAAAAGCAAATCTTCCTGAAAAGAGTATCACATTGAGTTTCTCACAGACAGCTGTATTTCAACATTTTAGCTTGCTGCCCCAAATTCATGAGCAACCTGAGATAAAGACGTGCCCTGGATCTTTGGCAGGCAGGTAAGCACACAAGATAGAGGATGGCCAAGGGGCAGAAAAAGAGAGAAGGTAGGCATGAGATGCCAAGGATATATTTGTTTATCTCCCAGTTTTGTGGAGTAGGCCAACATCTTCACCCTTGTCATGATTGGCCTTATGACCTAGAGTATAGTATGCTTATCTGGAGATACCTTTTGAAAATAGAAGTATGATTTATAAAGAATTACAGAAATCATCAATTTTAGTCTCACAGTGTGGTTTCAGGGTTTTCCAATCACCAATAATATTTTCTCCATCTCTCTCAGTATGTTTCCTTTTGATTTATCATGGATCACTTCTGGTCTATTTTGTCTATAAAGCTTTATATTGTCTTGTACCCACAAGGATTCCCTGATACTTTGAAATATTAATTTGACACTGACCTGTTAGACAACATAAAAGATTTATTATTTATATTATTGAAGCTCCAGAAGAAGCGAGTCTGGTGCAAAAAAAAAATTTTGAAGAAATAATGGCTGGAAGAAACTTACAGATTAAATGCAGTTTAAAAAATGCCCTTAAAGAGTAAACTCATGGAAGTTCACACTTAGACACATGATTATCAAACTGGTGAAAACCAAAGACAAAGAAAAAAATCTTGAATTCAGCCAAAGCAAAATGACATTTTATCTATAGGGGAATAATGATTCAAATACAGTGGATTTCTCATCTGAAACCATGGAGGCCAGAAGACAATAAGACATTTGTCAAGTGATAAAATAGAGTAATTGTCAACCCCAAATTCTATATCAAAAGAAAATATCCTTCACGATAGAAGGCGAAATAAAGACATTTTCAGATGAAGGAAAACAAGGAGAATCTGTTATCAAAAGACTTACTCTGAAAGAAATATTAAAGAAAGTTCTTCAATAAGAAGAAAACTTTAGGTGGAAAGAATTTCAGAAATGAAGGAAAAACAACAGAAATGGTAAATACCTCATTAACTGTACTAAAATATTTTATCTTAAGTTTTGTAAAATATGCATAACAGTTATATTTAAAAATTATAACATTGGTGAGTTTTGAAATGTGTGTAGTGTAATATATATGCCAACTACAAAAGATGGGATAAAGTAAAGGGACTGTATGGTACAAGTTTTCTAAATTCTAAATTAAAGTGATAAAATATTAATTCTATGTGAAGTGTACATAACTGTAAAGTTAATATGTATATTATAATCCTAGAGAGATCACTAAAAAAACTGAACTCAAAATATAGTAAAAAATTAGAGAAGAAAAAGCAACAATAAAATGAAGTCAAATAACTTAAAAGAAGGCAGGAAAGGGAAAACAACAGAATAAAAGCAAAATAAAAATAAATAATAAAATGCTAAACGTAAATTCAAGCATATCAGTAATTCCATATGTGTAAATGATCTAAACACACCAAGTAAAAGATACACTGTCAAAATGGATTAAGCAAAACAAGGCCCAGGATAAATCCAAGGACAAATAGGCCAAGACACATATTAATCAAGCTGTCAAAAATTAAATACAAAGAAAGCATATTAAAAGCAGCAAGGGAAAAACAACAAATAACACACAAGGGAATCCCCATAAGGTTAACAGCTGATCTCTCAGCAGAAACTCTGCAAGCAAGAAGGGAGTGGCAGGACATACTGAAAGTGATAAAGGAGAAAAACCTGCAACCAAGATTACTCTACCCAGCAAGGATCTCATTCAGATTTGATGGAGAAATTAAAAACTTTACAGAAAAGGAAAAGCTGAGAGAGTTCAGCACCACCAAACCAGCTTTACAACAAATGGTAAAGGAACTTCTCGAGGCAAGAAACACAAGAGAAGGAAAAGACCTATAATAATGAACCCCGAACAATTTAGAAAATGGGAATAGGAACATACATATCAATAATTACCTTAAGTGTAAATGGACTAAATGCTCCCACCAAAAGACACAGACTAGCTGAATGGATACAAAAACAAGACCCATATATACGCTGTCTACAAGAGACCCACTTCATACCTAGAGACACATATAGACTGAAAGTAAGGGGATGGAAAAATATATTCCATGCAAATGGAAACCAAAAGAAAGCTGGAGTAGCAATACTCATATCAGACAAAATAGACTTTAAAATAAAGACTATTAGAAGAGACAAAGAAGGACACTACTAATGATCAAGGGATCGATCCAAGAAGAAGATATAACAATTGAAAATATTTATGCACCCAACATAGGAGCACCTCAATACATAAGGCAAATACTAACAGTCATAAAAGGGGAAATCGGCAGTAACACATTCATAGTAGGGGACTTAACACCCCACATTCACCAATGGACAGATCATCCAAAATGAAAAAAATAAGGAAACCCAAGCTTTAAATGATACATTAAACAAGATGGACTTAATTGATATTTATAGGACATTCCATCCAAAAACAACAGAATACACATTTTTCTCAAGTGCTCATGGAACATTCTCCTGGATAGATCATATCTTGGGTCACAAATCAAGCCTTGGTAAATTTAAGAAAATTGAAATTGTATCAAGTATCTTTTCCAACCACAACACCATGAGACTAGATATCAATTACAGGAACAGATCTGTAAAAAATACAAACACATGGAGGCTAAACAATACGCTACTTAATAACGAAGTGATCACTGAAAAAATCAAAGAGGAAATCAAAAAATACCTAGAAACAAATGACAATGGAGACACGACGACCCAAAACCTATGGGATGCAGCAAAAGCAGTCCTAAGAGGGAAGTTTATAGCAATACAAGCCTACCTTAAGAAACGGGGAACATCTCAAATAAACAACATAACCTTGCACCTAAAGCAATTAGAGAAAGAAGAACAAAAAAACCCCAAAGTTAGCAGAAGGAAAGAATCATAAAAATCAGATCAGAAATAAATGAAAAAGAAATGAAGGAAACGATAGCAAAGATCAATAAAACTAAAAGCTGGTTCTTTGAGAAGATAAAGAAAATAGATAAACCATTAGCCAGACTCATCAAGAAAAAAAGGGAGAAGACTCAAATCAATAGACTTAGAAATGAAAAAGGAGAAGTAACAACTGACACTGCAGAAATAAAAAAGATCATGAGAAATTACTACAAGTAACTCTATGCCAATAAAATGGACAACCTGGAAGAAATGGACAAATTCTTAGAAACGCACAACCTGCCAAGACTGAATCAGGAAGAAATAGAAAATATGAACAGACCAATCACAAGCACTGAAATTGAAACTGTGAATAAAAATCTTCCAACAAACAGAAGCCCAGGACCAGATGGCTTCATAGGCGAATTCTATCAAACATTTAGAGAAGAGCTAACACCTATCCTTCTCAAACTCTTCCAAAATATAGCAGAGGGAGGAACACTCCCAAATTCATTCTACGAGGCCACCATCACCTTGATACCAAAACCAGACAAGGATCTCACAAAGAAAGAAAACTACAGGCCAATATCACTGATGAACATAGATGCAAAAATCCTCAACAAAATACTAGCAAACAGAATCCAACAGCACATTAAAAGGATCATATACCATGATCAAGTGGGGTTTATTCCAGGAATGCAAGGATTCTTCAATATATGCAAATCAATCAATGTGATACACCGTATTAACAAATTGAAGGAGAAAAACCATAGGATCATCTCAATAGATGCAGAGAAAGCTTTTGACAAAATTCAACACTCATTTATGATAAAAACCTTGCAGAAAGTAGGCATAGAGGGAACTTTCCTCAATATAATAAAGGCCATATATGACAAACCCACAGCCAACATCATCCTGAATGGTGAAAAACTGAAAGCATTTCCAGTAAGATCAGGAACAAGACAAGGTTGCCCACTCTCACCACTCTTATTCAATATAGTTTTGGAAGTTTTAGCCACAGCAATCAGAGAAGAAAAGGAAATAAAAGGCATCCAAATCAGAAAAGAAGAAGTAAAGCTGTCACTGTTTGCAGATGACATGATACTATACATAGAGAATCCTAAAGATGCTACCAGAAAACTACTAGAGCTAATCAATGAATTTGGTAGAGTAGCAGGAAACAAAATTAATGCACAGAAATCTCTTGCATTCCTATACACTAATGATGAAAAATCTGAAAGTGAAATCAAGAAAACACTCCCATTTACCACTGCAACAAAAAGAATAAAATATCTAGGAATAAACCTACCTAAGGAGACAAAAGACCTGTATGCAGAAAATTATGACACTGATGAAGGAAATTAAAGATGATACAAATAGATGGAGAGATATACCATGTTCTTGGATTGGAAGAATCAACATTGTGAAAATGACTATACTACCCAAAGCAATCTACAGATTCAATGCAATCCCTATCAAACTACCACTGGCATTTTTCACAGAACTAGAACAAAAAATTTCACAATTTGTATGGAAACACAAAAGACCCCAAATAGCCAAAGCAATCTTGAGAATGAAAAAGGGAGCTGGAGGAATCAGGCTCCCTGACTTCAGACTATACTACAAAGCTACAGTAAGCAAGACAGTATGGTACTGGCACAAAAACAGAAAGATAGATCAATGGAACAGGATAGAAAGCCCAGAGGTAAACCCACGCACATATGGTCACCCTATCTTTGATAAAGGAGGCAGGAATGTACAGTGGAGAAAGGACAGCCTCTTCAATAAGTGGTGCTGGGAAGACTGGACAGGTACATGTAAATGTATGAGATTAGATCACTCCCTAACACCATACACAAAAATAAACTCAAAATGGATTAAAGACCTAAATGTAAGGCCAGAAACTATCAAACTCTTAGAGGAAAACATAGGCAGAAAACTCTATGACATAAATCGCAGCAAGATCCTTTTTGACCCACCTCCTAGAGAAATGGAAATAAAAACAAAAATAAACAAATGGGACCTAATGAAACTTCAAAGCTTTTGCACAGCAAAGGAAACCATAAACAAGACCAAGAGACAACCCTCAGAATGGGAGAAAATATTTGCAAATGAAGCAACCGACAAAGGATTAATTTCCAAAATTTACAAGCAGATCATGCAGCTCAATAACAGAAAAACAAACAACCCGTCCAAAATGGGCAGAAGGCCTAAATAGACATTTCTCCAAAGAAGATATACAGACTGCCAACAAACACATGAAAGAATGCTCATCATTAATCATTAGAGAAATGCAAATCAAAACTACGATGAGATATCACCTAACACCAGTCAGAAAGGCCATCATCAAAAAATCTAGAAACAGTAAATGCTGGAGAGGGTGTGGAGAAAAGGGAACACTCTTGCACTGCTGGTGGGAATGTGAATTGGTTCCGCCACTATGGAGAACAGTATGGAAGTTCCTTAAATAACTACAAATAGAACTACCATGTGACCCAGCAATCCCACTACTGGGAATATACCCTGAGAAAACCAAAATTCAAAAAGAGTCATGTACCAAAATGTTCATTGCACCTCTATTTACAATAGCCCGGAGATGGAAACAACCTAAGTGTCCATCATCGGATGAATGGATAAAGAAGATGTGGCACATATATACAATGGAATATTACTCAGCCATAAAAAGAAAAGAAATTGAGCTATTTGTAATGAGATGGATAGACCTAGAGTCTGTCATACAGAGTGAAGTAAGTCAGAAAGAGAAAGACAAATACCGTATGCTAACACATATATATGGAATTTAAGAAAAAACAATGTCATGAAGAACCTAGGGGTAAGACAGGAATAAAGACACAGACCTACTGGAGAACGGACTTGAGGATATGGGGAGGGGGAAGGGTGAGCTGTGACAAAGCGAGAGAGAGGCATGGACATAAATACACTAACAAACGTAAGGTAGATAGCTAGTGGGAAGCAGTTGCATAGCACAGGGATATCAGCTCGGTGCTTTGTGACTGCCTGTAGTGGTGGGATAGGGAGGGTGGGAGGGAGGGAGACGCAAGAGGGAAGAGATATGGGAACATATGTATATATATAACTGATTCACTTTGTTGAAAAGCAGAAACTAACACACCATTGTAAAGCAATTATACCCCAATAAAGATGTTAAAAAAAAAAGGGCCCAGTTATAAGATATATACAAGAAAGCCACTTTTAATATAATGATTTAGGTAGGATAAAATTAAAAGGATGAAAAATGATTCTCATAAAATACTAATCAAAAGAAAACTAGAAGAGTCATGATAATATCAGACAAATTATGTCAGTACAAGAAGAATTACCAAGAATAAAGAAGGATATCACTTAATGATAAAAGGATTAATTCACCAACAAGATATAATAACCCTAAATATATATGCATCTCACAAGAGAGATCCAAAATACATGAACCAAAGCTTATAGAACTAAAAGGCTAAATGGACCAATTCACAGTTATAGTGAATTTCACTGATCAATAGAACAAGTAGATAGAAAATCAGCATGGATACAGATGACACGCAATAAAAACATCAACCAACAAGATCTTATTGAAATTTATAGAACTATCCATTTAACAATAGCAGAATTCCCATGCCTTTCCAATGCACACAGGACAATTAACAAGATAGACCACATCCTTGGTTATTAAACAAATATTAATAAATTTTAAAAAAATGAAATAAAAAAAAGTTTGTTCTCTGGCCGAAATGGAATTGAACTAGCAATGAACTGCAAAAAAGATGTGAACAAAATCCTCAAATACTTTGAAATTAAACTAAGAGAAAGAGGAGTTTTCAAGAGAAACAGGAACATTTTTGAATTGAAAGAAAATGAGAATATAATATATCAAAATTTGTAGGATGCAGCTAAAGCAGTTCTTAGAGGGAAATGTATAATTTTAACTATTAGTAATATAAAAGAAGAAAGGTCTCATAATCAATAGTTTACTTTTTCACCTTAAGAAACCAGAAAAAGAAAAACCCTTAACAAGCAGAAGAAAAAATAATAAGGAAAAGGACAGAAACCCATGAAGTTGAAATTGGGGAAAAACTAGAGAAAATTAGTGAAACCCAACTGGTTGTGATGGTTAATTTTATGTGGCAACATGGCTGGGCCACACAGCCCAGATATGTGGTCAAAAATTATTCTGGATGTTTTTGTGAGGGTGTTTTCAGATGATGTTTGTATTTAGATTGGTGAACTTTGAGTAAAGCAGATTGTCCTTCATAATGTGGTTGGGCATCATCCAACTGGTTGAAGGCATGAATAGAACAAAAGACTGACCTCCACCAACCAAAAAAAAATTCTCCAGCAGGTTGCCTTCAGACTTAATCTGAAACACTGGCTTTTGTAGAAGACTGCCTGTGAACTCAACCGCAACTCTTTCCTGCGTTAACCGCCCTATTAACAGAATAAATGTGAATCTTTGAATCATGATATCTCTAGTTTAGTTAATACCTAAATGCTAATTAGTTCAACCACCTCTGTTCCATGAAAATTTTACATAGCATCTCACCTACTGGGCCATCAAACTCCTACTTAAGTATCTCCTATAAAGTACAAGTTTTGTATAAGGGAAGCAGTCTGCATTTCAGAAATAGGCAGATCTGTTTTTGATTCATGGCTTTGCCAATAAGTAGCTATGTATTCATGATCATATCATTTTATTTCTTTAGGTCTCAACTTTCTCATCTTTGAAATCGGGATATTTTATGGAGATCTTGTAAAAATAAGAAATGATATACATAAATCACCTACACATTGTAGGCACTCAATAAATATGTAGTTCACATTGGTGCTACAGGAATAAGGTAAAATGAGTTTCAAAATCTTTTCTTTACTACATTTAACAATTAACAATATGCATCTTAAATGTATGTTCTGTCTTTTTTCTCTGACACTGGCACCTAGAACAACTCCTAACACATAAAAAGCACCTAATAATTTTGTTATTATCTGAATAAGAAATAGCTTATGTCAGCTGTTCTCAACTTTTTTTGTCTTATTATCCCTTTATACTGTAAAAACTACTGAGGATCCCAAAGAGCTTTTGATTATTTTGGTCATATCTATCTATATTTACTGTATTAGAAATAAAAACCAAATATTAATTAAATTTAAAATAATAAAAATAAAATTACTACTTGATAACATAAATAACAAACTTTCTAAAACAAAACAAAACAAAAAGTGAGAATAATGGTGTTGTTTTATATTTTCACAAACCTCTTTAATGTTTGGCTTAATAGAAGTTAACTAGATTCTTATGTCAGCTTCAACATCCTATCAATTACACTATGTGGTTTTAATTGAACTATGTGAAGAAAATCCAGCTTCACAAAGCTCTGTATTGGAAAGAGGAGTATTTCAGTAGCATTTTCAGATAATTATAAATATTCTTATATGACAGGATACCAAAACACAAGTGGTAGTTTCTTCAGAGTTATTTGCAGTGTGGAATTTGAAGTCATGTCAGTGAATTCTGTTGCCTTAAATTCTATTAATCTACCTATAAGCTGAGTGAATCTTTTACTCATACATGATTTTGTAACATCATGCACGGATCGTTTAGAAAATATTGGTTCAATGATTTATGCAGACCTTCCATATGCAAATGCATTTCTTTAGGCAATACCATCAATAGATCACATTTTTAAATATTATCACCGAGCTCAGCAGTAAAGTTTTTTTAAGTACTGTGAAGTTGTCAAGCTCACACTGCTGAATAAGAGTTTCCCAAATTTCTAATTTTTGCTAGAAAGCTCAAATTTTAACATTGGCAACAAATACTGGCAGTTATTTTTCTTAAAATGACAGGTCCACATTGTCTATTTTTGATAAAATGCTTGCCAAATACCAAAGTCTGAATAACCATAGTTGCTCTGTCTGTTGTTCCATGAAAATAAAGCAATTAGCTCATTATTCAATCACACAAGCGCTTTTCCTTGAGGCAACCACTGTACTTCAGTAGGCAGAATTGCTTTATGTGTACTTCCCATTTTGTCATACAATATATTAAAAAGCAAGTACTTAAGGGTCAATAGTTAATAAACTCAGTAATATTTTACTACAGATAAATTCCCCACTTATGATGGTTCAACTTACAATTTTTCAACTTTACGATTATGTGAAAATGATACACATTCAATTCAGGAGAAACCGTACTTTGAATTTTTAATTTTGATCTTTTCTGGGTTAGTGATGCTGGGCACTAGCAGTTGGCCGAAGCTCCCAGTCAGCCATCTGATCATGAGGTTATACTTACAGCCATTCTGTACCCACACAACCACTCTGTTTTTCACTTTCAGTACAGTATTTAATACATTACATGAGATATTCAACACTTTATTATAAAATAGGCTTTGTGTTAGATGATTTTACCAAACTGTAGGCTTATTTCTGAGCATATTAAAAGTAGGATAGGCTAAGCTATGATGTTAGGTGTGTTAGGTGTATTAAATGCATCTTTGACTTACGATGGTTTCAACTTATGAAGGGTTTATTGGGATGTAACCCCATTGTAATTTGAGGAAGATCTGTACTTCATTAAGGATATTCTTAAGTGAAATTGGCATTTAAAAAAATTATAAGTGTTTGATGGTGAAAAGCTACTAGGACAGCTTGTTGTCACAGCTGTAAGAGCAAGTTTACCTCCCAAAAGCTCTCTAACCTAGTTATTGTCTAATAGGTCATTATTTTGGAATTCTAAAACATGCCTTTTGCATTTTTTATAAAATATTATAGTTTATCCTGGAATTTCAAAATAATTATTTTTAGATGATAATAAGGTTAGTAAGATTACTAAAGGTAATAACCAGTGATAGCAAAGTAATCACTGAGAACAAACTGAGTTAATCCCTGAAAAAGTATATATTTATACCATAAATATACTACCTTAGAACATTTAAAATACATAAGTACACATCCTATTAGCTTTCAAAAGGAAGATGTCATCACACTTCAGGTAGCCTTTGGAAGATCCCACTGTATACTCAAAAGAGAATAAGAGTGAAAAAGGTGAATAACATCTTAGCATTATTATGAAAACAGTTTTACCTGCACGTAAACACTACCTTAAAAGGCCTCAGGTACTTCCAGAAGCTCCCAGATCAAACTTTGAGAACCTCTGGCTAATATCCTTTCTGCAAAATCCTGTGGGTTATAAAATATAGCATTATGATGTGCTAAAATAGGTTTCCTGGTCCTAGATTTTCCCTTTTTTCATGGTTAGAAATCTAGGGCTCTTCAAATCCACACTGAAACCGAAAGATCCTTTTTGGTCCACCAAAAAGAACTCTGCATTGCAAACTTCACTCAATGCAAAAGCCAGCTGAGGTGAAGTCACCAGAGGCCAATAGAAGTCAGGAGTAAAGCGCCACACAGCCTTCAACCACAGTAGTTTTCAAATTGTTTGGTCAGGCCACCTCTTAGAGCCCTTTCATCTATCATTTTATGCCTCTCTGTGTTCCTTTTTTAAGATTTTGTTTTTGTGTAATGTTGCTGGGCATTCTGTCCTCAATTTTCTTGTCACACAGTGAAGGAAGTGTCCTATCTGATATGAAGCCACATGTCAGCACCTGCTCTCTGGGTTGATTTGTTCATTATTTCTATTTCTCTTTTCTGATTCTGCAGGGTCTCCTTCTGTCAACAGCAACAACCACACAACTGTATGCTGTGGGCCTGCATCCTTTTTTTATGGATGTCAAAATCCAGGGTCTGATGAGTGCCCTTGAGGCTCAGCCTATCACTTAAGGAGTGTTTCTCTTTGGATGTTCAATTTTTTGTTTAACTGAACTTGCAGTTAAGCCTTGCTGACATGTAAAATTTGACTTTGTCTATGTGGATGGATAATCTAATTGAAAAAGGGAGGTAACTTTTTACCACACTAGGAGACAATTATGCTTTTATTATGCACAAGGATATCTTGCTTTAGGTTCACACACTCAAACATCAGTCTAATACAGTGCAATCCAATTCAATGTAGCAACCATATATTGAGATGCCACTGAGGATAGGCACTATGTATAAATGGACTGGGATTCTTTGGAAATAAGCAAATGATTACACTTGAAGACACAGGTAACACAGAAAGAGTGATGCCTTTAACCTGGCTAGGGTAGGTGACTTTAGGCTTTTGTGGACATCAGTAAGCATAGTCCATCTACGTATTTTTTAATGGTTCATGGCAGCTTATATTGTGTTAGGCAGATGATTTTAAACTCAAATGGCCTGAGTAAGTAGCTTTAAGCTTCAGGCTTCAGTAGAAATATTAGCATTTTAACCTTGGTCACTGTAACATTAATACATTGTTCAGGTAAGTGTTGTTTTCATAAAGAGAAGGATGCAGGTGCAGATCTTAGCACATGCCAGCTGTAGGGACCATAGTGTACTGGCCAATTAGAGTGGAGCTTGAACAACATAGTACTGCTTAGCTTGGTATTTTAGACAAAGCCAGAATAAGAATGAAATCACAAAATGAGGATGAGGAAACATGCATGAGGAAATATCAGACAAGTCAAAGTTGAGGGACATTCTACTTTTCAAAAATGTCAATGTTATAAAATAAGTAAGCTGAGCATATTTGTCAGATTAAAGGACATTAGAGATATGGCAACTTAATATAGCACTTGATCTTGGAAAGGATTTGTACTGATAAAAATATTTCTTTAAAGGATAATATTGCTGTAATTACAAAACTCTGATTATAGACTATATATTAGGAACAGTATCAGATGCTAAATTTCCTGAATTTGGTGATTTCACTGCAACTATGTAAAAAGGAAATACATTATCTATGCTACAGTTTTTATGAGTGAAAGGTCATGAGTTTTACAATTTTTTTCTCAAATGGTTCCTCAAATAAAACAATGTATATATTATATAGGTGCATATAAGGGTGTGTGTGTGTGTGTGTGTGTGTGTGTGTGTGCGTGCGTATGTGTATGTGGGTGGGGGAGAGAGAGAGAGAGAAAGGAAAAAACAAATGCGGCAAAATATTAATAATGAGTGAAACTACATGAAGGATACGTGTATATGCATGTTCTTTGTAATACTCTTGTAAATTTTTTCTAGGTTTGAGTTTTTAGAAAATATATAGAGTAATGAAAAAATAGTCTTCCTTCTTATCCCCACCCCCACCCCACCCCTTCAAAGCCTTACCTTCCAGGGAGGATTGTGAAAAAATAATTGCTTCCTTTACTCTGATTCTCAGTCGGATATCTGGCCACAAGATCTGGACCTAAAACTCTAAAAGCAGATGAGAGCCTCCCTGGTGTAGAACCCTTTTGAATTTCTAGCTTTAAATCTTTAGTGTCAAGCCTTGGTAGGTAGAGCTGTAACAACTTCACCAAATTTAAGAATCACTCATCAGCCCATGACCACAACTTGTGATGGATTTTGCCCATTACACAAATTCTGAACTTAATTTCAGACAACCAAAGTGGCACATTCCCAAAAGAGTGAAAGATATTTTTTCATGAACAAATGAAAAATGAATGGGGTTCCTAATTTTAAAGCAAATATTTTATTTGGTTAATGCAGAAAAACAAATCTAAGAAACTATGGCAAATCCAATGGACCAAACAGTATTTAAGTGAACTTCATTTCTAAGAATCACATTTGCCTAGAAAATAAGAGCAGAACTGGCATAGTTAAAAATATTCTTCAGACTTTTGATTAGAATCAAAGCAAAGGAATGTAAATGAGTAAATTAAGGGGAAAAATGAAAACAAACTAATAAGCTAGAAGAAAAAATACATTTCTTGAAGAGAAATGATAAAGATCTTGAGGAACAGATTATTCATAGATGAAAAAGAAGATGAGATCTTAAAGATTAAGAGAAACTAATACGTGAAGAGGAAAAGGTCAATCACCCAGATCTAGTTATTCTTAAAGATGGTGTCAGTAAAAAGGGAGATGTTTTTTATTAACAGGAAAGGGAAATAGGGCCCAAAGTAACCAACAAAAGAAAAATGGCAAATGCATAGCTAGCAAACAGGCTGCCCAGAAAGTATCAGGTTCCAGGAAGCTGTTGAGAAGTACCCTCTTAAAGCTGCAGTTGGAGATTTCACAGTAAGCATATAAAAATACTACCCCTCCCCCAACAGCTAAATTAGAATATTACAAACTATATAGGTTTGAGATAAAAAGATCAGGAAGTGTCATAAGAACAGACTTTAAGAATTGCTAGTGAGCTTTAAGGTGACACCCACCAGGAGTAGCATGTAGACACTGAGTGTGTCCTGAGAAACTATGCCCCTAAACTTTGGAATTATGACTCTGAGGGTAGACAAAGCTAAGATAAAACAGATTAAAGTGGATATAAGAAAGACAGTAGGTTGAGTTCAGGCCTGGACAAAATATTGGTCCAATGGGTGAAATTATCCAGCTCAGAAAGCTAACACTAACAAGATTTATTTTTCACTGGTTGCTTTGGTCATTCCAAGAATTCACTAACTTCATATATCTCACTATAGGACAAACCAGAAGACAAAATCAGAAATGTATAGAAAATCAAACATCTGAGTGGAAGGAAAAGGGAAGATGAAATGAAATAAAGTTTTTGGTTCCAGGTAAAAGTGCTCATGTAATGTGTGCTGGAGAAATGAAAAGTCTAAGAAGTCAGATAAGCTATTACAAACACAATCAAGCCTTCATAAAAGATATGTAGGGGGAGAGAAGAGAAAAATTCAAACACCAGAAGCAAATTTCACTATTGCAGAAACAGAGTTAGCAGAAAGAAAGACTTAAAACATTCCAAAAATAAGGAACAAGTGACTTGATTAGTACAAGGAAGAGGTCATAGGCATCACTAGGTCCTTGGGGAAACAAGCTTCAAAAAAATCAACAGTAGCTTTACTTCTGGAATCCACTGAAGATGATTATTCAGATGGAACAAATGTGAAGACTGTGGGTATCTTCCCAAGGACACAGGTTTCTCAGGTGTAAGCAATTCCATAGCAAAACTGTCAACTGTTAGTTACCACAGCACAAAACTGAAAATGTCTGCTCAAAGTTAATAAGGAAGACATCAGTAAACAGAACCTATAATCAGTTCAGTACTGGTGCCAGAAAATGGGTGCCAAAGGTTAAATGGAAATTAATAAGTTTTTAATATGCTAGGTGGAAAAGAAAGACACCTCAAAATAAGATCTGGTGATTGGGACTGTAATCATTGCAACTGCCAAACTGCACTAAGTGAAATGTCAGGCAAAGAAAGACAAATACTGTATGTTTTCACTTACATATGGAATCTAAAAAATAAAACTAACAAATATAACAAAACAGAAACAGACTCAGATACAGAGAACAAACTAGTAGTTAGCAGAAAGGAGGGGGTAGAGGAAGGGGTAAAATAGGTGAAGGGGATTAAAAGGTATGAACTACTCAGTATAAAATAAATAAGATACAGGGATGTAATGTACAGCACAGAGAATATAGTCAATATTTCATAATAATTTTGTATGGAGCATAATCTATAAAAATATTGAATTACTATATTGTATACTTGAAACTAATAAATTTGTAAGTCAACTATACTTCAATTAAAAAAAAAAAAAAACTGCACTAAAGAATGTAGCAATGTCTCAGACACCATTCTCTACCAGCAGAGGACAGAATACACAGGTAGCCTTTTTTCTACCTGTGGTAATTTACATTATCTTGTAATTACTCTCCTGATGGGAGAGTTCTCCCAGTTGAAATTTTGTTCATAGTTTGTGCCATCAGGACAATTAACCTAAACTGCCAGTCATCCTGAAGTGGCCAACCAACATCTATTGCTTTTTCTTTTAACCTCAGATAACCAAGTCTTTGCTTTAGATTGATTCTAAGAATATTATTTTGACTCTAGAAGTAGGGATAAACTTTTTTTACTTGTCTGAAAGACTGAGATAGCTGTAGTAAAATTTTATTTCAGAAGTTTCTGCTTCTGGAGATAAATGAACAACTACTGGACTAGCCCTCCCACTGTGAATAACTATGAAACTGGACAAAATGAATGAAATGACAGTTGTCAGATATTCAATAAGAAGTAGCATGGGACTGTGGTCCCTAAATAAGGGAAATCCATGAAGTAAGTCCCACAGTCATCCTGACTTTCTGACTGCAGGTACTGGCTGTACTCTTACATTAGAAGATAGACCCCAAGCAAAGCATGATATTCTCAATAAGCTGATGAGGCAGAGACCAGAGTTTGGCAATGCTGAGGCAGATAAAATGTGCAGGACGTGATGCTGGAGAGAAAAGTGCTAAGCAGAATAGGAGAACCACAAACCTATAATGGTATTCTAATGTCTTTGGCCAATATTAAATTGAATATAAGCTGGGAAAATCTCCTGGCAGAGGAGGCCTGGCAGAGAACTGCTACTGAGGAAATGCAAGCTGAATGGATATTCTTGAGATCATATAGTGCAAAGAAAAGTAGGAGTCACAAACAGACAGAATAGGGATCTCAGTGAACACCTTGAAAATGGAAATGATACTACAGAAAAGCTGTAGGGCTACTCTAGTCCTAGAACAAGGGTTACTTATGACCTACCCTAGAAAAACTTAAAAAGATGCTTCAGAAGGATCAAGCTGATCCAGTAAATCAACTGCCTGCCAGGTCAAAACACAGCACTCTTTAAAGAAAGATACAATCAAGATTCCTTACACCACACTATGAACAATAGGTAGCAAATAGTAAAAGATTACTAACCATGCAAAGAAGCAGGAATTTGTTACCTATGACCAATATAAAAAAAAAAAGAACTAGCATTTGATGGAAAAAGATACAGAGCTAACAGAAATTTTGGACTTAGAAAACAATGAATTTAAGAGAGCTATCACAAATATTTTAAGGAATTAAAAGATAAAACACAATAAGCGAAGAGGTAGGACATTTCAAAAACCAAATTAACGCCATGAAAAAATGGAAATCTAGAATTGAAAAATACAATATTTGAGATAAAAATTAAAAAGATTAATTTTATGCTGATTGGGAAATACAAAAGTAAAGGTCTGCAAACTTAAAGACAATAGAATGTAAATGATTTAAAATGAAACACAGAGAGGGGAAAAAAGCTGAGAAAGTTAACAGAGCAATGGCAAGAAAGTTAACATGCATGGACCTGAAGAAGAGACAGATTCCTCTTCCAGAGCAATCTGGAGATTGCTCCAGAATTGACAGAAGAGACATAGATTACTACATAATCTATGAAGAGACTTAGATTGCAAAACAAAAAGTATTTGAAGAAATAATGGCCAGTAAAACTTACATTTCAATGAAGAATATCAAACCAAAGATATAAGCAGCTCACTGAATCCCAAGCAGGATAAACAGAGTGAACACCACATACTGGTAAATCATAGGGAAATTGCTGAAAGCCAAACATAAAAAGAGAATTTTAAAAGTATCCATAAAAAAATGATATATGATGTAAAGAAAAAATAAAAAAAAAAAGGTACGATTGTAATTGCCAGCCAAGAATAAAATGCCCTACAAAAATATCCTTTAAAATGAAGGCACTACACTCAGCAGGACCCACCCATGGTTAAGGGTCCAGTGGCAATAGGGGAAACTGTGGGGGAGACGGTGGGAGAGGGGCCAGTGCTTTCCCTGTCCACTTAGGCACTGGGAAGCCTGTTGGGCTCCCAGGCCTAATCCTCTGCCCTCGGAGCCTCCCTCAGGACGTGTAGAGCCCAAGCCCTGCCCCTACACCCCCACCCAGGGCCCTACCTCTACACTCGGACACTCGCTCTAATGCACTGAGCCTAAACCACACCCACACACCCTCGCTCAAGTCCCTACCTCCAAACTCCAGAACTCCACACTCCAGAGGCCCTCCTTTCCACGTGCTGCTTCTCCCCTTCCAGGCAGGTCCTAAATAGAGGCCCTACCCCACACTTGAATGTCACCCTACCTAGGCCCCACCCCATGCTCAAACGTCACCCCCCACCAACCTAGGTCCCGCCTCACCCTAAACCCCACCCCTGACTAAGTTTCACCCTGGCCTAAACTCCACCCCCAAAGCCAAGGCTTTTTATTTTTTTTTCTTTTTCCCTCTTTTAGACTGGGGTTCTGTTTTACCTTGTAGATTCATTGTTGTTGATGCTTTTATATTTTTATTTTTCCTAATACATATTTTATCTTTCTAGTTTTATTTTATTCTCTATACTTTTTTAGTGAACACTCCTTTTGGCTTGTTCCCCCACCACTTTTTTTTTTTCCTGGTGTGGTTTTGTTGCAGTTGTTTCAATTATAGTTTTATTTTTCCTAATATATTTTTTATCTTTCTAACTTTATTTTCTTATTCTTTGATATTGTACTGCTCCTTTTTTTCTTTCTTTCTTCCATTTTTTTTTTCACAACACCATGAAGCTTGCAGGATCTTGGTTCCCAGGCTGGAGGTCAGGCCCAAGCTCCTGTGGTGGGATCTCCAAGTCCAGACTGCTGGACTAACAGGGAACCTCAGACCCCAGGGAATATCAATTGGAGTGAGGCCTCCTGGAGGTCCTCACCTCAGTACCAAGATCCAGCTCTATCCAACTGCCTGCAAATTCCAGTGCTGGACGTCTCAGGCCAAACAACAAGTAAGAAAGGAATACAGCACCACCCATCAAAACAAACAAAAAAAGGAAATGACAAAAAAACATGTTACAGACAAAGGAGCAAGGTAAAAACCTACAAGACCAAATAAATGAAGACAAACTAGGCAACCTACCTGAAAAAGAAGTCAGAGTAATGATAGTAAAGATGATCCAAAATCTTGGAAACAGAATGGAGAAAATACAAGTAACATTTAACAAGGATCTAGAAGAACTAAAGAGCAAACAAACAGTGATGAACAACACAATTACTGAAATTAAAAATACTCTAGAAGGAATCAATAACAGAATGACAGGCAGAAGAACAGATAAGTGAGTTGGAATATAAAATGGTGGAAATAACTGCAGGGGGCAGAATAAAGAAAAAAGAATGAAAAGAATTGAGGACAGTCTCAGAGGGACAACATTAAACGCACCAATATCAGAATTATAGGGGTACCAGAAGAAAAAGAGAAAAAGAAAGGGTCTGAGAAAATATTTGAACAGGTTATAGTTGAAAACTTTCCTAACATGGGAAAGGAAATAGTCAATCAAGTCCAGGAAGCACAGACAGCTCCAAACAGGATAAACCCAAAGAGAAACACTCCAAGACACATATTAATCAAACTATCAAAAATAAAACACAAAGAAAAAATATTAAAAGCAGCAAGGGAAAAGCAACAAATAACGTCTAAGGGAATCCCCATAAGGTTAACAGCTGATTTTTCAGCAGAAACACTGCAAGACAGAGGGATTGGTAGGACATATTTAAAGTGATGAAATGGAAAGACCTACAACCAAGATTACTCTACCCAGTGAGGATCTCATTCAGATTCCATGGAGAAATTAAAACCTTTACTGATAAGCAAAAGTTAAGAGAATTCAGCATCACCAAACGAGCTTTACAACAAATGCTAAAGGAATTTCTCTAGGCAAGAAACACAAGAGAAGGAAAAGACATACAGTAACAAACCCAAAACAATTAAGAAAATGGTAATAGGAACATACATATCAATAATTACCTTAAATGTAAATGGATTAAATGCTCAAACCAAAAGACATAGATTGGCTGAATGGATACAAAAACAAGACCCATATATATGCTGTCTACAAGAGACCTACTTCAGACCTAAGGACACATACAGACTGAAAGTGAGGGAAAGGAAAAAGATGTTCCATGCAAATGGAAATCAAAAGAAAGCTCAAGTAGCAATTCTCATATCAGACAAAACAGACTTTAAAATAAAGACTATTACAAGAGACAAAGAAGGACACTACATAATGATAAAGAGATGAATCCAAGAATAAGATATAACACTTGTAAATATTTATGAACCCAACATAGGAGTACCTCAATACATAAGGCAAATGCTAACAGCCATAAAAATGGAAATTGACAGTAACACAATAATAGTAGGAGACTTAAACCTCCCACTTTCACCTATGCACAGATCATCCAAAATGAAAATAAATAAGGAAACAAAAGCTTTAAATGACACATTAAATAAGATGGACTTAACTGATATTTATCGGATATTCCATCCAAAAACAACAGAATACACTTTCTTCTCAAGTGCTCATGCAATATTCTCCAGAATAAACCATATCTTGGGTCACAAATCAAGCCTCAGTAAATTTAAGAAAATTGAAAGCATATCAAATATCTTTTCTGACCACAACACAATGAGACTACATATCAATTACAGGAAAAAAACTGTAAAAAATACAGACAAATGGAGGCTCAACAATACTATACTAAATAACCAAGAGATCACTGAAGAAATCAAAGAGGAAATCAAAAATTACCAAGAAACAAATGACAATGAAAACATGATGACCCAAAACCTACAGGATGCAGCAAAAGCAGTTCTAAGAGGTAATTTTATAGCAATACAATCCTACCTCAAGAATTAAGAAAAATCTCAAGTAAACAATACAATCTTACACCTAAAGCAATCAGAGAAAGAAGAACAAAAAAACTCCCAAAGTTAGCAGAAGGAAAGAAATCATAAAGATCAGATCAGAAAAAAAAATGAAAAAGAAATGAAGGAAACAATAGCAAAGATCAATAAAACTAAAAGCTGGTTCTTTGAGAAGATAAATAAAATTGATAAACCATTAGCCAGACTCATCAAGAAAAAAAGGGAGAAGACTCAAATTGACAGAACTAGAAATGAAAAAGGAGAAGTAACAACTGACTCTGCAGAAATACAAAGGATCATGAGAGATTACTACAAGCAACTCTATGCCAATAAAATGGACAACCTGGAAGAAATGAACAAATTCTTAGAGAAGCACAACCTTCTGAGACTAAACCAGGAAGAAACAGAAAATATAAACAGACCAATCAGAAGCACTGAAATTGAAACGGTGATTAAAAATCTTCCAACAAACAAAAGCCCAGAACCAGATAGCCTCACAGCTGAATTCTATCAAACATTTAGAGAAGAGCTAACACCTATCCTTCTCAAGCTCTTCCAAAATATAGCAGAGGGAGGAACACTCCCAAACTCATTCTACGAGGCCATCATCACCCTGATACCAAAACCAAAGATGTCACAAAAAAAGAAAACTATAGGCCAATGTCTCTGATGAACATAGGTGCAAAAATCCTCAACAAAATATTAGCAAATGGAATCCAACAGCACATTAAAAGGATCATACACCATGATCAAGTGGGGTTTATCCCAGCAATGCAAGGATTCTTCAATATATGCAAATCAATCAATGTGATACACCATATTAACAAATTGAAGGAGAAAAACCATATGATAATCTCAATAGATGCAGAAAAAGATTTGACAAAATTCAACACCCATTTATGATAAAAAGTCTCCAGAAAGTAGGCATAGAGGGAACCTACCTCAGCATAATAAAGTCCATATATGACAAACCCAGAGTCAACATCGTTCTCAATGGTGAAAAACTGAAACCATTTCCTCTAAGATTAGAAACAAGACAAAGTTGCCCACTCTCACCACTATTATTCAACATAGTTTTGGAAGTTTTAGCCACAGCAATCAGAAAAGAAAAAGAAATAAAAGGAATCCAAATCAGAAAAGAAGTAAAATTGTCACTGTTTGCAGATGCCATGATTCTATACATAGAAAATCCTAAAGATGCCACCAGAAAACTACTAGAGCTAATCAATGAATTTGGTAGAGTAGCAGGAAACAAAATTAATGCACAGAAATCTCTTGCATTCCTATACACTAATGATGAAAAATCTGAAAGAGAAATTAAGGAAACACTCCCATTGACCACTGCAACAAAAGAGAATAAAATAGCTCAGAATAAACCTACCTAAGGAGACAAAAGACCTATATGCAGAAACTATAAGACACTGAAGAAAGAAATTAAAGAAGATACAAACAGATGGAGAGATATACCATGTTCTTGTATTGGAAGAAGCAACATTGTGAAAATGACTATACTATCCAAAACAAGGTACAGATTCAATGCAATCCCTATGAAACTACCAATGGCATTTTTTCACAGAACTAGAACAAAAAATTTCACAATTTGTATGGAAACACAAAAGACCCCGAATAGCCAAAGCAGTCTTGAGAAAGAAGAACAGAGCTAGAGGAATCAGGTTCCCTGACTTCAGACTATACTCCAAAGTTACAGCAATCCAGAAAGTATGGTACACATATATATGGAATCTAAAAATAAAAAAATAGAAAAATGGCTCTGATGAACCTAGGGGCAGGACAGGAATAAAGACACAGACATAGAGAATGGATTTGAGGACTTGGTGCGGGGGAGGTAAGCTGGGACAAAGTGAGAGAGTAGCATTGACATATATATACTACCAAATGTTAAATAGATAGCTAGTGGGAAGCAGCTGCATGGCACAGGGAGATCAGCTCGTGCTTTGCAACCACCTAGAGGGGTGGGATAAGGAGTGTGGGAGGGAGATACAAGAGGGAGAGGATATGGGGATATACGTATGAATATAGCTGATTCACTTTGTTATACAGCAGAAACTAACACAACACTGTAAAGCAATTATACTCTAATAAAGATGTTGGAAAAAATAAATAAAATAAAATAAAACAAAGGCAAAAAATGAATGTTTTTTAAAAAGCTGGTAGAATTTGTCTCCAGCAGATTTGTACTACAAAAGTATTAAGGGAAATTCTTTAGTCATAAGGAAAATGACATCAGAAGGAAAGCTGAATAAATACAAAACATTTCTCTAGAAAATGATAAATATATGAGGGAATATGAAAGACATTTTATACTTTATATTTTGATTTATTTAAAAGATAGTGAACTCATTTCAAATGCTCGAGTGGCTACTGTATGGATGGTACCATTCTAGAAAATATTGTTGCTCATCATATAAAAAAATAAAATAAAATAAAAGGTAGTGAACTATTAAAAATTAATACTAATATAGTGAGGGATTTATAACGTGTAGAATAAATTATTTGACAGCAGCACAAAGATGGGAGGAAAGTAAATAAACATATACTGTTTTAGTGTCTTATGTAATATACAAGGAAATCTAATATTTATTGTGGGTGTGATAAATTAAGAATACATATAAAATACTTAAACAACTAGTAAAAGTAATAAATAAAAATGAAGAGATAAAGTTAACATGTCAACAGATGAGATAAAATTGAATACATAAAAAAATTAACGAAAAAGATTGTCCTACTTCAGGCTGCCATAACAGAATACCATAGACTGGATGGCTTAAACAACAGAAAGTTACTTCTCATAGTTCTAAGGGCTAGGAAGTCCAAGGTCAGAGTGCTGGCAGATTCACTGTCAGGGCTCTCTTCCTGATATGCACAAGGCTGTCTTCTTATTGTATCCTCACATGGTGTGGGTAGAGAAAGAGAGAGAAAAAAATCTCTCTCTTGTCTCTTTTTATAAGGGCACCAACATCACCATGAGGGCTCTGCCCCTATGATCTAATTACCTCCTAAAGGCCTTCCCTTCAAACACTATCACACTGGGGATTAGTGTTTCAACATACGAATTTTGAAGGTGACACAAACAGTCTAGAGCAAAAATGAAGGGAGGAAAGGAAGATTAAAGGAATAAAACTAGATCAGTTATTGATAAAAACAAATAGTAAATTGTGATATTAAACCCAACCATAGAAATGATTATATCAAATGTAAATGAACTAAACACTTGAATTAAAAGGCAGAGATTGTCAGGCTAGAATAAAAAAGCAATACCCAACTAAATACTACTTTTGACACACACTTGAAATACAAGCACATTTTAAGTATGTTTTAAAGGTATGCTTTAAATATAATTATTTTAAATATAAGAATAAAAGTAAAGGAATAATAAAAATAAATGCCATGATAAAATTAGGATAAAGATGCTAAAGAGGATCTATTATTATTGGAAGAAAATAGACTCCAAGATAAGGAATATTACCAGATTTTAAGGGGGATAATTAATAATATGAAAAGGGTTAACTCATCAAGGAGGCAAAAATATTAAATGGGTCCACAGTTAATAATATAAATACAAAATACAGGCAGTAAATACTGACAAAACTATTGAGAGAAAATGATAAATCCAAAGTTATAATTGAAAATTTTATCACTGATCTCTCAATTGATAGAGAAAAGTGAGCACAGTTCAGTAAAGATATAGAAAAATTGAGTAACACTATCAACTACCTTAGAACAACTGGCATTTACAGAACAATATATCCAGCAACTGTATAGCATACATTTTATTCATGTGCACATGGAACATTAATCAAGGATATTGCTTTATATACTGCATGATAAATGAAGTTGCAATAAATTTAAAAATACTTAAATGATATAAAGTATTCTTTCTGACCACAATAGAATTATATTAGATATCAATGACAAAATGATATTTAAAATTTCCCATGGGTCAAAGAAAACTTCTTAAGGGAAATTAGAAAATATTTTTAGAAAATATTTTAACGAAGTAAAAATAAAAACAATTCATATCAAAATGTGCAGGAGTGATTAGAGAACATTTTATACCATTAAATGCTTATATTAGAAAATAATAAGGGTCTCAATCAGTAACTTAATATCCACCTTAAGAAACTAGAAGAAGAAGAGAAAATTAAATTCAAAGTAAGTGGAAGGAATGAAGTAACAGGCAAACGTGAAAATCGTGTAAATGAAAAACATGAACAATTAAGAAAGTTTTTTCTTAATGGTTCTTTTTAAATTTAAGACTTTATTATTTAGCACAGTTTTAGGTTTACAACAAAATTGATAAGGAGGTACAGAGATTTCCTATATATTCCTGTTCTGCACATGCATAGCCTCCCCTTTTGCCAATATCACTCAGCAGAAAGGGACATGTTTTACCAAGCACGAACCTAAACTGACACCTCATAATCACCCGGAGTCCATAGTTTACCTTATGGTGCACTCTAGATGTTGTACATTCTATGGGTTTGGACAAATGTATAATGACATAAATCCATTGTTGTAATATTATACAGAGTGTCTTCTCTGCCCTAAAAATCCTCTGTGTTCTGCCTATTCTTCTTCCCATCACCACCACTTCAGGGAACCTCTGATCTTATTTGATCTTTATACTGTCTCTGTAGTTTTTCCCTTTCCAGAGTTTCATATAGTTGGAATCATACAGTATTTAGCCTTTTTCAGAGTGGCTTCTTTTCCTTAGTAATATGCATATAACTTTTCTCCATGTCTTTTCATGGTTTGATAGTTCATTTTTTTAGTTATGAATAATACTTAATTGTATGGATGTAACATAGTTTATTCAATTACCTATTGAAGGACATTACGGTTGCATACAAGTTATGGAAATTATGAATAAAGCTGCTTTAGTCATCCCTGTGCAGGTTTTTGTGTGGCCATAAGTTTTCATCTCCTTGGGTAAATAACAAGGAGCGTGATTTCTGGATCATATTGTAAGAATATGTTTAGTTTTTAAAGAAACTGTGAAAGTGTCTTCCAAAGTATCTATACATTTTGCATATTTCCACCAGCAATGTAGGAAAGTTCCTGTTGCTCCACATTCTCACCAGCATTTGGTATTGTAAATGTTCTGGATTTTGGCCACTGTAATAGGTATGTAATGGTATCTCATTGTTGCTTTAATTTGCATTTCCCTGATGACACATGATGTGCAGCATCTTTTCATATACTTATTTGCCATCTGTATGTCTTCTTTGGTATCAGTTAAGTTCTTTTGCCGTTTAAAAATCTGTGTTTATTTGTTTTGTTTTCTTGTTGAATTTTAAGAGTGCTTTGTACCTTTTAGGTAACAGTCCTTTATCAGATATGCCTTCTGAAAATGTTTTCTCCTAGTCTGTGGCTTGTCTCTTCATGCTCTTGACATTGTCTTTTGAAGGGCAGAAATTTTAAATTTTAATGAAGTCCAGTTTATCAATTATTTCTTTCTCAGATTATGTCTTTGGTGTCATATCTAAAAAAGTATCACCATTACCAAGGTCACCTAGGTTTCTCCTATGTTATCTTCTAGATTTATATTTTTGTGTTTTATACACAGGCTTATGATCCATTTTGATATAATTTTTTGTAACTAGTATAACGTCTGTGTCTAGATTCATTATTTGCATGTGGTTGTTCAGGAACTATTTGTTGAAGAAACTATCTTTGGTCCACTGTATTGACTTTGCTTCCTTGTCAAAAATAAGTTGACTATATTTAAGTGGGTCTATTTCTGGGTTCTCTATTCTGTTCCACTGATGTGTTTATTCATTTGCCAATGCCATACTGTCTTGATTACTGTAGTTTTATAGTAAGTCTTGGAGTCAGGTGGCAAGTTTTGTTCTTCTCCTTCAATATTGTATTGACTATCCTGGTACATTTGCATCTTAATATAAACTTTCAAATCAGCTGATATTCATAAAAGAAACCTCCTGGGATTTTGATTGGGATAGCACTGGATCTATAGATTAAGTTAGGAAGAATTGACATTTTGACAATATTGAGTCTTCCTTTCCATGAACATGAAATACCTCTCCATTTATTTAGTTCTTTGATTTCATCCACCAGAGCTTAATAGTTTTCCTCATATAGAGCTTATAGATATTTTGTAAGATTTATATCAAAGTATTTCATTTTGGGGGATGGTAATGTAAATGATATTGTTTTAAAATCCAAGTTCCACTTACTTATTTTTATCTTATAGGAAAGGGATTGATTTTTATATATTAACTTTGTATTCTGCTACATTGCTATAATCATTTATTAGTTCCCAGAATTTTGTCAATTACTTTGGATTTTCTACATAGATGATCATGTCATCTGTGAACAAAGACACTTTTATGTCTTCCTTCCCAATCTGTATACTTTTCATTTCCTTTTCTTGTCTTATTGCTTTAGCAAGGACTTTCAGTTTGACATTGAAATAAAAGTTGTGAGAGGGGAAATACTTGCTTTGTACCTGATCCTGGAGAGAAAGCTTTCATTCTCTCACAATAAAGTATTATGTTAGCTGCAAGTATTTTGTAGATAGTCTTTATCAAGTTGAAGAAGTTTCCCTCTACTCATTTACTGAGAGCTTTTATCATGAATGGGTGTTGAATTTTCTTAAATTCTTTTTCTGTATCTATTGATATGGTCATGTGACCTTTCTTTCTTAGTCTTTTGATGTAATAAATTACATCAATTGATTTTACAGTGTTGAATTGGCGTTGCATACCTGGGGTAAATTTCATTTGGTCATGGTGTATACTTTTTTTATGCTTTTCTTGAATTTGATTTGCTAAAACTTGGTTGAGAAGTTTTGCATCTATCTTCATTAGAGATATTGGCCTATAGTTTTCTTTTTTTGTAATTGGTTTTGGTATTAGGGCAATGTTGGTCTCAGAGAATGAATTAGGAAATATTCCCTCTGCTTCTATCTTCTAAAATATATTGTAGAGAATTGGTATAATTTAGTTCTTAAATGTTTGGTACAATTCACCAGAGAAACCATCAGAGCCTGGTGCTTTCTGTTTTGAAAGGTTATTAATTATTGATTCAATATATAGTCAGTCTATCTGTAACATCTATTTCTTCTTGTGTGAATATTGGCAGATTGTGTCTATGGAGGAATTGTTCCATGTTATCTAGGTTATCAAATGTTGGGGCATAGAGTTGTTCATAGTATTCTTTTATTATCCTTTTAATGGGATCTTTAGTGATATCTTTTTCATTTCTGATATTAGTAATTTCTGTTTTCTCTCTTTATTTTCTTAGGCAGCTGGGCTAGAAGCTTATTGATTTTATTATCTGAGTGATTCTTTAATGAAAAGTCAACAAAATTGATAAATCCCTAGTTATACTGGTCAGATTGAGAGAGAGGGAGAGAAGAGAGAGAGAGAGAGAGAGAGAGAGAGATCACCAATATTAGGATTGAAAGAGGGGAACCACTTCTAGTGCCTAGAATTGTTTTAAAAGTATAATAAGAAAATATTAAGAAAAATGACATGCTAATATATTTAACAACTTAGTTGAAATATTAAAAAGTTACTTGAAATACTCAAATTAACACAGGTGATTCAAGGAAACCTAAATATGAATAGCTCAATATATAATAAATAAGTAATACTTATTAGCCAAAACCTTCTCCCCAAGAAACGCTGAGGTCCAGGTGACTTTACTGGTGAATTATATCACACATTTTAGGAAGAAATACCAATCAGGAAATAGAGGGAAAAGTAATGTGTTCCAATGTTTTAATAAGGCAAAAGACCCTCATACCACAAACAGGAAAGAAATTTACAAAGAAAGCAAATTAGAGATAATATTCCTCATGAACATACATGGAAAAATACTTAACAAAATATTAGCATATTCAATCAAATAACATAAAAGTCAAATATATGTGTCTAAGGAAGCAAAGTTAGTTTAACATTGAAGAATCTGGGTAACTTACCATATTAAAAGAATAAATGGAAATCTATACAATTATCTCAATAGATGCAGAAAAATAGCATTTGATATAATTCAATACACACTCATATTTAAAAACTCTCAGAAAAATAAGAATAGAATTTTCTTCAACCTGATATAAAAAAACATGATAAAGCTCATATCAGAACTGATAAAACACTAAATAATTAAATATAGTCTTCCTAAGATCAGAAATAACTGAAAAATATTCTTTCTCATCCCTTTTATTTAACATTGTACTGTAGAACTTTATTGAAGTGTAATAAAACCAGAAAAATAATTAAAAGTCCTATAGATTGGAAAGGGAGAGATAAAACACTCAAATAGAAAAACATGATGGTGTCCATAAAAATCCCAATGAATCTACAAAGAAAAAATACTAAAACTAATAAGTGACCTTAGCAAGCTTCTATGATCCAATGTCAACATACAAAAAATCATTTTAATTATACTAACAACAAATGTAAAATGAAATATTTAAAAATAACAATTATAATAGCAAAAACAAGAAGTATGGTTTGGTTTATTTTTCTAAAAGAATGCAAAACCTCTACACTGACATATACTAAACATTGTGAGACACATGATAAAAAACCTATATAAATGTAGAGTGATAACATATTTGTGGACCAAAAGACTTGATAATTTATATTTCAGTAAACT
Organism: Aethalodelphis obliquidens; assembly: GCF_003676395.1. Classification (NCBI taxonomy): domain Eukaryota; kingdom Metazoa; phylum Chordata; class Mammalia; order Artiodactyla; family Delphinidae; genus Aethalodelphis; species Aethalodelphis obliquidens. The sequence continues at coordinate 6,360,954 of NW_020837957.1, read as the reverse complement.
ATAAATTCTCCCCATATTGATTCATTGATTCAATACAATCCCCAGCAAATCCCCAACAGCGTTTTTTGTAGAAATTAATAAGGTAAGTCTAAATTTAAATGGAAATTCACAGGGCCTAGAATAGTAAACACAACCTTGAAAAGAGAAAAAAAAAGAACGAATACTTGGTCTATGTAATTTCAAGACTTTTTGTAAAGCCATGGTAAATAAGACAGTTTAATACTGTCCCAAAGATAGACAAATCGATTAAAGGAATAAAATAGAATTAGACCCACATTTGTATGGTCAATTTATTTTTTTGAATAAATTTGTCAAAGCAATCCAATGTGCAAAGTCCTTTCAACAGATAGCAATAAGACTACTGAGAAAACATAAACTAAAGCTTTACTTCATAAACCTAAGTATAGAAGCTAAAACTATATACTTTTTAGGTGAAAACATAAGAGAATATTTTCATGAATATTTCATGAGACAAATTTAGATAGGGCACAGAAAGAAGAAACCATTAAAAAAACTTATAAATTACACTTACTTAAAATGTCTGCTCATAAAAAGGCAATATTAGGAAAAAGAGTAGGCAAACTATAGACTGGGTTACAACAGTCAAGTCACTGTGTGTGTGTGTGTGTGTGTGTGTGTGTTTTACGTATCAAGGGACTTGTATCCAGACTGTATAAAGAATTCCTACATCACTAAAAAGAAAATTAACACAATTTTAAAAATAGTTTAATTCTTGAAACACCCATCAAAAAGAAACATAGGTGAATAACCATTAAGTGCATAAAAGAAGCTCGATATCACTACTCACACATTAGAATGATTAAAATATAAAAGACACTAGCTGTGAAGGTCTGGGGCACCCAGGTATCTCACATAATCCTGATGTAAATACAAAATGGTGCAATAATTTTGGAAAAAGTCCCATATAATTACCCTCTGACCCAGAAATTCTATTCCTAAATATTTATCCAAGAAAAATGAATACATGTGCAACAAAACACTTGTGTAAGAATTCTCATAGCAGGTATTTATTCATAATAGTCAAACCTGTAAACAATCCAAATGTCATATAAATAAACAAAATTACAATAAAGCAGTCATACCCATTCTCTAAAAGAGCATAATCTGTGACAGTAACACTAATTTGGAATAACATGAAGATATTAAACACAGCTGAACTAAATGGAAAGAATCATCCTAACAGTATGTTATATAAAATATCTACATTGAACAAGAGTACATGAAAACATGTGTATCTGTGAGGCAGGGAGAAGAGAAAAGAAAGGTAGCCTATAAATTTTGCACATTGGAGGGGAAACAAGGCAGAAATAGTAGTGCCTTATATCTTTAAAAGAGCCTGAGAGAAAAACACATGACGTATCTGCCAGATGTCATTTGATGATGATATCACACTACTTTTCAAAGTTCTCCATTTTACTACACTGGGTAAAAGCCTAGAAACTACATTCTTGGATAATCTTGGGGAACTTATTTGATATTTGAAAGGTAGAAGAAAAGAAGAAGCCATTGTTTTCCAGTAGTAACAATGCACAAATAAATGGATTAGAGAGATGGCAAATGTGGAATTTTGCTAGCAGGTTCCAGCTGTCCTTAAAATACCCCACCTAGACTTTGCAGGGATTTGAGATTATTAACATCTTCTCAGCAATTCTTTCTCTTCTGAATTTCCCTGAATTAAAAAAAAAAAAAAAAAAAAACAAAAACCCAGTAATTGTTCTAACGCCTTCATTCCTCTAGAACTTCCAAAGGTTGTATGACTCTAACTCCCTATGTTAAATCCCTTCTTACTTTAAACAATTAGTGTGGCTTCTGTTTTCTTAGGCAAACCGTGACTAATTCAACCTAAGACAAATATTATAGGCTTCAGAGTTCTTTCTGATTCCGAAATTTTATTTATTTTTTACATACCTATTATATGCCAAGAACTAAGCTGTTAGATGTACTTGTACATTCAGATACATTGATCCTTGCCCTCATGATTACATTTAGTGTGAAAATCAGGCAGTTAAAACTGATTTTAAGAGCATCTCAGGTGATCCTAATGTAAAACAGTTTTGAAGTCACAAGTAAGATTTTTACCTTTCCACCAAATCTGCTTTTCATCCCCAATTTCTCATTTCTCTTAATAGTACAATAATTCATCCAGGCATTCAAACCATAAAACTAGGAAGTATTCTGGACTCTTCCCTCCTTCAATCACTAGTATTCTAATCCAATCAAATGTTTGTTTCCTAAATAGGGCCTGATTATGTTCCTTCCTTACCATCTCATTGCACTTGAATTATGTTGATGAAAATTAAGAGATTTGGAACCAGATAAACCCTAATTTTATTTTATTTTTTAAAATTTATTTATTTATTTATGGCTGTGTTGGGTCTTCGTTTCTGTGCGAGGGCTCTCTCTAGTTGTGGCAAGCAGGGGCCACTCTTCATCATGGTACACGGGCCTCTCACTATCACGGCCTCTCTTGTTGTGGAGCACAGCCTCCAGACGCACGGGCCCAGTTGCTCTGCGGCATGTGGGATCTTCCCAGACCAGGGCTCGAATCCATGTCCCCTGCATTGGCAGGCAGATTCTCAACCACTGCGCCACCAGGGAAGCCCCAACCCTAATTTTAAATTTTGGTTATGCCATTTGCTGGCTGTGAGAAATTGAATGTATTATATAATTTCTCTAGGCCATAAAAACAGTAGTGCATAATAGAGATTTTTTTTTTGGAGGGTTAAAGATAGTATTTCCAAAGCATCCAGCATAGTGCCTGGCTCATTAGTAGGTATCTTCCTACTCTACCCATGTCCCATGTGTTTATTTCACTTAGTAATTGTGAGTTAGGTGGATCACTTCATTAGGAATAACATCTTAACTGACCTCTCTCTCTATTGTCTTGCACCACTTAAATATCTTTTCATTAATAACTCCAGAGTTATTATTCCAAAATATAAATTTAATTATATTCCTTTCCTGCTTAATGACTTTCAAAGTTTCCCTAAATTTACAGAATGGAATTCAACCTCTTTAAAATACTCCAAGACTTTTATTATCTGATCCCTAGGTACTTTGCCAGCATTCTTTGCTCTTCCTTGTATATACCTGCCATCTCAACCAAGACAAAATCTTAGTTTTCATGAGTGGGATAATTAAATTGATGCAACAGAAGTCTCAGCAAATGAGGTATTAAATTCTAGCTTTTTTACTTGTATTTTGGGAAAAATCACTTGTATTCTCTGTGTTTCACTTTTCTCATCTCTACAAAGAAGATAGTAACATCCATTTCGGTTGTCCTGAAGTTTAAGATGAGTGATACTGAAGTTCTTTTTAGGCTGAAACATTCCATGGAAATATATAATTAATACTATTTGGTGTTGTCATTATATTGTGGTCATTGTTACTTTTATTTATCAATGTGTGGTAACATATTGTGGGACTGAAAATGCATGCTTTTAGTCCTAAGAAAAAAGCTGATGCATTTGCTCAATGGCTACACAGCATGAAGAGTAGGAAAAATTTAGAAGCATCACTTGGATATTAGTAAATATGCAAAGTTCAGAAGAAAATTAAATGCCCTGTTATGTTTGTTTGCTTATTATTCAACAACAGACATATTTGTCTTAAAGTGTTCAGTAAATACTGAGCAAAAACACTAAAGCTAGGTGAGCCTCTCTTTGGCTGAAAGCTCCTGGGGAGATTTTCAATTGCCATTGTAAAAGAAGCTCAAATTTTAGTTTGATGAGTTTTCAAAAGATCAGCCTTAATAAAAGTTCATCAGTGATATAGAGAAATCATTTTGGATCCCAATCAAAGGGTTTTTCTAAGTCTTTTAGAAGAGCAAGAGTTTGAGACATATACTTGATAAACTAACAACACTAAATCTTTGAGAGGATTTAGAAAAGGATTTAGTGAGTCAGTCCCATCACTGTAGTGCTCTACCTGTGGTTGCCAGGGTAACAGGAAACTTGGGATTCCGAAAACGTATTTATCTTTCTAAACTAGCATCAGGAATAACACAATTATTAGCCAACTTACTGTTTCCCAGTGTGTCCAAACAAGTTTCTAGATGCTACTCTTAGAAAAAAGTAAGGTTCTGTTCTGTTTCCCCTCTAGACAGACACATGTCCATTTTAAATAAATCACCTGCTCCTTTTCCATCTAACAACTCTATTTGCCTCTAAATCATACCAGGTACTTTCTTTGTGTTTTATGTTATTACTGCCAATCATTTGTGACCTGTCTGACTCACACAAATATTCTAGTCTCTTCAGAGAACAAAATCTACTTCTACCAAGAGTGAAAAAATGGGTCAACATCACATAATGCCCTAGGGTAGAACATTTATTTATTCACTTACTTATTCAATATTTAATAAGAAACAACCTTGTGCAAAGCCTGTAGTAGAGCCTGTGAAAACAAACAAAAAATAATAAAGTATAAACATACAACACGATCTTGGCCTCACGAGCTTCAATATAGTGAAGGAGACCAACATGTAGAGTAAAGTGCTTGTTAAAAGCTGTAATTAGAGTGCGCCTTCAAGATGGCAGAAGAGTAAGATGTGGAGATCATCTTCCTCCCCACAAATACATCAAAACTACATCTACATGTGGAACAGCTCCTACAGAACACCTACTGAACGCTGGCAGAAGACCTCAGACTTCCCAAAAGGCAAGAAACTCCCCATGTACGTGGACAGGGCAAAAGAAAAAAGGGAAAACAGGGACAAAAGAATAGGGATGGGACCTGCATCTCTGGGAGGGAGCTGTGAAGGAGGAAAGGTTTCCACACACTAGGAAGCCCCTTCACTGACGGAGACGGGGGGTGGGTGGGGGGAATCTTCAGAGCCACGGAAGAGAGCACAGCAACAGGGTGCAGAGGGCAAAGCGGAGAGATTCCCACACAGAGGATCAGGGCCGACCAGCACTCACCAGCCCAAGAGGCTTGTCTGCTCACCCGCCGGGGCGGGCGGGACTGCGACGTGAGGCTCGGGCTTCGGAGGTCAGATCCCAGGGAGAGGACTGGGGTTGGCTGCGTGAACACAGCCTGAAGGGGACTAGTGCACCACGGCTAACTGGGAGGGAGTCCAGGAAAAAGTCTGGAGCTGCCTAAGAGGCAAGAGACCATTGTTTCAGGGTGTGCGAGGAGAAGGGATTCAGAGCACCGCCTAAATGAGCTCCAGAGATGGGCGTGAGCCGCAGCTATCAGCACGGACAACAGAGACGAGCATGAGATGCTAAGGCTGTTGCTGCAGCCACCAAGAAGCCTGTGTGCGAGCACAGGTCACTAGCCACACCTCCCCTCCCGAGAGCCTATGCAGCCCGCCACTGCCAGGATCCTGTGATCCAGGGACAAATTTCCCGGGAGAACACTCGGCGCACCTCAGGCTGTTGCAACATCACAACGGCCTCTGCAGCCGGAGGCTCGCCCTGCATTCTGTACCCCTCCCTCCCCCCGGCCTGAGTGAGCCAGAGCCCCCTAATCAGCTGCTACTTTAATGTCATCCTGTCTGAGCAAAGAACAGACACCCTCAGGCGACCTACACTCAGAGGTGGGTCCAAATCCAAAGCTGAACCCCAGGAGCTGTGCGAAAAAAGAAGAGAAAGGGAAATCTCTCCCAACAGGCCTAGGAGCAGTGGATTAAATCTCCACGATCAACTTGATGTACCCTGCATCTCTGAAATAACTGATATATATATATATATTTTTTCTCTTTCTCTTTTTGTGAGTGTGTATGTTTCTTTGTGTGATTTTGTCTGAATACCTTTGCTTTTTCCAATTGTCCTAGCGTTCTGTCTGCCCATTGTTTATTGTTTTCTTTTAGTATAGTTTTTAGTGCTTGTTATCATTGGTGGATTTGTTTTTTGCTTTGGCTGCTCTCTTTCCTTCTTTTTTATTACTTTTTAATTTTTTAGTTTTTAATAACATTAAAAAACTTTAATAACTTTATTTTATTTTATTTCCTCCTTCTTCCCTCCCTCTCTCTCTCTCTCTCCCTTCCTTCCTTCCTTCCTCCCTCCCTCCCTCCCTCCCTCTCTCTCTCTTTCTTTCTATCTTTCTTTCTTTCTCCCTTTTCTTCAGAGCAATGTGGCTGACAGGGTCTTGGTGCTCTGGCTGGGTGTCAGGCCTGAGCCTCTGAGGTGGGAGAGCCAAGTTCATGACATTGGTCTACTAAAGACCTCTCAGCCCCACGTAATATCAAATGGCAAAAGCTCTCCCAGAGATCTCCATCTCAATGCTAAGACCCAGCTCCATTTAAAGACCAGCAATTTACAGTGCTGGACACCCTATGTCAAACAACTAGCAAGACAGGAACACAACGCCACCATCAGAGAGACAGCCTGAAACCATAAGTTCACAGACACCCGAAAACACACCACTAGATGTGGTCCTTCCCACCAGAAAAACAAGATCCAGACTCATCCACCAGAACACAGGCACCAGTCGCCTCCACCAGGAAGCCTACACAACCTACTGAACCAACCTTACCCACTGGGAGAACACTCCAAAACCAAAGGGAACTACGAACGTGCAGCCTGTGAAAAGGAGACCCCAAACACAGTAAGTTAAGCAAAATGAGAAGACAGAGAAATACACAGCAGATGAAAGAGCAAGGTAAAAACCCACCAGACCAAACAAATGAAGAGGAAATAGGCAGTCTACCTGAAAAGAAATCAGAGTAATGATAGTAAAGATGATCCAAAATCTTGAAAATAGAATGAGGAAAATAAAAGAAATGTTTAACAAGGACTTAGAAGAGCTAAAGAGCAAACAATGATGAAAAACACAATAAATGATATTAAAAATTCTCTAGAAAGAATCAATAGCAGTATAACTGGAGCAGAAGAACGGATAAATGACCGGGAAGATAAAATAGTGGAAATAACTACCACAGAGCAGAATAAAGAAAAAAGAAAGAAAAGAATTGAGGACAGTCTCAGAGACCACTGGGACAAATTTAAACGCACCAACATTCGAATGATAGGGGTCCCAGAACAAGAAGAGAAAAAAAAAAGTGATTGAGAAAATATTTGAAGAGATTATAGTTGAAAACTTTCCTAACATGGGAAAGGAAATAGTAAATCAAGTCCAGGAAGTGCAAGAGTCTCACACAAGATAAATCCAAGGAGAAACACACCAAGACACACATTAATCAAACTATCAAAAATTAAACACAATAGAACTACCATATGACCCAGCAATCCCACTACTGGGCATATACCCTGAGAAAACCATAATTCAAAAAGAGTCATGTACCAAAATGTTCATTGCAGCTCTATTTACAATAGCTCAGAGATGGAAACAACCTAAGTGTCCATCATCGGATGAATGGATAAAGAAGATGTGGCACATATATACAATGGAATATTACTCAGCCATAAAAAGAGACGAAATTGAGCTATTTGTAATGAGGTGGATAGACCTAGAGTCTGTCATACAGAGTGAAGTAAGTCAGAAAGAGAGAGACAAATACCGTATGCTAACACATATATATGGAATTAAAAAAAAAATGTCATGAAAAACCTAGGGGTGAAACAGGAATAAAGACACAGACTTACTAGAGAATGGACTTGAGGCTATGGGGAGGGGGAAGTGTAAATGGTGACAAAGCGATAAAGAGGCATGGACATATATACACTACCAAACGTAAGGTAGATAGCTAGTGGGAAGCAGCCGCATAGCACAGGGAGATCAGCTCGGTGCTTTGTGACCGCCTGGAGGGGTGGGATAGGGAGGGTGGGAGGGAGGGAGACACAAGCGGGAAGAGATATGGGAATATATGTATATATATAACTGATTCATTTTGTTGTGAAGCTGAAACTAACATACCATTGTAAAGCAATTATACTCCAATAAAGATGTTAAAAAAAAAAAATTAAACACAAAGAAAAAATATTAAAAGCAGCAAGGGAAAAGCAACAAATAGCATACAAGGGAATCCCCATAAAGTTAACAGATGATCTTTCAGCAGAAACTCTGCAAGCCAGAAGGGAGTGGCAGGACATATTTAAAGTGATGAAAGGGAAAAACCTACAACCAAGATTACTCTACCCAGCAAGGATCTCATTCATATTCGATGGAGAAATTAAAACCTTTACAGACAGAGCAAAAGCTAAGAGAATTCAGCACCACCAAACCAGCTTTACAATAAACGCTAAAGGAACTTCTCTAGGCATGAAACACAAGAGAAGGAAAAGATCTACAATAACAAACCCAAAACAATTAAGAAAATGATAATAGGAACATACATATCAATAACTACCTTAAATGTAAATGGATTAAATGCTCCCACCAAAGGACACAGACTAGCTGAATGGATACAAAAACAAGACCCATATATATGCTGTCTACAAGAGACCCACTTCAGACCTAAGGACACATACAGACTGAAAGTGAGGGGATGGAAAAAGATATTCCATGCAAATAAAAATCAAAAGAAAGCTGGAATAGCAATTCTCATATCAGAACAAAATAGATTTTAAAATAAAGACTATTACAAAAGACAAAGAGAGACACTACATAATGATCAAGGGATCAATCCAAGGAGAAGATATAACAATTGTAAATATTTATGAACCCAACATAGAAGTACCTCAATACATAAGGCAAATGCTAACAGCCATAAAAGGGGAAATTGACAGTAACACAATAATAGTTGGGGACATTAACACCCCACTTTTGCCAATGGACAGATCATCCAAAATGAAAATAAATAAGGAAACACAAGCTTTAAATGATGCACTAAACAAGATGGACTTAACTGATATATATAGGACATTCCATCCAAAAACAAAAGAATACACTTTCTTCTCAAGTGCTCATGGAACATTCTCCAGGATAGATCATATTTTGGGTCACAAATCAAGCCTTGGTAAATTTAAGAAAATTGAAATTGTACCAAGTATCTTTTCTGACCACAATGCTATGAGACTAGATATCAATTACAGGAAAAAAATCTGTAACAACTACAAACACATGAAGGCTAAACAATACAATACTAAATAACCAAGAGATCACTGAAGAAATCAAAAAGGAAATCAAAAAATACCTAGAAACAAATGACAATGAAAAGACGATGACCCGAAACCTATGGGGTTCAGCAAAAAGCAGTTCTAAGAGGGAAGTTTATAGCAACACAATCCTACCTTAAGAAACAAGAAACATCTCAAATAAACAACCTAGCCTTACACCTAAAGCAATTAGAGAAAGAAGAAAAAAACAACCCCAAAGTTAGCAGAAGGAAAGAAATCAGAAGGATCAGATCAGAAATAAATGAAAAAGAAATGAAGGAAATGATAGCAAAGATCAATAAATAAAACTAAAAGCTGGTTCTTTGAGAAGATAAACAATAATTGATATACCATTAGCCAGAGTCATCAAGAGAAAAAGGGAGAAGACTCAAATCGACAGAATTAGAAATGAAAAAGGAGAAGTAAAAACTGACACTGCAGAAATACAAAGGATCATAAGAGATTACTACAAGCAACTCTATGTCGATAAAATGGACAACCTGGAAGAAATGGACAAATTCCTAGAAAAGCATAGCCTTCTGAAACTGAACCAGAAGAAATAGAAAATATAAACAGACCAATCAGAAGCACTGAAATTGAAACTGTGATTAAAAATCTTCCAACAAACAAAAGCCCCGGGCCGGATGGCTTCACAGGTGAATTCTATCAAATGTTTAAAGAGCTAACACCTATCCTTCTCAAACTCTTCCAAAATATAGCAGAGGGAGGAACACTGCCAAATTCATTCTATGAGGCCACCATCACCCTTGATACCAAAACCAGACAAAGATGTCACAAAAAAAGAAAACTACAGGCCAATATCATAGATGAACATAGATGCAAAAATCCTCAACAAAATACTAGCCAACAGAATCCAACAGCACATTAAAAGGATCATACACCATGATTAAGTGGGGTTTATCCCAGGAAAGCATGGATTCCTCATATGCAAATCAATCAACGTGACATACCATACTAAGAAATTGAAGGGGAAAACCTTATGATCATCTCAATAGATGCAGAAAAAGCTTTTGACAAAATTCAACATCCATTAATGACAAAAACCCTCCAGAAAGTAGGTATAGAGGGAACTTTCATCAACATAATAAAGGCCATATGTGACAAACCCACAGCCAACATCATTCTCACTGGTGAAAAAGTGAAACCGTTTCCACTAAGTTCAAGAAAAGGTTGCCCACTCTCACCACTATTATTCAACATAATAGTTAGAAGTTTTAGCCACATCAATCAGAGAAGAAAAAGAAATAATAGGAATCCAAATTGGAAAAGAAAAAGTCAATCTGTCACTGTTTGCTGATGACATCATACTATACATAGAGAATCCTAAAGATGCTACCAGAAAACTACTAGAGCTAATTAATGAATTTGGTAAAGTAGCAGGATACAAAATTAATGCACAGAAATCTCTTGCATTCCTATACACTGTTGATGAAAAATCTGAAAGAGAAATTAAGGAAACACTCCCATTGACCATTGCAATAAAAAAGAATCAAATACCTCAGAATAAACCTACCTAAGGAGACAAAAGACCTTTATGCAGAAACTATAAGACACTGATGAAAGAAATTAAAGAAGATACAAACAGATGGAGAGATATACCATGTTCTTGGATTGGAAGAATCAACATTGTGAAAATGACTATACTACCCAAAGCAATCTACAGATTCAATGCAATCCCTATCAAACTACCAATGGCATTTTTTACAGAACTAGAACAGAAAATTTCACAATTTGTATGGAAACACAAAAGACCCCAAATAGCCAAAGCAATCTTGAGAAAGAAAAACAGAGCTGGAGGAATCAGGCTCCTGGACTTCAGACTATACTAAAAAGCTACAGTAATCAAGACAGTATGGTACTGGCACAAAAACAGAAATATAGATCAGTGGAACAGGATAGAAAGCTCAGAGATAAACCCATACACATATGGTCACCTTATCTTTGATAAAGGAGGCAAGTGTATACAATGGAGAAAAGACAGCCTCTTCAATAAGTGGTGCTTGGAAAACTGGATGGCTACATGTAAAAGAATGAAATTAGAATACTCTCTCATACCACATACAAAAATAAACTCAAAATGGATTAAAGACCTAAATGTAAGGCCAGACACTATACAACTCTTAGAGGAAAACATAGGCAGAACACTCTATGACATAAATCACAACAAGATACTTTTTGACCCACCTCCTAGAGAAATGAAAATAAAAACAAAAAGAAACAAATGGGGCCTAATGAAACCTAAAAACTTTTGCACAGCAAAGGAAACCATAAACAAGACGAAAAGACAACCCTCAGAATGGGAGAAAATATTTGCAAATGAAGCCACTGAAAAAGGATTAATCTCCAAAATATTCAAGCAGCTCATTCAGCTCAGCTAAAAAAACAACCCTGTCCAAAAATGGGCAGAAGACCTAAATAGACATTTCTACAAAGAAGATATACAGATTGCCAACAAACACATGAATGGATGCTTAACATCATTAATCATTAGAAAATTGCAAATCAAAACTGCAATGAGGTATCACCTTACACTGGTCAGAATGGCCATAATCAAAAAATCTACAAACAATAGATTCTGGAAAGGGTGTGGAGAAAAGGGAACCCTCATACACTGTTGGTGGGAATGTAAATTGATAGAGCCACTATGGAGAACAGTATGGAGGTTCCTTAAAAAACTAAAAACAGAACTACCATACGACTCAGTAATCCCACTACTGGGCATATACCCTGAGAAAACCATAATTCAAAAAGAGACATTTACCACAATGTTCATTGCAGCACTTTTTACAATAGCCAGGACATGGAAGCAACCTAAATGTCCATCAACAGATGAATGGATAAAGAAGATGTGGCACATATATACATTGGAATATTACTCAGCCATAAAAAGAAATGAAATTGAGTTATTTGTAGTGAGGTGGATGGACCTAGAGACTGTCATACAGAGTGAAGTAAGTCAGAAAGAGTAAAACAAATATCATATGCTAACACATATATATGGAATCTAAAAAAAACGTTACTGAGGAATGTAGTGGCAGGACAGGAATAAAGACGCAGAAGTAGAGAATAGACTTGAGGACACAGGGATGGGGACAGGTAAGCTGGGATGAAGTGAGAGATGGCATGGACATATATATACTACCAAATATAAAATAGCTAGTGGGAAGCAGCCGCATAGCACAGGGAGATCAGCTTTGTGCTTTGTGTCCACCTAAAGGGGTGGGATAGGAAGGGTGGGAGGGAAATGCAAGAGGGAGGAGATATGGGGATATATGTATATGTATAGCTGATTCACTTTGTCATACAGCAGAAACTAACACACCATTGTAAAGCAATTATATTCCAATAAAGAGGTTAAACAAATTTTAAAAAGCTGTATAAAAGAAGAAAATCCTCCCCCTTAAAATTTTTATTTTCAATGTTGAAACTAGCAATGCACTTTCCACTTGAGAAGCACCTCTGAAAAGAGGTCATTGTGGGATCCAGGAGGAAGGAAGGGTGAAATTTTTTGCTGAAGTGTGACTTTAGACTTTAAGGAAAAGATGAAGTGTTAACCGTGGTACTCCTCTATAAAGTGTTTGTTTCAAGCTCACCCTTAAAAAATTACACCAGGTAAATAGGAGAGGATACCTGATCAGAAACAATAAAAATATATTGGTATTTATTGTCCTTATATTGAATCTCTTTAGAACCTAAGCAGGTATAAATCAATATGGGCAAGAAACAAGTAACCAAATCTCAACATTGATCCCAAATTAACAAAAATAGCTATTAGTTTTGAACCACGTGTTGTGATCCTAGTATCTATATCTAATTGTGGGACTTTGGAAAATGGGTCTATACTGATGAAAATAATAGCTATATTTATTTATTTATTTATTTTATTTTTTCATATCCTCAGGCCCCAACTCAGGTTTAGTGAAGTAGAGTTTCTGGGGGAAATGACTCAGGCATCTGTATTTTAATAAACAGCCCAGGTGATTTTATTTTATTTTATTTTTTTACTTTTTTTAAAAAAAATATTTTATATTGAAGTATAGTTGATTAACAATGCCGTGTTAGTTTCAGGTGTACAGCTAAGTGATTCAGTTACGCACATACATGTATCTATTCTTTTTCAAATTCTTTTCCCATTTAGGTTATTATAGAATAATAAGCAGAGTTCCCTGTGCTATACAGTAGGTCCTTGTTGTTTACCTATTTTAAACATAGCACTGTGTACATGTCAATCCCAAACTCCCAATCTATCCCTCCTCCCACCCTTCCCCCGTTAACCAGAAGTTCATTCTCTAGGTCTGTGAGTCTGTTTTTGTTACATTTATTCAACAACCATATGATCATATAAATATACACAGAAGAAACATAAGTAAAAACTCCAACATCCTTCATAATAAAAATTCTCAGCAAACTAGAAATTAAAGGGAACTTTCTCAATGTGATAACAGTATTAGATTGACAATTTAGGGTATCTATTTCTTTTTGAGTGATCTTTGGTAGTTCATGTCTTTCAAAGAAGTCATTCAGTTCTCCTACTTTGTAAAAATGTATGGACATAAAGTTGTTCAAAATATTTCCTTATTATCATCATAATGTTTATATAGGATCTGTGGTAATGCCCCCTCTCATTTGTGATTTGTAATTTGGATCTCTTCTCTCTCACACACACACACACATTCTCCCTCTCTCTCTCTTTCTCTTTCATTTTTATTTCTTGGTCTTTCTGACTAAAAGGTCATTAAAGGGATCCAACAAGAGTTCCATTAAACCACGAGCTATGGCTACCATCAGGGCTCTTTGGACTTATTGTGTCCAAAGACCAACAGGAAAGAAGAGGACTCACAACACTGGCAGGGAAATTGACTAATTAGCAGGAGAAAATAGGGTCATTTCTTTTCTTTTCTCCTTTTCTTTTCACTTTTTATTTTGAAATAATTTTGCAGAAGTAGGGCAGAGAATCCTTGTGTATCATTCACCCATCTCCCTTAGGGTTAACATCTGACATATTTATGGTAATACTAGTATTATGATCTGTTTCTTACCCGCAAAACAGTTTTGACACTAAATATATGGGATTTCCACACTAAGCAGTTCTCCAATTTTCTGCAGACACCAACTGGGTGTCCTACAATTCAATTCTGACACTAACTACCTGGAGTAGCACAGACCCCACTGGTTAAGGGTCAGTCCCATAAAAATGCCCCCAATTTCAGATGCCAATCACAAGTAGTGGGTCTCCAGATTGCCCACACTTCTGCCTGACTTGGCTACCAATTGGTGGTTCCCATAACCCCCTCCTCAGGTTCAACAATTTGCTACAACAGCTCACAGAACCCAGGGAAACATTTTACTTGTTATTACTGGTTTGTTATAAAGGATATTATAAGGCAGGGGTTCCCAACCCCTGGACTGTGGACCAGTATTGGTCTGTGGCCTGTTAGGCACCGGGCTGCACAGCAGGAGGTGAGCAGCGGGCAAGCAAGCAAAGTTTCATCTACTGCTCCCTATCGCTTGCATTACTGCCAGAACCATCCCCCACCCCCGTCTGTTGAAAAATTGTCTTCCACAAAACTGGTCCCTGGTGCCAAAAAGGTTGGGGACTGCTGTTATAAGGGATACAAATAAACAGCTAGATGGAGAGGTACATAGATGAAGTCTAAAAGGGTCCCAAGTATAGTAGCTTCTGTCTTCATGGAGTTTGGGATGTACCACCCTCCTGGCACATGGATATGTTCACCAACCCAGAAACTCTCCAAATCCCATTGTTTATAGAGTTTTTGTGGAGGTTCCATTGTGTGGGTGTGATTGATTAAATCTTTGGTCATTGGTGATTAACTCAATCTCTAGCCCCTCAACCTTCCCTGGAGGTCAGGGGTGGGGCTGAAAGTTTCAACCCTATAATCACATGGTTGCCTTCTCTGGCAACCAGTCCTCATGTTGATTCTATTTCGGGGTCCACTAAAATTCACCTCATTGACATATACCAGGTATGGTTAAAAGCGGAGATATATATATAAAATAATTGATGCTCCTCTCACCCCTATCACTTAGGAAATTAGAAAGATTTTAAGAGTTCTGTGTTAGGTACCAGGAAAAAAGACCAAATATATATTTCTTATTATATGACAATATCACAGGTAAATTCATCAAATTAATAAATCAACATTGGTATAGGATGGAAGGGCACGTTAGGCGCATGTTAGGTGTACGGATTAAGAGATACAAACTCCTTTAAAGCAGATAGGCAACAAGGATATATAGAATAGCATAGGGAATTATAGCCATTATCTTGTAATTACTTTAATAGAGTATAAACTGTAAAAATATTGAGTCATTATGCTGTATAGTTTAAATATAATACTGTAAATCAACTACACTTCATTTAAAAAAGATCTACAATTCAAAAAAGATCAACATTGTTACAATACTAATGACTAAACTATCAACTTTATTTGGATTTCTCCACCATTAATGCCTATAGTTTATCCCACTAGTTTAACCTTCCTTTTCTAAGTTTCTCCTCAGAAAGAGAGGGTCATAGGAACCATGGAGGAGCTGTTCTCCAAAGCTGTGTGAAGTATATGCTGTGGAGCATAAAACATGTACTTGGCATCCACGAAAACATGGCACTCAGATCTCCTGCTTGGGGAAGGATAGTTGTTGGATGGCCCCAGCTGCTACCCACTGAATTCACCAGTACACTCATGCTAAGTCATACTGCCCATGGGCTGCTTGAAGACTCCTTAAATGAAGTCTCACCAATAAATCTCTTTTTGTTTTTCAACTTACAAATATACAATACAGTATTGTTAACTATAGTTACCCTGATGTATATAACATCCCCAGGACTTATCTATCTTATAACTGAAAGTTTGGTTCTATTTTTTTTTTTCCTTAGACTGAGTCTCACCAGTAAATCTCTTTAATGTCTAATCCCATCTTGGGATCTGTTTATAGGAGGCATAGAAATAATGCAAATGCATATTCTTCTATTTTGGGTGAAGTGTGTTTTTTTAAAATGTCAATTAAGTCATGTTGGTTTGTAATATTGTAAAGGTCTTCTATATTTTCACTGATTTTCTATTTGTTCTATGGATTACTGAGAGAGTAGCACAGAAGTCTCTCAACTAAAATTGTGAATTTGCCTATTTATGCTTTCAGTTCTATCAGTTTTCATTTCCATACTTTGAAGCTAATTGTTAGGTGCATACATATTTAGGATTGTTATGTCTTTTTTGTGAATTAATTCCTGTATCATTATGTCCTCCTTTTACACCTAGTAGTACTATCCCTTGTATTGAAATCTACTTTGTCTGATATTAATAAAACTCTTTCTTTCTTTTAGTTAGTGTTTACATATCTCTTTTTCTATTCTATTACTTTTACTTTTGTCAACATGCTTATATTTGTAGTGAGTATTTTTGTAGATAGCATATAGTGTGGTCATGCTTTTTATTCCATCTGATAACCTCTATCTTTTACTTTGAATGATTGATCCTTTTATATTTACTGTATTTGTAGTGTTAGAGTTAAATCTAGTATCTTATTGGATGTTTTCTCTTTGTTCTATCTGTTCTCTATTTTTTTTTTGTTCTGTTCTCTATTTTTAAAAATTATTATTATTTTTTACTTCTGTTGCCTGCTTTTGGATTTGATTTGAGTATTTCTAAGATTGTATTCATCTTCACTATTAGCTTATGAGCAATGTTATTTTCTTTTTATTTTTAGAGGTTGCCCTAAAGTTTATAACACACATCTTTAATTTATCTCAGGCTACCTTCAAATAATATTTCACTACTTCATGTATAGTGTAAGAACCTTAAAAGAAAACCTTTCATTTTTTTCACTCCTCCCATTTCTGTTACCATTGACATACAGTTTAATTTTAAATATGTTACAGTCCAATAATATAATATTAAAAATTTTGCTTGTAATGGTCAGTTATATTTTAGATTGATTCAAAATAAGAAAAATGATAAATTTTGCATTTATCTTAACCCTTACCATTTTTAAGCTCTTCATTTCTTTGTGTATATACAAGTTTCTGATCTCTTACTTCTCTTGCCTAGGAAACTTCCTTTAACATTTTTATATCATAGGTCTTAGGTCTTAGCGAAGAATTCTCTCAGTTTCATTTTTTTTTTTTTTTTCTGAAGGAAAACTCTTTATTCACCTTCATTTCTGAAAGATGTTTCACTTGGTATAAAATTAAGAGTTGGAAAATTTTACCTTAAAGATGTCACTTCTCTTTCCTCTCTTGCATAATTTATGGTGAAATTGTTATTAATAGTCTCTAATTATCCATATTTTTTCAATGTGTGTAGTATATCTTTTTGTCTATGTCTAATTTCAGTGTTTTCTTTTCTTCTTTAGTTACCATAAGTGTAAATATGCTCTATCAGGTATGCTTTACTTATCTTTTTGTGTTTCTCTAAGCATCCTGAACCTGCAGTTTTATTACTTTTATTATTTTGGGAAAATTCTTGGCTGTCTTCTCTTCAAATACTTCTTCTGCTATGTTCTCTCTAATTTGTCTGGGACCTCAATTACATGTGTATTAAGCTATTCGGTATTATTCGAGAGCTGTTGGATATCTTTTTTCCCCTACTGCTTTTCTCTTTGTGATTCAATTTCAGTATGTACTCTTCATCTATACTCAGATTCACTGTTTCTTACTTCAGCTGTGTTAAGTCTATTCATGAGCCTGGCAAATGAATTCTTTATCTTTTATACCATGCTTTTTATTTCTAGCATGTCTATTTGATTCTTTTATAGTTTTATCTCCCTGTTGAAATTCCCCCTCTCTTGATGCAAATCATCAAATTTTCGGGTAGATGTTTTAAGATATCGAACATAGTTGTTTTAAAGTCACTGTCTGATAGTTCCAGCATCTGAGTCATTATTAAATCTGTTTATATTAATTGCTTTTTTTCTCGACAGTTGGTTGGGGGTGGGGGTGTGCTCACACCTGTGTCTTGTACTTTTTTTATATTAAATGTGAGACATATTATTATATATGAAACATATAACATATTTAACAGTGGGGACTGAGGTAAATATTAGCATTTATGCTTGAAAATGGGCATGGCTCTTTTTTTGGTTAGGTTATTAATATTAAGGGTTGAGTCAATCCAGTCAGGAGTTAAGCTGGGCTTTGTTGTAGCTATGGTTACCCTCAGGACACCATAAACTTAAAATTTCTCTGAAGTTTTATCTCAATGTTTGTGCTCCACCCTCAGCTTTCTACTACCCCAGTATGCTTACACCACATAGCGGGGTTTCTCTTCACACTTTTGACCTTTCTCTGTATCTGAGTACTGTCCCTGTTCCTCAGTGATTCCTACGCTGGTGATAGTGAGGTTCTTTGTTGCCTGGCCCAGATCAGTGTAGGTAGGCTCTGTGTGTCTGGGCTTTGGGGGTGGGGCTTCCTCAGTGCTCATGGCCCTCTTCTGTGTGGCAGCCAAACTCTGCCTAGTGTCTGTGGTGGGTCATGTACAGGTGAAATTTTTTTTCTCCTCCCCCTGTGGTAGGAGATGTCTAATAATTTTGTAGCATTTTGGGCAGAGGACTCTTGACTACCCCTTCCCCGTGAGTAGATGGTGCTTCCCTCTACTTCTTTCAGCACAATGGGTCTGTACCTGAGCCTTGGTGGTGATAGGGTTTGATGCCCTTCCTCAAGGGGAGAGGGAAGAGAGGAGGGACAAATTAGGAGTATGGGATTAACAGATACAAGCTACTATGAATAAAATAGATAAGCAATAAGGATATACTGTATAGACAGGGAATTATAACCATTATTTTATAATAACCTGTGACAGAATACAATCTACAAAAATACTAAATCACTACGCTGTACACCTGAAACTAACACAACATTGTAAATCAACTATACTTCAATTAGGGGGAAAAAAAAGCTCTTGCCCATTTGAGAAAAGGGTCTAATCAGGGAATAAGGAGTCATGCCTTTCCTGCAGTGGTGGGAGTGGTGGCAGATGCTCTCCTACACACCACCACTGAGAGAAGCTTGCTCTGGACTCCTGACTTGCCCCTAATCTATGAGTGAATGTCAACTCCCTTTGTATCTAGGCCTCCCAGTGATTCTATACTATAACACCAGCCTGCACTTGGCTTTTAGCAATCCATTAAATTTTTAGCAGATTTCTTCTCACCTACTTGTATGGATGCCACATCTTTCTCCTATTGTTTGCCACTGGTAACCCAAGCCCAGGGTCAGACATAATTGGCAGTGGTAGTACTGAAGCATAATACTATTACTTTACTTTAGATAGTTTTCATGTTCATTAGTTGTAGCATTAAAACTGTTAGCTGGTACTTTAAAAAAAAAAAAAACAGAATTCTTACAGAAACTGTGAAAGCATTTCTTGTTTCATTTGTTGTAATGAAGTGAAATACATATTTCTTGGAAAGGTACATACACTGCTTGGTGTGAGATCCTTGAGAACAATACCTAACAGTTACATTTTATTATCCTCATTGCTTACCTAAGAAAGAAGGAAAAATAATATTCTGAACAATGAATGTCCTCAGTCTTAAAAAACCTATATAGTGGAAATTGACCGAGGTCTCCCAGAATAATCACACTCAGTAACCAAGTAGTAAAGTAATGATTTGAACTCATGTGAGAAATAAAGGGTTAGCAGTAAGCCTATGATATCTGTGAAATACTTTTTTCTTTACCAGGGACACCTGGGAAAGAACAAGCTGCAATGGTCAAAGCCCCTTGCAAACTTACTAGCAGAAAGGTAACAGAGAAAGTCCTTGTATTTGAAATGCTTTTAACAAAATATATCTGGTCTGTCTATGATGCTTATTGTACATACCTTATGAATTCATAGATATATGGGACATGGCCCACTGGAAAATGTCATGTAAGCTATATTGAAGTTTTAAAAATGAGGTGCTCCATAACCAAAATGGCTCCTTCTGTAACAAGCAATGTCCTGCATGTGTTGCTTAGAACATCCCATGTTTAATCAAAATCAGAATAGGTCCTAGTGGATCTAGGGAGTGGCATTGGTCATCTCAAACCTTTCCAAAGGAAAATGCATTGCCTGTGTTACATTGTCACCCATACACTTTTAATTACTAGTAAAGCTCAGTACTGAGTATTATACCTGATTCTTGTGAATCAAATTTGACAATCCAAACTACTGATTTTTAATTTCAATAACTATCTCTGATTTCAAAGTACATACATGTTCCCCTGTGCAATAATGCCTGGTTCAGTCTGGTACATGATCAGAGTCTAAAGAAGAATCATTGAGTCAAATTCAGAATTCATGTTATTTTACCACACAGATTCTTTAACCACATTTAGGGAGTTTTCATTTATTCTAAGTTTTGAAATACCACTGTGTAATAATGATGGTATGACATGTGATAAAAATTCCAGAAAACAAAAAATCGTTATGCAGCATATGCAAATAAAACAGAAAAGAAATACTGTATATTGTTGCAAACTACGGAGGACAAAGACCATAAAATTAACCATAATGAATTTATTTTCCTTGGGTATAAGGTATTAGTGGTTGGCTATTTTGTGATAGACCATTGATCTGCTTTTAATAATAGCAGCCACATGAAATGAGTCTATCCTATAGGCATTGGGCTAGGTACTCTTTCTTTATAGTTTTATTACAACAAAGATAAATAGACACAAGAAAATAATTTATTTGGAATGTTACTCAGGGCTCAACCTAAGTACAACCAATACTTGGTTTTCACACCCAATGGTCTGGATTTCTTTGATTGCTCAAGGTAGCTAACATAACGACTTTGTCTTTAATTGTATAGTTGGTTTGAGTAATGGATACATATAGTTCTGTATTATTAAAGAATGTTTATTTTTGTTATTCTTGAATGGTTTTGTTTTAATTTTTTCCAACCTAAGTTTTTAATTTATCGCTTATAAATTTGGAAGGCCCTCTAGGTTTAATAAACTTCATGCCTTGTTGTTAGGTCATTCATTTCTAAACATTAACACACACACACAAGTTTATTGTAGAAACCTTCATACCCTAACCCCTATTTCTCAGCACCTGGCTTCTATACAATTATTTTTTACACTGTTAAAATTCAGGCTATCCAAGTAGCCTCAAAAACAAGTCAAAGAGACAGACCCACTGGTATTGAAATTGTCTAGAAGACTTTGAGAGTGGTCACAGGGGAGGTATTATTTGTGGAAAATACAAAAGGACAGCCAGAATTGGATTCTCAATGTTGTGTGCCTTTCCAGAGTAACTGTGCCTATGCTAAGTATGCATAATAATATTCTCTGTTTTCCTGTTTAGTGATGGGGCTTCACATGAGCACCCCACAATGGCTTTTAAACAGCTTGTTTGCTAGAAGGATAATAATCAGCCAGTATTTTGACAACAGCACTGGTAAACAACCAGTTTCTCCCTGAGTCAGAAGACCTTTTCAGATGTCTTGAGTAAAGTTCATACAAGAATCAAGTTTTATCCCTGATTTCTTTAATTGGTCTCTTATCGAGGGAAAAGGAAGCTTGCCACAGTATATTTTTTAGCCTTATGAATTTTCTGCCTTTACTCTTTATACATCAATCAATTAGGTCATTAGAAAGAAACTATAGAAAATGAAAATAATTCTAATTATAAAGAAGAATAACTATATAATTATAGTAATAGAAAAATTCTAATTATAAAATAATTCTATAGAAATAATTTCTAAATAAAAATAATTTGGAATCAGAGGACACATTTTTTTTTTATTTATTAGGTTTCTGATCCCAAATAAGTCCCTAACTTTCTCTCAATCTTGCCTTCTTAATCTATTAAATAGAAAGAAAATGTCTGATTTGCCTTTTCCACAGGCATTTTATGAATATCAAATGAAAAAATGTGGATGAAATTCCTGGTAACTGGAATGTATATAAACATGTTTGATCCATCCAACCATGTATTTACGCTATCCCTTGAATCCATCATTCATTTTTCTGGTGTGTTCCTAAGTTAGAGTTTTGCCCAATTAAACCATACCTTGTCTTTGAGTGAGAGTAAAAGAGATTTCACCTCACATATCAACACGGCAAGTGATAGTGGCTGCCTAAAATACTATTTTAAATGGGTTTCTGAAAAAATATTAGGTTTAATAGAAAATAAGTATTGTTAATAATGACATCTCCCATGGGGACAAGTACAGAAATATAAGTGGCCATGCCACACATTGGCAATAGCTTCCTTAAAACTCAAGACACGTATTCCAAAAACTGGATATTCCTTGCTAACTTCAGGACCAACATTAACACAGAACATAAAAGATTTACATTACCTAGCATCAGTCTCTCCCACCTGGCCAAGACAAACATCACCTAGTTTTTTCAAGAGTAATTAATAATAAAGCCTCTTTGCACGACCTTAAATTAGTTATTGAGGACATTAAAATTTTTTTTTGAAATAGAAAATGAATGTTGGATGCTAGAGGGATCTAGCTGTGAACTCACTGAAAAGCAAGGTGAACTCTGGTACTCTGACCAGTGAGGTAAGTATTCGTCATGTTGTTCCATTCAGACAGGAAGACTTTCCATGATAAAGGACTGTTTTTCAGTAAATGGATATGAATAGATGTGTGCATTTCCCTGTGAGAACATCCTAACAAGTCAGGCACCATGAAGGATAAACCTTAATCACTGACTTTTTCATAATTACAGATTGCTGTTGATGTATGTCAGGAAGATACATTTTGATATATTTTCCCCAAAGCAATGGTCTGAGGAAAAAGTATGACAGTGTATAATTTGAGCAATTAGTTTTTAAAATGACTTATTAAATGCAACCCATTTAAGAATGTAGAAAACACTGGGGACTTCATATCAAAGATACTAAATGACCCCAAAAGGTCTGGTTGATACATTTGCCTTGTTAACATTCATTGACTCATCCATTTATTTATTCAGTGAATGATGTTTGAACACTATGTGCCAAGAGGTGTGCTAGATGGTGATAATACAATGGTGAATAAAACAAGCATGATTCCCTAGCTTCATAGGACTAACACTGTAACAGAGAAACAATCATTAATCAGGTAATTACACCTGTTGAGATTGCTGCAAAGGACACAGTATAGTATGCTAAGAAGATCATAATGAGAAGACTTAATTCTGTGAGATTAGGGAATGCTAAAGCCCTAAAGGTTTATAATGGTAAATATATGAGGGTAGAGAAATGGTAAATATTTTCTAGGTAAAAGTGAGGAACCAAAATGGTCAACTTAGCCAACTGAGCCAGCCAGTCTAGATTTAAAAAAAATAAAGACAAGTAGGTTTGTTAGAAATAGAGTCACCCATTGTTATGCACATTTTTGATGCTGGTATTTTCTTCATTTTCACCTGAAACTAGGAGCTTTTGAGTGTGTTATCATTAGACTGACCTCAGAAGCAAATTCCTTTTGTCTGGATTCTCCTTGTTGTTTTGTTTTGTTTTGTTTTGTTTTCTTCCTTAGGAATTAGTCATCAAAACCATCATGTACAGCAAGAATCTGAAAAAGGCTTACCACTTTCCCAGGGAATAATGCCAAGCTGCCTAGAAATCTATCCACACATCCTCAAAATATATATAGATGAACAAGGGGAGAATAAGAAAATTCTCAGTAGGGTCAGTCCATATCCAATCACTGTTTAACACAGTAATAAAAAGACTTCAACTTGGCACAGCTCTGAAAGACCTTCCCCAGCTTTTGAGCTCCCTGTAGGGTCAGCTGACGTCTTTGGTGAGACTGTTTAACAGCCCAACTTCTCCTTCTATTCAACTCTGCTTCTTTTTCTTCCCTTCTAAAGGTAGTATTCCAAGCTTTCCCTAATTAATCTCCTGATTAGTAATCTCAGCCCTATGAACTGAACTGTTTTCCCTCCCTCCCCAAAATCTATATATTGAAGTCCTAACCCCTAATGTGATTATATTTGAAGACAGAGCTTTTAGAAAGTAACTAAGGTTAAAAGATGTCATAATGGTGGAATCCTAATTCTATAAGATTTGTGGCCTAATAGGAAGAGAAAGATCTGTGTGTGTGTGGGTGTGTGTGTGTGTGTGGGGGGGGGTGAGTGTATCTTTATGTGTACACACAGAAGAATAGTCATGTGAGCATACAGTGAGAAGGTGGACGTTTGCAAGCCAAGACGAGAACCCTTACAAGAACCTGACCATGCTGGCGTCCTGATCTCAGCTTTCCAGCCTCCAGAACTGTGAGAAAATAAATTTCTGTTGTTTAAACCAGCCAGTCTACAATATTTTGTTATGGCCGCCCCAACTGACTAATACACTCTGTCTCAGCATCTGCTTCCCAGGAAACCCAACCTGCAACGGTGGCCCTTGGCGAACACCACTGACTATGCAATCAGAACAATTCCTCAGACTCAAACGAAAATAAAACAAATAAATTATTTACGTGGAGATTCCAATATGCTTAAGTGCTTTCTGAGTTGAAACTCAAGCCTTCCACTTAGAAAGTATCTTCTCAGCCTGAATTACACTAAGAAGATAACTGCCTGGTGAGCGCAAAGCTATTCATCATATTCATGACTTGGGGAGAGGCTGCCTGTCACTGGTCCCAGAGTTTCTGGCAGGTGGAAATGGAGAGATTGTCATTTCTAGTATGTCATGTTCCCAGTGGTGCTGAATCACTTGAAATTCCAAACACCTGTATTGTCGCCTCTAAGGCTTCTTACCATCAAAATGCAAGATGCTGCAGAGCTCTGAGACAGGTGATAAGAAGGGTCCACTGAGCCAAGAAAACAACAAATAACTTTGTAGAAGCCTCTGGAAATTTAGCATTTCCAATCAAAGCCTTGTTTGCTCTGAGCAGAACTAAGTCCTGCTCTCCAAATTATTAGGGCTGGGAATGCAGGAAAACCTGAATCCTGCCTTGTAATCACTACTTCCTCATTTAAGATTTCTGAGGCAGATTTATACAAGGATCAACGCCTAGAAGACTCATAAAGTACTGCTTCATTGTGAAAGATGGGTCAGCATCTGATACTGCAATAAGGACTCTCTGTTGCTGGTAGATTAAATTGACCCAATTAAGACTGGACTGAAAGCCAAAGCAATGTCTCCATTTCCACCTTAAGCCCCAAACTCAGATTTCCTCTAGCTAGAAGTAAGGAAGAAAGAAACAAGAGAGATGCATGGAGCCTAAGCACACTTACTTCCACATTTCTACTCATGCTACTGCCTCTGTTTGGAAATCCTTCTTTAAACAATGCTCCACCTCACACCGCCCAGAAACCTCCATTAGTGACTCTTTATTTGTGCCTTCCACTTTAGATATATCCTCGTTGCACATTTCAGCCTCTTTATAATGACTTATCAGGTCCTTTTATTCACTAGAGAATGAGTTTCTTGGAGGCAGGGACCACATCTTGCTAAACTGTCAGATGATTCTAACACAGGACCTAGTGAAACAATAGGTATGATATACCCAGGAACATGAAATCACACATCATCTGGCCCCAACCTTTCTTTCTAGCCTCCAATCTCACTAAACCCACTAGTCCATCACTTACCCACATTTCCCTGCTTTATTCACAACACACAACTCACTGACCTGCAAAACACACCCTCCTGCTTTCACTCATACTATTCCCTCTGTCTGAAATGTTCGCTGATCATTTCAAACAATAAAAATCTTCATCTTCCTCTGAAGTTCTACTCAAATACCGCTTTCTCCATAGGGTCTCCTCTTTGCTTTCCCATCATCTCTTGTTGATGCCTTTCCTTCCATACACAAGTACCCCTAAGAATACCAAAAATCACCAATGCTCAAGTATCATAAGTAAAATGGATTAGTATTTGCATATAACCTATGAATATTCTCCCTTATATTTAAATCATCTCTGGATTATTTATAATACCTAATACAATGTAAATTCTATGTAAATAGTTGCTGGCACATGGCAAATTCAAGTTTTGCTTTTTGGAACTTTCTGGAATAAATGAAATATTTTTCATCCATGGTTGGTTGAATCCATGTATGAGGAACTGAGGATATGGAGGGCCAACTGTATACACATGGCCAATAAGCATATGAAAAGGAGATCAACATTACTAGGTATCACAGAAATGCAAATTAATAATGCAATGAGATACCATACACACCCATTTGCTTTGCTGAAATTTAAAGATTGAAAATACCAGTGTTAATGAAATTATAGAGCATCTAAAAGTTTCATATACTGCTACAAAATGGTACAAGCACTCTGGAAATTTTTCTTAAAAAGTTAAATGTAAAACAATTTTTGAAAAAGTTATGCACAGACATTCTGTTCCTAAATATCTATGTAAGAGAAATGAAAACATATCTACACAGACTAGAACATGAATGTTCATAGCTGCTTTATTAAAATTATTTCAATAATTTATTTAGTAGACAAAACCAGAAAACAACACAAATGCCTACCAACAGGAAAATAGATAAATGACTGTGGTATATATTCATATACTACAATGGAATAGTACTCAGCAACAAAAAGAAATGACCTATTGGTAATTGCAACAACATAGATGAACCTCACCTCAAAATCATTATGCTAAGTGAAAGAAGCCAAGCACAAATGAGTACATACTACATGAATCCATTTATATAAAATTCTAGAAAATGGGAACTAATGTATAGTGACAGAAACCAAGTCAGAGGTTGCCTGGGGCAGAGTTCAGGGGAGAAATCAGTTGTAAAAGGGCATGAGAAAACTATTGAAGTGATGGAAAATGTTTGTTTTCTTGATCGTGGTAATGATTTCACGGGTGTTTAAATATGTCAAAATTCATCAAATTGTATGCTTTAAATATGTGCAATTTATTGTACTTTAAATATGCCTCAACAAAATTGGGGGAAAGCCCTCAGTGGTTCCCTATCACCAATGAATAAAGTAAAATTTGTGTCACAGGGTTTCATAACTCAGACCCCTGCCTCACTCTGGCCTCCTCTCTAATCACTTCCCCTGAACACTTTATGTTCTAGAAGGACTGAACAGCATCTCCTCCCTTAAATAATTCTCCTTCTGTCACTTGCTGGACACGTGTTCTTTTATAGGGTGTTTCCTTTCTGGAAAGTTCACTAATACTCCTGTTCATCTGGAAAATAATTAGTCACTTCTCAAAACTCGGTTCAGTGTGTGCTCAATAAGTAATTGTCCAATGTGTGAATGGGCTCAGGTATACCTCCTCTAGGAAGCATACTCTGACCCTCTATACATATCCCCCAGAGTTAGTCACTCTTTCAACAATTTGTTAGTATTCCTTATATCTGTTATCATCCTGTATTGCTTTACATGGAGCACTAAATCTGCTTCTTTACATGTGAACTCCTTGGGAATGTAGTAGGCAGAATTCTAAGATGCCCCCTCAAATTCTTGTCCAGTGTGCACACTAACCTTTACCCAATTATTCAATCAAATACTAATCTAGGTGTTGCTATGAAGGGCATTTTGCAGATGTAATTAAGGTCCCAAATAAATTAGCTTTAAGTTAGGGAAATCATCCATGTGGTCCTGACTTGATCATGAAAATCCTTTAAAAGCTAAGCATTTTCTCCAGTTGGTCACAGAAGAGATAATCATAGATCCAAAGCATGAGAAAGATTCAATGCACCTTGCTGGCTTGAAGATGGAGGACACCAAGTGGTGAGGAATGTGAATGGCCTCTAGGTGCTGAGAGACTCCTGACAGCCAGCAAAGAAAATGGAACTTCAGTGCTACAACCCCAAGGAGCTGAGTTCAGCCAAAAATATAAATGAGCTCAGAAGTGGATTTTTTCCAAGAGTCTTCAGATAAGAATTAAATATGGCTAACAGTTCCATTTCAGCCTTGTGATATCCTGAGCAATGAACCCATTCATGCTGTGCCAAGCTTCTGAACTACAGAACTGTTAGCTAATAAATGGGTATTGTTTTAAACCTCTACATTTGCATTCATTTGTTACACTGCTGCATAAAAATAATACAGGGACAGGAACCACATCTTATATATCTTTATAGCACATGGCTTCTCATGTAATAAGTCCTTAATAATGTTTTTCAGAAAAAATTAAAAGAAGAATGAGAAGAAGGGAAGGAGGGAGAAACGAAGATAAAAAAATAAAAGGAATGAAACAGAATAAAAGAGAGGGAAACATTTTACTTTCCAGAACAGTGGCCCTTGACCTTAGCTATACATTATCATCCTATGGAGAGCTTTAAAAAATATTATATCTGGGTTCCACCCCCAGTGATTCTGATTTAAGTGATCCAGGTGTGGCTTAAATCTCCCCAGATGTAGCCCAAGTTGAGAACCACTGCTATGGTTGCTCCACGTGAATTGACTCCCAAGGACCAGTAGCTCAGCCAGAATTTCAGCGGATCCAGGCTCCTGTGGAGACTGGCTGGGTCCTTAGGGTTAACCTGTAGAAAGCCCTTAGTTACTAGCTGTGTCCTATTCCACAGTTAGCTCTTCCCAGGACGTTAATGGGCCTCACTCCGGGAGATATTCATTCTTCTCTCCATTCACAGGTTTCTTAGTTTAGGTTTAAATAATAATCCCTTGATATTTTAATAAATTCTGGGCTTCCTCCACATTACAACCTTCTTGCACCCTGCTGATCACATAAATTTTTCTCTGCAGGATTCTCTACTGCAATCCACAGAGCAAATGTTGGTAATGTTCTGATTAGAAATGGTAGATGCCATTATCTGGATACTGTCCTTATCTATCACCAACACCTAAACATATTTCTCAGTTAAAAAAATTACTTTAATTGCTAATCAGAATTCTTTGGAGGGCTTTATAATCTAAAGAAGGCTATATTGGGATTCTGAGCTTTAGTTCTGGTTCTGCCCCTTATTAACTATATGAGATATCTGGCAAGACAGTTAACCACTATTTATAATAGTTTATCATCATTAAAATAAAGGAGTCTATATTATCTCATAAGGTTGATATCAGACTAATAGTAAGATAATGTAAAGGTTTGTTACAACAGCTTAGGTGTGTATATGTGCATGTATGTGTGTGTGTGTGTGTGTGTGTGTGTGTGTGTGTGTGTGTGGTGAGAGTGTGTATGTACACATATACATATATTGTTCAGATTTAACTAATTCACTGGAGTACCTAATATATTTCTGTCACTCTGCAGGGGAGTTGTTTAGAAAAAAATGTAAAATATTTCAATAAATTCTTTTCTTAGGGAAAGAAAGAAGGATGGATGGGTAGGATGCTCTACCTGGCATGAAGATACCAATATGTGGTATTGATTTTTAAGTTTAGCTGGTCTTTCAAAGGTAGCTGAGAGAGGAGAGGGAAAAGGGCGTACACATAAATTTTAGATAAGTCTCTTATGGAGCATACTCTATGTGTCAGCACCTAGGCAGTTATCTAAATAATTATGCAGAGCAAGCCTGTGAGACAGGTATTTTTATTCCCATTTTTGTAGATAAAACCATTGCAATTTACAGATGAATTGGAACTTGGTCAAGGTCATGCTGTTAGTAAGCCATGGGCCTGAGATTTGAATTGTGGGCTCTCTGACCTGCCAATAAAATCAGCATACTTGGTTTGGGTTGCCAACTATGTTGTCTTGGAATAACATCAGACTGTAAATTGGAAAACCAATTAAATACTATCCTTGAGGCTGAGAGGGGATGATGACGACATTATACAAGGAGGAACTCTATTCTAAATGTGAAACCTAGCAGGGGTAGGTACTCACAGCTGGGAGCCAATGGCCAGGAGGGGGCAAAGTTCCATGGGAGAGGGATGGGCCACTCGGGTATACCTGACAGGAAGACTGAACAGTCAGGGGATTTGCATTTCTAATAAATTTCCAGTGATGCTGATGTTGCTGATCTGGGGACTGCAGTTTCAGAACCACTGTACTAGAGATACACAAATGTATCTGACAAGACCAGTAGATCTCTTTGGAGACCCAGGTCACTATTAGATAGATGATCTAGTGTTTAGTTATCTATCTAGTTACTAGATAGCAGTGTTTAAGAGTGTGAGCACTGCAGCTAGATTATCTGGTTTCAACAGTCACTCTTATTGCTCAGTGGGTGGTTGATTTGGGGCATTTTATTTAAATTTGGCAGACAGGGACTTCCCAGGTGGTCCAATGGTTAAGACTCCGCACTTCCACCGCAGGGGTCGCGGGTTCAATCCCTGGTAGGGGAACTAAGATCACACATGCTGCATGATGTGGTCAAAAAATAAAATTAAAACAAAATTTTAAAAAAGAATAAGCTTTAAGAAAACTAGACAGACAGACAGTAAGAAATATGGATATATGTCTAACATTGCTTAGCACATAGAAAACCAAAAGCTATCATTATGCACCAGTATGGCAGGGGTGTGGTTTGGTGGACATGGGGATGGTCCACCCCCATTCCTTTTCAAAGAGTCCTTGTTGCTAAGCTGTAGGGAGTGCTGCAGGCAGACACACTCCAGCTCTCAGTCCCTTTAAGGATTGCCTCAGCTGCAGAGAGCCACCTCACCCAAGATCAACTCCTCCCACAGGCAGGCACATCCAGTGACTGTTAAGGCAGAGATATAAAGGCCTGGTCATTTTGGCCCAATGCATGACAGCTCTGGCACCAGTCTAGTCTAGAGCTTCCTGAGGGGTCAGCTGAAGCTGCTGAAGCCCGGCTTCTCCCTTTGCTCAAGTCTGCTCCCTTCCTTCCCTTTCACAGAGACTGGTTCCAACGACCCTCCAATCTGAACTTATGGTGCACTAAACTGCCTCTCAAAGTCTGCATCCTGGAGAACTCAATGTGCAAGATGTGAAGCCCATTGAGACCAAAGGTGCAGGATTTGGAGGAGGAAGCACAACACAACATTAAAAACTTCAGACCCAGTTCTTGGGTTTCATATCTGATTTCAAAAAATTTTCTAATGAATAATAGCATCCATTCATTGCTACTTAGTTTGTGCCTTGATTGTTACATTTCATCATCAGAAAATGCCTATGGAGTTATTATTATCCCTAATATACAGATAAGGAAATGAGATTTACAGGTGCTAGGTAACTTTTATCCATAGCCATGTTAAATAACTTTGCCATGAATAAAACCTGATTGTGTTTGATTCTGAAGGCTGTGCTCTCATACATCATACTTTTCTGCTCTGGTTTCTCACTGAAGGAAAATGCAAGCAGCATTTTTCACAGGATGAGAGACTTGGGGCTTAGGAAAGCTTTGCTTATTCAAGCAGGTAAAGGTCTGCCTGGAAAGCTGCTGTCTCCCTTACAAAAGAAATTGTTGTTGAGCCACTGGGGACTTTGTTAATCACTGGTGCTGGACACTCCTGAAATTAGATAGGACTCTCTTCACTGCAGGCTCTCAGAAGAGTGGGAGGTGGCTCAATTAGTCATGAGAAGATGATATTTGACAAGGACCCAGCTCATGCATTTTTTGACTACCTATATTTTGCTAATACAGATTCTAAAATAAAATATGTAGAAGGGACACTCTAGGCAAACGTGCCCATTTTTTTACCCTGCAAGACACTGGTCCCTGATCCCGTGTGGGAATTCCAGCATGGTCAAGCTGTACCAGTAGACAAATGGAGACAACTTTGACTTATAGTAGGCATATCCAAGTGTCCTAGACCAAAAGTAAACCATGGCCTCCTTGGAACCTTACCCCAGGCCCACACCCTAACTGGCCCTCTAAATATTACCATTACAGTGGTGAGAAGAGATAATAAAAGATAAATCCAAAAACAGATTTTGTCCCTAAAACCTGGGGCAATTGGCTGAGTTTTCCTCCCTTTCCCCCAAACCTTACCAAATAACCTAGGGTTCATTTTTTAAATTAAGTATATGGTAGAAAAGTAACATTTCATCATATTTCCATGCAGATCTCAGAGAAGGCAAGAGAAAGAAATAATTCATGGATAGAAGCCACCTCAAGAAGAGACTCACCGTAGAAAACTGAATTTTTTAATCTCTTCACTCAACACGCCAAAATTTCTAGTCCCCAAGCACCATGCCCTATTAATGCACTTGAACTTAACCCTTCCATGTTGGCACTTCTCCTTGGGGAGAGAGGGGAAAGTGGTGTTTCAGCAAGTTCTGGAAGCCAGCAACCCCACAGGTGACAAAATTCTGAGACTTCACTGGCAGGTGACAAGAAACACCCTAACCCTTTGAAGAAAAGGTAGGTCTGAGATGACTTCAGAGCTGACTTGTATTTCTACTTTCATAGCACCAGAATTCCCCCTTTCCTCCCTCTTCCATTCCTTTGTTCCCCTCCCTTTGTCCTCCTCTTTCTTCCTTGCATCCTTCCACCCTTCCTTCTTTCTTTCCTTATTGCCAGTTGCTTCCTTCCCAAAGCATTAACAGATTATCTTTGAGAAGGAATATTTTGTGGACGTTAAGATTAGAGTTAGAATAAGAAGAAAACCTACTTCACATATTTAATATTGGACCCAGGGCAAAAAACAGCCTGGCTGACCCTCAGTTTTCTCATCTGAAAAAATACAGAAGATAATTTTGATACATACCTCTTTAGATTGTTTGGGATTAAACAAGAAAATAGGTATAATTTAATACAGAGCCTAGTTCAGAGAAATAAGTTTATGTCAGTATTTATCATTATTTGGAATACTATGAGTAGTAGTATTGCTACTATTGACCTGACATTGGACTAGGCATTGACAATTCAAAGGTGAAAAGCACATGGAGGTGACCTCAGAAAGCTGCTTTCTCAGTCGTTCCCTAACAATTCTCAGCACAGTTGTCTCACTAGCAGAATAAACTATTTCATAATTCAACAGTGATTCTCAGCCCTTATTGTGCATCAGAATAACCTGTAGTGTTTTGAAAACCACTTTAACCTGAGCTCTGTATCTCCCTACCCCTCACCCCTGGGAATCTGATTAAGTAGTTCTGAAATGGATCCAGGCATTGTTATTTTTAATAATCTACACAAGTGATTATGATGCAGACTGAGAAATGGGCAACAAGGAGTTGACCAAACTGGTGCGAGTAATTAATTCAACTGTGTCCAGGTGGAAAGCCTTCTTTAATAAATTCAATATCAACTTTATTGTTGTTTTAATCTGTAAGCTTTTTGGTCATGAGGCATTACAGTGTTATGAACTTTGGAGTCCAAAAGACTAGGCTTGTTTTCCAGCTCCCATATTTAATGAGCTCCCTACTCATCTGTGAAATGGGAATAAGGATGGTACTTGTGTCACAGGATTGTTAAAAGAATTCAGTAAAATCCATTCATTCAAAATCATGTATTGGTCCCAGTTGGGGGTGAGGCCTCTCATGGAAGCCTCTAGGGTCAATTATATGAACACTGTCTTTAACTTTTTGCTGTATATAAGAATGCAATTGCAGCAGAGTCAAGACAGTGGAATAGGAGGACATGGAGTTCATATCTCCTCACAAGTACATCAAGAACACATTGGAACAATTCTCACAGAGCACTCACAACATTACATGACACTAGTGGAGGACCTTGGACACCTAAGGGGACAAGAAAAATCCCTGAGCAGCCAGGCCGGAGGTTGGGTCTAAGCCCCTGTGGTGGGAGCACCAAGTCCAAGCCACTGGACTACCAGAGAACTTCAGGCCCGAGGGAATATTAATTGGTATGAGCTCTCCCAGAGGTTCTCATCTTAGCACCAATCCAGCTCCACCCAACTGCCTGCAAGCTCCAGTGCTGGACACCTCAGGCCAAACAACCAGCAAAACAGGAACACAGCCCCTCACATCAACAAAAATGAGATGACAGAGAAATATGTTACAGACAAAGGAGCAAGGTAAAAACCTACAAGACCACATAAATGAAGAGGAAATAGGCAATCTACGTGAAAAAGAATTCAGAGTAACAATGGTAAAGAAGATCCAAAATCTCAGAAATAGAATGGAGGCACAGATCGAGAAAATACAAGAAACGTTTAACAAGGACCTAGAAGAACTAAAGAACAAACAAACAGTGATGAACAACACAATAACCTAAATGAAAAACACACTAGAAGGAATCAATAGCAGAATAATTGAGGCAGATGAATGAATAAGTGACCTGGAAGACAGAATGGTGGAAGTAACTGCTGAGAGGCAAATAAAGAAAAAAGAATGAAAAGAAATGAGGGCAGTCTCAGAGACCTCTGGGTCAACATTAAATGAACCAACATTCGAATTATAGGGGTCCCAGAACAAGAAGAGAAAGAGAAAGAGTCTGAAAAAATATGGAAGAAATGGTAGTCAAAAGCTTCCTTAACATGGGAAAGGAAAGAGCCACCCAAATCCAAGAAGCGCAGGGAGTACCATACAGGATAAAGCCAAGGAGAAACACACCGAGACACATATTAATCAAACTAACAAAAATTAAATTCAAAGAAAAGTATTAAAAAGGGGCAAGGGAAAAGCAACAAATAACATACAAGGGAATCACCATAAGGTTATTGCCTGATTTTTCAGCAGAAACTCTTCAGGCCAGAAGGGAGTGGCAGGATATATATAAAGTGATGAAAGGGAAAAAACTACAACCAAGATTATTCTACCCAGCAAGGATCTCATTCAGATACGATGAAGAAATTAAAACCTTTACAGATAAGCAAAAGTTAAGAGAATTCAGCACCACCAAACCAGCTTTACAACAAATGCTAAAGGAAATTCTCTAGACGGGAAACACAACAGAAGCAAAAGACCTACAAAAACAATCCCAAAACTATTAAGAAAATGGTAATAGGAACATACATATAGATAATTACCTTAAATGTAGATGGATTAAATGCTCCAAGCAAAAGACAGACTGGCTGAATGGATACAGAAACAAGACCTGTATATATGCTGTACACAAGAGACCCACTTCAGACCTAAGGACACATACAGACTGCAAGTGAGGGGATGGAAAAAGATATTCCAAGCAAATGGAAATCAAAAGAAAGCTGGAGTAGCAATACTCATCACAGACAAAATAGATTTGAAAATAAAGACTGTCACAAGAGACAAAGAAGGACACTACATAATGATCAAGGGATCAACCCAAGAAGAAGATATAACAATTGTAAACATTTATGCACACAACATAGGAACACCTCAATATATAAGGCAAATGCTAACAGCCATAAAAGGGGAAATTGAAAGTAACACAATATAGTGGGGGACTGTAACACTCCACTTACACCAATGGACAGATCATCCAGACAAAAAATTAATAAGGAAACACAAGCTTTAAATGACACACTAGACCAGATAGACTTAATTGATATTTATAGGAATTCCATCTGAAAGCAGAAGAATACACTTTCTTCTCAAGTGCACATGGAACATTCTCCAGGATAGATCAGATCTTGGGTCACAAATCAAACCTCGGTAAATTTAAGAAAATTGAAATTGTATCAGGCATCTTTTCTGACCACAACACTATGAGATTAGAAACAAATTAAGAAAAAAAAAGAACAACTGTAAAAAACACAAACACATGGAGGCTAAACAATATGCTACTAAATAACCAAGATATCACTGAAGAAATCAAAGAGGAAATTTAAAAAATACCTAGAAACAAATGACAATGAAAACACAACATCCCAAAACCTATGGGCTGCAGTAAAAGCAGTTCTAAGAAGGATGTTTATAGCAATACAATCCTACCTCAAGAAACAAGAGAAACCTCAAATAAACAACTTAATTTTACACCTAAAGCAACTAGAGAAAGAAGAACAAATAAAACCCAAAGCTAGTCGAAGGAAAGAAATCATAAAAATCAGAGCAGAAATAAATGAAGTAGAAATAAAAAAACAATAGCAAAGATCAACGAAACTAAAAGCTGGTTCTTTGAGAAGACAAACCAAATTGATAAATGTTTAGCCAGACTAATCAAGAAAAAAAGGCAGAGGACGCAAATCAGTAAAATTAGAAATTAAAAACAAGAAATCACAACTGACACTGCAGAAATACAAAGGATCATAAGAGACTACTACAAGCAACTATGTGCCAATAAAATGGAAAACCTGGAAGAAATGGACAAACTCTTAGAAAGGTACAAACTTCCAAGACTGAACCAGGAAGAAATAGAAAATATGAAGAGACCAATCACATGCAATGAAATAGAAACTGATTAAAGATCTTCCAGCAGACAAAAGTCCAGGACCAGATGGATTCACAGGAAAATTCTGTCAAACATTTAGAGAACAGCTAACACCCATCCTTCTCAAAATCTTCAAAAAAATTGCAAAGGAAGGCACACTCCCAAACTCATTCTATGAGGCCACCATCACCGTGATACCAAAAACAGACAAAGATATCACAAAAAAAGACAATTACAGACTAATATCACTGATGAACATAGGTGTAAAAATCCTCAACAAAATACTAGCAATCTGAATCCAACAACACATTAAAAGGATCATGCAAGTGGGATTTATCCCAGGGCTGCAAGAATTCTTCAATATATGCAAATCAATCAATATGATATACCATATTAACAAATTAAAGAATAAAAACCATATGACCATCTCAATAGATGCAGAAAAAGCTTTTGACAAAATTCAACACCCATTTATGATAAAAACTCTCCAGAATGTGGACATAGAGGGAACCTACCTCAACATAATAAAGGCCATATGTGACAAACCCACAGCAAACATCATTCTCAATGGTGAAAAACTGAAAACATTTCCACTAAGCTCAGGAACAAGACAAGGATGCCCACTCTCAACACTATTATTCAACATAGTTTTGGAGGTTCTAGCCATGGCAATCAGAGAAGAAAAAGAAATAAAAGGAATTCAAATTGGAAAAGAAGAAGTAAAATTGTCACTGTTTGCAGATGACATGATACTATACATAGAAAATCCTGAAGATGCCACCAGAAAACTACTAGAGCTAATCAATGAATTTGGTAAAGTAGCAGGATACAAAATTAATACATAGAAATCTCTTCTATTCCTATACACTAACAATGAAAAATCAGAAAGAGAAATTAAGGAAACACTCCCATTTACCAATGCAACAGAAAGAATAAAATACCTAGGAGTAAACCTACCTAAGGAGGCAAAAGACCTGTACTCAGAAAACTATAAGATACTGATGAAAAAATCAGAAGATGACACAAACCGATAGAGAGATATACCATGTTCTTGGATTGGAAGACTCAATATTGTGAAAATGACTGTATTGCCCAAAGCAATCTACAGATTCAATGCAATCCCTATCAAATTACCAATGGCATTTTTCACAGAATTAGAACAAACAATTTTATAATTTGTATGGAAACACAAAAGACCCCGAATAGCCAAAGCAATCTTAAGAAAGAAAAACAGAGCTGGAGGAATCAGGCTCCCTGACTTCAGACTACACTACAAAGCTACAGTCATGAGGACAGTATGTTGCTGGCACAAAAACAGAAAGATAGATCAATGGAACAGGATAGAAAGCCCAGAGATAAACCCACGCACCTATGGTCACCTAATCTATGACAAAGGAAGCGAGAATATAAAATGGAGAAAAGACAGTCTCTTCAATAAGCTGGGAAAACTGGACAGCTACATGTAAAAGAATGAAATTAGAATACTCCCTAACACCATACACAAAAATAAACCCAAAATGGATTAAAGACCTAAATGTAATGCCAGACTTGATAAAACTCTTAGAGGAAAACATAGGCAGTACACTCTATGACATAAATCACAGCAAGATCCTTTTTGACCCACCTCCTAGAGAAATGAAAATAAAAGCAAAAATAAACAAAGGGGACCCAATTAAACTTAAAACATTCTGCACAGCAAAGGAAACCATAAACAAGACAAAAAGACACCCTCAGAATGGGAGAAAATATTTGCAGAGAAAGCAACTGACAAAGGATTAATCTCCAAAATATACAAGCAGCTCATGCAGCTCAATATCAAAAAAACAAACAACACAATCCAAAAATGGGCAGAAGACCTAAATAGACATTTCTCCAAAGAAGACATACAGATGGCCAAGAAGCACATGAAAAGCTGCTCAATATCACTAATTACTAGAGAAATGCAAATTAAAACTACAATGAGGTATCACCTCACACCAGTTAGAATGGGCATCATCAGAAAATCTACAAACAACAAATGCTGGAGAGGGTGTGGAGAAAAGGGAACCCTCTTGCACTGTTGGTGGGAATGTAAATTGATACAGCCACTATGGAGAACAGAATGGAGGTCCCTTAAGAAACTAAAAATAGAACAATCGTATGACCCAGCAATCCCACTCCTGGGCATATGTCTGGAGAAAAACATAATTCCAAAAGATACATGCACCCCAATGTTCATTGCAGCACCATTTACAATAGCCAGGACATGGAAGCAACCGAAGTGTCCATTGACAGATGAATGGATAAAAAAGATGTGGCACATATATACAATGGAATATTACTCAGCCATAAAAAGAAATAAAATTGAGTTATTTGTAGTGAGGTAGATGGACCTAGAGACTGTCATACAGAGTGAAGTAAGTCAAAAAGAGAAAAGCAAATATTGTATATTAACGCATATATGTGGAATCCATTAATAGAAAAATGGTACAGATAAACCTATTTGCAAAGGAAAAACAGAGACACAGACATAGAGAACGAACGTATGAACACCAAGTTGGGGGGAGGGGGTGTGGGATGAATTGGGAGATTCGAACTGATATACATACGCTACTATGTATAAAGTAGATCAGGGGTCCCCTAGCTCCAGGCCACAGACCAGTAGTGGTCCGCGGCCTGTTAGCAACCAGGAGGCACAGCAGGAGGTAAGCAGTGGGCGAGCAAGCGAAGCTTCATCTGCCACTCCCCATCGCTCGCATTACCACCTGGACCATCCCCACTCCCCTGTCCGTGAAAAAACTGTCTTCCGCAAAGAAGACCAGTGTCTTCCACTGGTCCCTGATGCCAAAAAGGTTGGGGGCCGCTGAAATAGATAACTAATGAGAACCTACTATGTAGCATAGGGAACTCTACTCAATGCTCTGTGGTGACCTAAATGGGAAGGAAATCCAAAAAGGAGGGGATATATGTATATGTATAGCTGCTTCACTTTGCTGTACAGCAGAAATTAACACAACATTGTAAAGCAACTATACTTCAATTAAAAAAACAAAACAAAACAAAAGCAAGTATTCAGTAGTGCCTCCTCTATATCAGATACTGTTTTAGGTCCAGAGAATACAGCAAAGAACAAAGCACGTCTCCATTTTCATAAAGCTCACATTCTAGTGGGTAAGGGAGGAAACTCATAATACACATAAAGCACCTAGCATAGTATCTGGCATACTTAATATAATACTATTTATTACACATATATTCGGTGTACATTAGTTAGGTACCAGGCTGTTCCACATGTTGAAAATGCAGAGAACAAGAAAGGGTATCTGCTGTCAGAAAGAGCAGAAAACTAACAAGGAAATAGTTGTATAGGGCAATTTCCAATATTTGTACAGGACATTTCCATAGAAAATGGGAAGCTAAAATACAATAATGGGATAGTAATTGCATCTGTCAGTATGCTTTCCATTGCAAGGAACAGGAAACCCAAATAAAGCTGGCTTAAATAGTAAAAGGGCTTTATTGGTAACAAGGTCTGATGATAGAGTAGGATTCAAGCATGGTTATTCAAGACCTGGCTTTGTATGTATGTGTCTCTCTGCCTGTTATCTTTTGTATGTCTGTGTCATCTTCAGGTGGTACTTATGGTCACAAAAAGGCTACCAGGAGTACCAAGGCAGGCTTCCCTGGTGGTCATATCCCATAATTATGACAAAAGTCCCATGCTGTGACTGATTGGATTGCCAGTGAACAAATTCCTGTGGCTACAACAGTGGCATGGGTTAATTGACTTAGGACTGGATTATTTGAACCAAATAGTGTTGCAAGGGATCACATTGTCCTGATTGACAGTTTAGCTCCATTCTCCTCTCCAGTTTCTACTTCAGTAAATGATTGGGGAAAGGGCAAAATTTAGGATAATCATGGTATTTCTGAGGAGATGACCATCTGAGATGAGACTTGAATGTCAAAGAAACGTCTAGCCCTTTGAAACTCTGGGGTCAGAACATTTCATGCACAAAAAGAAATAAGTACAAACACCCATGTATTAGCTGACTAGGGCTGACATAACAAAGTACCAGAGACTGGGTGGCTTAAACAGCCGCAATGTGTTTTCTCACTATTCTGGAGGCCAAAAGTCCAAGATGAAGGTATAGTCAGGGTTGTCTTCTTACACCTCTCTCCTTGGCTTGTGCATAGCATGTATCTTCACATGATCTTCCCTTTTTGTGTCTGTGTTCTGTGTCTTAATCTCCTTCTTTTATAGAGACATGAATCATATTGTATAAGGGCCCACCCTAATGACCTCATTTTAACTTAATTAGCTCTTTAAAGACCCTATCTCCAAATACAGTCACATTCTTAGGCACAGGGGATTAGCACTTCAACACATGAATTTGCAGGGTATTATGATTCAGCGTGGAACATCCCCCTATATGGAGAAATTGACTTGCCATATTTGACGGACAGATGGGCCAGTGTGCCTAGAAC
Organism: Aethalodelphis obliquidens; assembly: GCF_003676395.1. NCBI lineage: Eukaryota > Metazoa > Chordata > Mammalia > Artiodactyla > Delphinidae > Aethalodelphis > Aethalodelphis obliquidens. The sequence continues at coordinate 6,320,404 of NW_020837957.1, read as the reverse complement.
AAGGTAAACAGGGAAGTGTTGGTACAAAACGACATCAGAGAGTTAGGCAGGGCTCCATCCATCTAGGGCCTTGCAGGATATGGAATGTATTTAGATTTTACATTTTTTTTTAAAAAAGTTATTTATTTATTTATTTTTATTTTTGGCTGCCTTGGGTCTTTGTTGCTGTGCACGGGCTATTCTTCGTTGCGGTTCCCCGGCTTCTCATTGCGGTGGCTTCTCTTGTTGCAGAGCACGGGCTCTAGGCGTGCGGGCTTCATTAGTTGTGGCACTCGGGCTCCGTAGTTGTGGCTCACAGGCTCTAGAGCGCAGGCTCAGTAGTTGTGGCGCACGGGCTTAGTTGCTCTGCAGCATGTGGGATCTTCCCGGACCAGGGCTCAAACCCGTGTCCCCTGCACTGGCAGGCGGATTCTTAACCACTGCGCCACCAGCGAAGTCCCAGATTTTACATTTTTGATGGTTGTCAGTATTAGTATAAATATTATTACATTCAGAAAACTATGTATGAAAAATCAATGATTCTAGCTGAAGGGAGAAATAACCATGTTTCTACCAAAGGAGTAAACAGGTAGAGAGATAGGAGGTCTTACTTTTAAAAGCTCCGTTGCATCTCTTTAAATTGGTTGAGAGTATGAATAATTTAAATACAAAAATGGGGCATAGCAGTTCTCAAGTAACCTACAATACATTCCTCCCTCCAATACCCCCTACACACACTGCCAACCCACCTGTGTTTGGCACATTTCCATGGTAACTGTCATGCTATTTAACTGCTGGATTGTGTTGTTAATATGGTGATTTAACATTTTCCATGTGGGTTAAACTGGATACAAAAAGCTGCAACATCTTAGTCATGTAGGATAAATTTATGGAATTTTCAATAGCTTCATTAAGCCATGTTTCTTCATAATTTTAGAAGAGATTTATTGCTAAAATCAAGAGTTTAGCTCAGAATGGTACTTGAAATGTGCTTGTCTCCTAGGGGAGACTTTTTTCAAAATGGCAGTCTTGCTTTAGGCATTTTCTTACCAGAGAGAAGAGTGATGGAATACAGCCAGAGGCCTGGCAGAAGGTGTCGAGATTGCGGATGTAGAACCAAGAGTCTGATGCTAATGAAACTGGATGGGAGAGTAGTTAAAAGAACTTCCCAGATAGTGGTAATAGGACTGGATATTCAGAGTGCACCCGGGGGTCCTGCGGATCTGCCTCTTGCTTCAGTGGGGTTTGGTGTTTGGAACTGGGGGACACCCCTTCTTCTGGTCTCTGAGTACCCTCCAAACTCCGGAGCCAGCCAACACCATTTTTTGTGGTTAGTTCCTTATTATAGACCAAACATGATCTCCCAGATTCATCAGAATTATTCCACCAAGGTAGAGGCTGCCATCAACCACTTGGCCCACCTGCATCTGCAGGCCTCCTGTACCTACCTCTCTCAGGGCTTCTACTTTGACCATAAGCATGTGGCTCTGAAGGGAGTTGAGCATCTCTTGAAGATGCGTCCTCTTCCAGGAAGTGTCCCAAGATGATTGGGGTAAAACCCTAGATGCTATAGAAATGACCGTAGTCCTGGAGGAGAACCTCAACCAGGCTGTTCTGGATCTGCATGCCCTGGGTTCTGCCTGCACAGACTCCCATCTCTGTGACTTCCTGGAGATCTGCTTCCTAGATGAGTGGGTGAAACTCATCCAGAAGATGAACAGTCACCTGACTAACCCCCACAGGCTAGCCAGACCCCAGTCTGGGTTTCTGAGTATCTCTTAGAAAGACTCAACCCCAAGCACAGCTAGGAGCCCCCAGAGCCCCGTGGCCTTTGAGGAGCCCCTCTGCATCCCCCTGGTGTCAGGGCTTCTCCCCGAGCCTCTTTCAGCTGCCACTAAGCAACTTTTTAACCAGCTGTCTCCCAAACCATGGACCAAATGGAAACAGTAAAGCTTTTTGCAGCAGGAAAAAAAAAAAAAAAAATAGGAAGACTGGTCATTTCAAAATCGCCTGCAGAAATTTCAAAAAATACAGATTCTCAGGTCCCTTCCCCTGCCCATTCCAAAAACTTCTGATTCCATTGGTTTGGGCTGAGAGTTGCAAATCTATATTATTTTCATGCATCCCAGGTTATTCCAGTCTTGTCCACTTTGGTAACCACTGCCTTCCAGCAATGAATACTGAAGTATGATCCCCAAACTACTTGCATAGGATCATTCAGGGAAAATGCTTAAACTTCAGATTCCTGGGACCCCTTTCTACCCTGGTAAGTTACAAAGAAGGGCCACAGCAACAAGAATCTGAATTTTTGCCCATGTCCAGTCCTTCTTGGTTATTCTGGGAACATGACTAAGCTGTGTTCAAAGACATTTGATAAGTATGTATGTAACCAGCTGTCTTTAGCTGTAATAGGGAACAAAAAAAGAAGGAGGTATAGGTCTGCTTCTCAAGGAACTCAGAAAAGTCAAGCTACATAGCGAGGTAAGGCATATCCTAATGAAAGAGACCAACTTAAGGCAGTATTAGATGAACTACATTTATAATTCTGAGAAGTAGTCCTATAGGAATTCTAAAGAGAGAAAGATAGATCAGTATGATCTGGGCTAGTCTTGGAAGGCTTCCTGGAGGAAGTGGTACTTGAGCTCAGGTTTTGGATAAGAAGAAAAGTGGAAACAGTAGTATATTCTGCATGTGGGGAATAAAGAAGAATAGTGATATAGACCTAGATAGAGATCAGGATGAAAATCTGCTGAGTTTTCAAAAATTTGTCAATTATTCACCTAAGAGTATCTGTTTCTTCCTTTGTTTCCTCACTTGTAGAATGTCAACATTGAACAAGATCATGTATGAATATGCATAACAAAAACCTAGGCTCCTAATGAAACATCAACCTATGCTGGTCCTACCCTCTCCTCCTTCAAGATGAAGACTGCAGTTACACATAATGTGAAACTATGTTTTGTTTTTTTTTTCTTGTCCCATATGCCAAAGAGAATATGGTCTGCCAGTCATCATTGCTCTTGCCAAATGTCTTTGAAAAAGTTAGGGAAAACTATTTTATTGCTTTAAAAATATTTTATAATATAACTATGTGACTGAGCTATCTCAATTACCATCTTCAAAACTTAGATGGACTTGGTTTCCTTCAAGACTCAAGATTATGTGATAGGGTGTGACCAAGATGCTTTAGTACTAAAAATCTTTATTGAATGAATGGTATATATATATATGTGTGTGTGTATATATACACACACAATATTATATATATATAAATATATACACATATATACGTATATATACACACATATACATATATATTACATTAAATAATTTTTACATAGATGTAGAAAAATTTTAGATCATCGGAATTTTCTGATTCTTATAGGATCCCCTCAACTACTGCAGATACTTGTTTTCTTTAGATTTTACTATCAATTTTCTCACCAGTAAGAAGATCCTGGGATCTACAGATTAGTGACAAGTCAACTACTGGTAAAGCTTAAGGAACAGCTGTAGTGATAGACCACCTTAGGCTCACAAGGTAGGCAGGGAGAATGAAAAGTGCAGGGGCTGTGAAGTCATAGAACTTGGCTTGAAACCTGGCTCTGCCAAACGTCCTGGCAGTGTGACTTTGATCATGGCACTCAAACCCCCTGACATTCAGATGCAATATGTGTAAGAAAAGAAAAATAATACATGTGTTTCACGGTTGTGTTACCAGGAACCATTCTCCTATAGTATAGTACTATATGTGGCACTCAATAAACATGTGTAAAAGAGGAAAAGGTGAGAGGGAGAAAGGGAGAGGTAAAGAGAGAAAAGAGAGGTAAAAAGAAAGACAGTAATCAAGGCACTTCAGGGATGTTCAGAAATGTAAAAGAGAGCTGAAATCATTTAGGAGGTTTTCGAAATTTTTATTGATACCATTGATATTGCATACATCAGACCATGGAAATTAGACGAGGACCCTGGCTAATCTAAGCCTGATGGAGAGAGAGGATATTTCTCAAAGCTTTTCTAAGAGCCCCAGTATTCCAATGCTTTATCTAGGCCACAACCTTCCAACACCATGGCAACATATATAACAAAACGGAGAAGAGGGTGCTGATGATTATCCAGAGAAGTGGGAGTGCTTTGTCTCCCTAGCTGCTCCGTGATCCACAGCACCAACAAGAATATCCAGGCTTAAGATTTAAAGATACCAAGTTATCAGAATTTTCTTTTATTTTACATTAGTAGGAAAATACATCTTTTCCAGACTACCATCTTATTCACAAAGGCTGTAACTGGTCTCAAACAAAGATGCCTTAGTTCAGATATTCTAAGTAATTAGGGGAACTGAGGAACAAAGGAAAAGAAAACAAAACCAAGAAATCCATGTAGGGCCGTTCACAGCTAACCTGTTTCACATAATGCTAGCCAATGTGGGTAGGGGATCAGGGCTCAAATTCAAATATTTTGTGCCCCTTCATATTTCAATTTAATTAGAATATTATGATTAACATTAAGTAGCATCATTTGGCCTTTGCAATTTATATTCATTAATATTCCTCAAGGTAAGTATTAAGACCAAGTAGTGTAATTCCAGGAACATCAGAGGCAAAAACCTGTTTTGGTTGTTTACCTCAGAACTCTAAGAACCCAGATTGGAAACTTGGGGCCCAGAAGGCTAAAATCATCACCCAGCTATTTGAATCATAGTTAGTAAAATAGCCTTCTGCCATTTCATCCAACAGGCATATATAAAATGTTAAAGACTTTTAATTAAAAAGTAACAAATAAATTACGGGTGCTAACTTTATAGAACTTAATTATATGCAATTAACTTTTACCTTATTATAAAATTATTTTCTTTGTTTGAGCTTCCCGCTGAAAACAGCCTGGCCCAGCAAGCTAAAAGAGATTAAACAAACATTTCCTCATTAGAGATCATGGGAGGACATGTCCAGGAACTAAACAGCTGATCTCTATTGCATTTCTGAGCTGCTATCTCAAAATGGGATGGATTCTTCACGCCTCCACCTCTCTCCAGGTTTTCAAGAGAGAATCACCTGGGAAGCTACACACATACTTTTTAAAGGATCTATTTATAAGGTGCAGATGCTCAGAAAAGGGAACTCAGTATCCTGGTCCAGCAAGAAGTCTCAGGGGTCCACACAGGGCAGTGCTAACCGCCCCTCCCTCTACTGCTTCCCAATCTCCTCAGAGTCTGTGAGGCATCTTGAGGGGGAGAGATATGGGAGGATAGAAGGGGGTCAGTTTCCATTCAAAACAGCCCCTAATATGATGAATTCATACCCTGAACAATAAGCACTGCCCTGCTCTGTTGTTCAGAGCCATGAGTAATGCACGGGAGCCGGGAGGCTGGGGAAAAGCTCTGGATGGCGTAGGCTGCATCGCAGGCGAGCCTGCTCTAGTCCTGACGACTGAGCATGGAAATTTTGTATTACCTTTCAGCGTGCCAACTTCTTATCTGCCCAAGAGAATTTCCTTTTGAAAGCATACACATAGAGTTAATAGAGTCAGGGATAGAGTCTGTTCTTTAAGCGCTGTGCTCCCTTTTATCCTGATGATACAGAAGTTCCCACTTCTTGAGAAAGCCACATTTAAGTGGTGGAGCTTCAGGTAATTCCCTGGATTGAAGTTACTGCAAAAGTCACTCAGGTAATCTGACTATAATGATCACAAACATATCCTTCTTGTTATGAGAGGGAAAAATAAAAGAACAGACCAGTTGAAAAGTATCTTATCTCTGACTCTAGACCAGTGTGTAACTCTTAATTCTACCATCCACCTTGCTTGGTGACCCTAGGTTAACCTCTTTGGGCCTCTGATTCCCAGTCCACGAAATAGAAAACTTGGAAGATCTGAAAAGGTCCTTTTCTGCCTTAAGATTCCACAAATCTGTGTTCTACTAACTCATATTCCCTTACCCCCATTATTGTTCTATCATCTTACACTAGCAATAACAGGGCCTTACCCTATGCCATTGTGCTTTGTATTACTTTATTAATTTCTTACAATAAACTTATAAACTAGATGTTATTAGAGTGACCACATAACAGATAAGGAAACTCAACATTTAGAGATGATAGGCAATTTGTTTGGGGTCTTGTAGCCAGTAAGTGACCAAGCTTGGATCTGAAACCGTCTGTTTACCTTCAAGACCTGACTCTAAGTTTCTATGCTATATCACATCTCTTCTGAACAGCTGGTATGTGATATCATGATATCTTCTGATAGACTGGACTAATTGTACAGACATGTTTCCGTGGGCTGAGCAAAAGGGCACAGAAACAAGCACAGGCACATCATCAACTGTTTCGATTAAGCCTTCAAAGGGTCCACCATGAAGAAAATGATTCCTCAGGCTGCAAATACAGCAAGAACATCAGAAGCCATATATATAAGTATATAAATATGTATGTATGTATGTGTATATATATACATATATATGTGTCTATCTATATATCTATCCATATCTACCTATCTTCTATCTATCTCTATCTATCCATCCATCCATCCATCCATCCATTCATGGATTATCTATATCCATCTATCTGTTTCCCTTATCCTTCTGTTAAGTGTCTGCAATATCCTGGAGAATTTCTTATGACAATTGATTTAATAAATATTCTTACATGAACCTATGTAGAATATTTGGAAAAGACATTAATGTTTGAACTCCGAGAATCGAGAATCAAACCCAGCCACTTGACTATTGTAAAAGGAGCTACATTTTTTAAAAAGTCGAAGCTTCTTCCAAGTAAAACAACTCAGAAAAGATTTGATTCTTCATTTTTAATAGTACTTTTAAAAACTAAACAGATTTCTTTTCACAAGGTTTATGTACAAGATAGGCAATACAAATGATTTAAACCTGTCTCAACAATGATAACTGCCAGAGGAGAAACAAATACTGCCCAGAACTAATGAGAATGAAATCAGACTCTTTACAGTCATACATTAGATGAGCTACAATGCCCCAAATCCAGCTATGGTATATATTATCCCCAACCTTACCAGTTCTATCCCAGTACAGAATACAGCACAGCACTTCACCATAGAGTCAATCTTGCAAGAGAGTAAGTCAGTGAATTATTTCACAGAAACAATTACATCAACACTACTGAGTTTTTAATATTTTTGTTGCCCTTGTTTTTCACTTTCTATTGCACTTACACATTCAGCAATGTTTATTGATATATTATTGGCCATTAGATTTCTCAATGAGAAAAATACCTATTCCAGAAAATACTTATGTTAGAAAATACCTAATTCTAAACATACCAAAATGATCTCTACGTGTTTCTCACTTTTCATAACTTGGGAACAACATGCTGGCCTGCAAGCTCTGTAAGGGCGAAAACCTGGGTTGGTTGATGTTTCTTAAGTTCCTAGAATGGTGCCTGGCACTCAAAATATAATCAGTGGAAAGTTGAATAAATAATTATTATCAGAAAGGTAGGCTTATTTCCTCCTGAGTCAATTCTTGCCCAGTAAGCAAGTCAGAGATTTACTATATTTGGAAGTGTCTTGCTGTATAAAAATAAAGAAAAATCTACTTGACATCTTGAGGTCCTGCTGTCACCAAATCCAAACGACCATGTCACCCAGGTACTAATTCTTAAAAGTCCCAGAATAGTAGACAGTTTGTTCCAATGTTATATTCTCTCTGCCAATACAGAAAGTAACTGGCAGCTTCTCTCAGTAGAATACTATATTCAGACTCATTTAGATGCAAGTGACAGAACTCATTTCTACCAGCTTAAGGAAAGTAACGGTTTTTATTGCACAGCTCTAGAGGCTACTTAGAGCAGATAAGGGCAAGATGTATAACCAGGGATCTCCAGGTTCTGGAGCCAGAGCCTCTGTCTCTTTGGAAACAGGTAGTGTTTGTCGCGTTATCCCTGTGGATACGCTTTCATTGTTCTTTCCCAGTCGAGTGGGCCCAGTGCCTATCACAGTGCCAAACATGCAATGAGTGTGCTGTTAATATATTTAAATGAATGAATGGATGGTATATCTCTGCTTCTTCATGAATATTGAGAAGAAATGGCTGCACAGAATTGCTTTTGATTCCAGCATTGCTGACTAACTTGTATCTCTTTTTGCAATTTGAAATTCTTAGGAAAAGAATCTACTGACTCAACTTGGCAATGAATTAACTCCTTCTTGGGTAAGGGTCTATCTTTTGTTTAATCAGCTCTTACTAGAGAGGCCTATCCCACTAAAAGTGAGGCAGATGTTCAGAAAAGGAGGCATTGCCTGAGCAGGTTTTCAAAGAAATATCCACTAAAACAGTGGTCGACTGTTTGCAAAGATGGCTACAATAATCCCTGTCCACAGGCCCCTCTGCAGTTGACTTTGCTGCTTCTCCCATCAAGAATCAGGGTCCATTTCCCGCCCTTGGTTCTGGGCTGGCTTTATGACCTGCTTTGAGTAGCAGAATGTGGGGGAATTGATGGTGTGAGAGTCCCTAAGCCTGATTTTCAAGAAGCCTGAGCACACTGCCACCACCATTTGAAGAACCCCATGTTTGCCGTTGGATACAGAGGCTCCTACTGTGAGTCAGCGCTAACCACCAGATAAGAAAACGAGGCTGCATTAGACTGTCCAGCCCTGGTTAAGCTAACAGATGGCTGTTGCCATGTGAGTGACCTTGGATGAGATCAAGGGAAGTACTGTGAGCAAATAAAATGGTCCATGTTTTAAGCTTCTATGTTTTGGGGTGGTTTATTATGCAGAAATGGTTAACTGATGTAAATGTTCATAAATTTTAGTAACTTTACTGTTCTTCAGTTGACAAAGAAGGTACTAAAGTAGAATCCTGAGTGGCACCACGGCTTTCATTCATATATTGACTATTTATCTAGGTCAACCTGATTGAAAACAAATCAAAAAACTGTGAAAGAACTGAAGTTTTCCTTGTCACTTAAATAGAAAGAGACTTGGGTGTGTATCCTGGTTCCAATACGTATTAGCTATTCTAGTACTTAAGCTCCCTGGACCTCAGTTTAATTATCTGTCCAATAGGAACAATGATATGTATATTTCAGGCAGGGCTGTGAATGTTATCTCCTACAAAATATGCACAACCATTGCACTGGGGTATTTTGTGAAAATTAAATGAGATCACTTATATAAAATTTATATTAAATGTGTGGTGAAATACAGGCATAAACTCCATCTTTCAAAGCATACTGTAAAGTTCAATTTGCCTCTCATAGGAGTTTAGGCACTAAATACATGGGGAAGTTTTGGGTACACAGCTGGGCACAGAGCCTTTAAACCAAGAAAGTACATTTGTGTGTATCCTCTCTCCCTCTAGAAGATAAAACAGCTCTGCCACCCTGTCCAAGGTGTTCCCTGGCTAACGTAAGTGGTAGTGCAGCTCTCCTTCAGATAAGTGAGCCCCAGACACCATCTCGTATAGCTTGGTCCTGGAAACTCTATCACATGATAGTTCTTTGAAAATGTGGTTTGGTGATCAATCAAGTTTAGGAAATGCCACCAAGTATCTGACCACCAGGAGATTGGTAATTTACATTAGCATATAAAGGTCCTGAGAAATCCTGCAGGAAATAACAAACAAAAAACCTTTTTTAGGGAGGGTGGGAAGGAGGGAGACGCAGGAGGGAAGAGATATAGGAACATATGTATATGTATAACTGACTCACTTTGTTATAAAGCAGAAACTAACACACCATTGTAAAGCAATTATACTCCAATAAAGATGTTTAAAAAATTAAATTAAATAAAACAAACCTTTCTTAAACAGTATTTTACTTTTTGTTTTAAATATAAAGTGACTTTCACCATATAATGCCTTTTAACACACACGGAACTAGGACTGTGGAATTAGGACTGTGGAAAGTCCTAATCTAATGTGACCGCCCCCAACCCCACTTTATAGAAGACACTGAGGTCCCAGGGGTGCAGGGATTTGTACACAGTCAAGTACAAACTAGACTCTACTATTCAGGTACAGCACTTGCCAGCCCCTTTATTTGCCTTCTCCTGTAATGACTCTCCCAATAAATCCCTTTGGAGTCATCTCCTACCTCCTATCTCTCCTCCCATATGCAATCATCCTCTTAAAGCACATAAAGGCTGGGGAATTCCTTCACCACCCTGCTCCACAAATGGAGAAGCAGCATTTCCATTCTGTCAAGTGTAGAGCAATGGCTTGGCTGGCTCCATCTATCTCTGCTAACGACCTAAGCATGCTGCTGTGGCTTATTTATTACAAACAGGGCACAAACGAAAAAACCGCAGGCCTTCCTCACAGTCTGGATATTTGCACAAGCCTTGGTTCTCCCACGGAGATATTTTCTTTGGCCCAGCTGGGTTTTCCTGAGTAGTCAGATGTGACAAGTGCATTTAACCCACTAGGGAAAGAATAAGGGACTAAGGAAAGTTGATGACAGTCTTAAGGGACATTTGAGAGGCAGGACTGCCTAGTGATTAAGACCATGGGCTCTGTAGTCGGTCACACCTGGGTTTGAACGCCAGCTCCACCACCAGCTTGGGCAAGTTAAGTAACATTTTTAAGCTCTGTTTCCTCATCTGTGAAATGGCAATTATAAAAAGTTATACCTCATATAGTCACTGAAAGTATTAAATAAAATCATGGAAAAAAAAATCATGGATATAAAACGCTTAACACAGGCTCAGTAAACGATAGCTACTATTAGTAGCAATGTTATTAATACAAGGAGTCTCTAACTCCCTTAAAACAGCAGTCCCCAACCTTTTTGGCACTGGGGTCCGGTTTTGTGGAAGACAATTTTTCCTTGGGCGAGGCCGGGTGGGCTGGGCATGGTTCAGGCGGTAAAATGGGAGATGGGGAGCAATGGGGAGTAGTTGACGAAGCTTTGCTTGCTTGTCCACTGCTCACCTCCTGCTGGGCGGCCTGCTTCCCAACAGGCCACGGACCCGTACTGGTCTGCGGCCCGGGGGCTGGGGAACCCTGCCTTAAAATATGTATTCATTCATATAGCAAATGTCTGGGTCCTTCCTACCTGTCTGGCATGGTGTTAGATCCTGAAGATTATAGACAAAAGTAATACGCAAAAAAAAAAAAAAGTAATACGCTACCTTTCTGTTCAAAAAGCTCACATTGTAGTAAAGACAGCAAACTGACAATGACCACACCTGGTGCAGGTGCGTGGACAAAGGAAAGCTAATAGGAGGAGCCCATAAGATTGCAGTCAGGGAGAGGTGTGCTTCAGTAAGGTGTGACTGCAACAGAGCCTTGGAGGATTAAATAATTTAACTACCTAATAAAGAGTTGGCCATATAGAATGTGCTTCACACCTGGTAGCCACATATAAGAGAGTAGGAGTTAGGCAGGTGAGGTGAAGCTGAAGCCATATCAGGAAGATGACCAGCTTGAGGGGACAAGGACAGCATGTCAGATCCTGCAGGACATTTCTTCACAGCCAAGGCAAAGTGAAAATGAGGCTGGGCCAGTACACAGACTCTCTGTCAGACAGGGACTTTTATCTCAACAGAAGTGTTTGGCCATTTAATTTAAAAGGTTATGGGGGGCTTCCCTGGTGGTGCAGTGGTTGAGAGTCTGCCTGCTGATGCAGGGGACACGGGTTCGTGCCCCGGTCCGGGAAGATCCCACATGCCGCGGAGCGGCTGGGCCCGTGAGCCATGGCCGCTGAGCCTGCGCGTCCGGAGCCTGTGCTCCGCAACGGGAGAGGCCACAGTAGTGAGAGGCCCGCGTACAGCAAAAAAAAAAAAAAAAAAAAAAAAAAAGGTTATGGGGGCCAATAATAGATTTTAAGCAAGGGTGGGGATGTATACAGACTTGCACTTGGAGAGATCATTTCAGCAGGATCATGGAGCTTAGATTGTGGAGCAGCTTAATGAAACTGGGTCACGCCTAACTGTAGTAAATTCTTCCCTAAGAAGCCTTCCCTGTACCCAGGCCATGCCAAATCTCCTCCAGCAATGTGTCACATGCCTCCCATAGACTAATATCACAGTAACTGATGTATATTCCTCCACTCCTGTACTGGGCTCAAAGAACTGAAGGAGTATTAACTGGCACTCACACACTTCTCCCTTCCTCACAATACCTTGCATGAGACAATGGCCCCCAAATGTTTGTTGAATGACTGAAAGGAGACACAATCACACAAACTTGTTCCACCTGTAGATGACCTCCTTAACCGGAACTCCCTTCCTGTCAATCTTAACCAATGTCTCTTGGAACTGTCCTATAGATCAAACCAGAGTAGGCTTGGGAGATACAATACAGGATGTGCAATTAAATTTAAATTTTAGATAGACAACAAATTATTTTTTAGTTTAAGTATGTCCCATGCAATTTTTGAGACACACTCACACTAAAAAATTATCTGTTGTTTATCTGACGTTCAAATTTACCTGGGAATCCTGTATTTTTATTTGCTAAATCAGGCCAATACTACACCAGGCCAAGCGTGCTAATGTTGTCACTCTGGAAATGTCAGATGCCTGTTCCTCCCTTCTCCAACCGTTCATTTTCTCCATTTAACCCCAGAATTCCTAAGTGTTCTCCCTCCTACTTTAAAGCTACAGTGATGAATAACCATGTTTCCAAATCACAAACAGACATGTCATATGATACATGAGCTAGAGTAAAGGTTATTTCTCAACTCTGCCACTTACAAATTTTGTACGGACTTTCTATGTATCTCAGTTTTGTCATTTATAAAATTAGGTCAATGATGCTTCACAGGGTTGTGACAAAAATTAGAAATAATATATTAAAGTGTCTCATACAGGGACTAAAATACAGATGTTCCATTCAACTGGTATTTCCCAGACACTTACTCTGTGCTAGGCAGACACTAGGAATTTCCCTGCCCTCACAGACTTTAAAGTTTGAGGTAGAGATGTTTATAGAGACAGAGACGGAAATCATGGGGCCCTTAAAATATGTAGGCAACTTGATTACCATACCCACTGATTTTCCAATACTCACTCTTGTCTTATTTTTACACGTGTGTGTGCACGCACACATACGCATCTATCATGACCGTGGCAGTAGCTCAGAAAGTCAGGTGCAGGGAAATTAGCCAAGAGCCAGCAAAAGCAACAGAGAAGGGCCAGCCAGACGTTGTCAGTGGGCTTATCTCAGTACCTGACTTCTAATCTGCTTCCGCCTTGGGGGATGACCCTACTCTGTTCCAAGCTGTTCCTGAACACCAGTAATCTCCTGTCCTACTCAGGTCCTCTAACATAAGAACCAAGTACAGTGTCATTGCAACCTGTGTCCCTGGCTCCAGGGACAGGATTCCAGGTGGCTACACCAGCTCCTGGCAGAGGTGAGGTAGGCGGGACTGCTGGCAGTGCCCTTCCCATTATTTCTCAGGCAGCTGCTCTCATCATCTACCTGAGCAGTTGGCCTGCTCTGCAGTGCCCCTGCCTGTTCATTCATAGGCACAAAGAGTCCCCTGCCCAATTCCTGGACCAGACCTGACAAAGGCAGGGAGGACACGAATAGCCTCTGACCAGCTGGTCAGGGCTAAAATTTATCTTGTGTGAGTCAAGTGTACCAGGGAGCCCTGACACTGTTTTCCCCTGGCTCTGGCTCAGTGTGCCCATCTGCATTCCTGATCTTTTGACCTTGCTTCTTGATTTGCACTTCATTTCCACCGCTGAGACCCTGGACACAAGTTGCTATCTACTATCTGTCTGTATCCTTTCACTTTTCCTGAGGTCTCAACCTTCCCATCTAATATGAATAAATATCTTTTATTGTCAGCTCCTATGTGGGGTATTTGACATGTATTACCATATTTAAATCTCATCACAGCTTTACAAGATAATTATTATGTCCCCAATTTTATGTGAGAAACCCAAGGCTCACAGAGATTAATTAAGCTGCCCAAACTCACAGAGCTAGTTAGGGACTGCCAGGAATTAGAACCCAACTCCTTTTAGTTCCAGAGCCTTTGCATTATGCTTAACTTACCTTTGGCTAGAGTAGACTTCTCCAAATAATGTAAACCACTCAGATCAACAAAGCTGCCACCAGTCAAACTTTGCATATGGCCACTAACTATGGTTCTAATCTCCACGCCCTGCCCACCAGATAGAACCATTTGGGCCATGATGGTGGCTCCCTCCTCCAGGCTTTTATGAAAGTAAAATTTGGCTTGATGGCCTTCCTCTTCAGTGGTCAACTCTGTAGCTGAGCTAGTCCCTCCAGCTGTAGTCCTTATTTTTCCCTTTTTCGGCTCCATCCCAGCCTGCTTGTCCCTCAGCTCCCAGCTCATGTCACAGCAGGGCTTGCTAGAAGGGTGTGTTCAGGACCTTGAACTGGGCTGGAGTGTAGGAGCTGGGGCTGGCCCTTGGCTGTGGGACCTAAAGCCAGGGCAGAAAGGAGCATAAGTCAGCTTCCTGAAGAGTAGTAGTGGGCTGGGGAAATGAAGATTTAGTCCCAGAGGGATGGAAGCAGGTGTGAGAAAACAGGCTAACAGTTAAGAAACTGCCTGGGAAATGAAGGTTGAGACCTCCAGTGTAGCTGTTCAGACAAGACACAGAAATTCCTTGTGGCACAGGTACAATCTTAGAGAAGTCTTGTGGTCTTGCCTGTTGGTGAGGAGGGAGCCAGCCTGTAAAATACGGCCCCAGTTGGCCTTTTGAAATACGAGGAAATACAAAGGTTTCCTTCGAGTCTAAAAACATTTGGCTCTGGTCAGGGCAGAGTTGAAGGAAGGTTCACATCTTTCCCCTCTCCATGGTTCAAACCTTCCGTGGCTCTAGATGTAGGGATTGAATCCCGTAACTAACACCAGCCCTTCAAGGAGCAGCCCTCAGCACCGGCCTGCTGCCGTCTCCCCCAAAAAACAGGTGGGTTCTTTGAAGGGAAAGACAAAATGTACTATTAGCACTGTTCCAGTGAAACATAGAAATTATGCCATGAAAGCTTAATTGCCACTCTATTCAGCAATCAGCATTAACGCAGTGAATATTTAAAGCTACAGCAGACTGTGGCAGCCAGGAGTTAGGCAGCAGTGACTTCTAGAAAGCTAGAAAATGAAGACCTATGTGGACTGAGGCTGACTGAATTATTTAGGCCCTTTTCTGACCTGTGTGTGGAAAGGCTCACACTAGTGGGGTTGGCCAATCTAAAGGCATGTTGAGACCACTTACTCCTTTGACTTGTTCCCTTCCCCAAGCCCTCAGCTACAGTTCAACTGAATGAAACTCAATCAATTTAGTTCTTAATAAATACGGTGTGGCTAGCACTGAGGTTAATAACACAGAGCCCATGTCTTCAAGGAGTTTGTGGTGTATTATTGGTGATGAAAAAGTACAATGATGATTATAATCACGCCATCATATAATCAGGAAAGAGAACAGGCTTGGCCGATTCCTGCCTAAAACTCATTAGTGATTTGACCTTGGGCATTTTCCCACTCTTTAAAAGGGGGATAATATTATGGACCTAGTAAGGGTATAGAGAGTATTAAATACAATCTCATATGACCTATCACAGGGCTTGGTATAGACTAGGTATTTGTTACGTGGTTTTAGCCAAAATGTAAGACTAAACAAACAAAAAACAGTACCATAAGAAAAACACAAATAAAATACTGAAAAAGTTTAGAAGACGTAGAAATGGCATTGCTTTGTGAAGGCAAAAAAGGCTTAGTGGAGGAAGTTGTATATGACATGGGCCTGAAAAATCAGGTAGACATTTTACAGGTGAGAACCTCTGAAAATCTTAGTAGTGCATAAAAAGTCGTGATTGAATGAATGGATTAAAATATGAAGGGGGAGGATTATTTTTCAGGCAGAGGAATCTGGTAACAATGGCACAAAGGAGTGAAAATGTGGGATTTGTTGATGAAGTAGAAGAAGAATTAATTTGTCTGGAAAATAAAGAATTGCAGAAGAATGCAGGGAGTCAGAAAAGGCAGATCGGGCACATAGAGTTGTGAATGTGAATGCCATCCTGAGTGGGTTAATTAATGGTACAGACAGCAGAGGAGCCATTGGAAATTTCTGACACAAACGAGCAACATTTGGAGGTGGCAGTAATGTGGGGAAGAGATTTGAGTGAGGGGAGACAGGTGGCAGGGATGTTGATGAGAGGCTGTAATTCCAGTTCAGGCAAGAGATAATGAGGCCTGAATGAGGGTGCTAACAGTGAAGACAGAACAGCAGACCATGTGAGAGAGACTGTAGAATAGAATCCACAGGAATGTGTAAGGAGTTGGATGTGGGGAGCAAGACATGCCCTATTCGGAAGTACTATGGCTGCCCTGAATGGTAAGCAGAAGAAAACAGCAGACAGCTTGATTGCCAGAAAGCGGTAAGAGAATCACATCATTAGAGAGAGGGAGAGATTGTTAGGAGGGAATTTGGGACCAAGTCAGAAAGAGAGCCCCACTGACCTTTAGGAGATAGCCCCCATGAGGTCAGATCAGGCCAGCCATACATTCCTGGGCTGTACACAGGGTCACCTGCAAATGTGGATTTGAAGAACTTGAACTGGACTGCATATAACCTTCACCTCCTAGAAACCATGTTTCTGACCACTGAGAATTTGCTCCCATTACACACTGCCTCTCTCTGACATCTCACAACTAACACAGACCATTCAGGAAGCCAGGAGTGTAGATGATTCTAGAGAAGATAGAGGAGCTCATCCACCCAGGCCCATTTACAGCCTCCAAAGTGGAATGTTCAGGATGAACAACTAAGGGATGGGAAATGAATTTAGAACTTTTATTTTTTAATATAAAGATAACCGCAGATTAAAAAATACTAATATTTAATATCCAGATTGAGACTAGCCTCTTGGCTAGAGTACATACATCAGTGAAAGAAATTCCTGTCGGAAGAGTGGGACTTCACAGGTGGAGAGGTTGGCAGTGGCACCTGAATTGTGGGATTGTTTTTGACATATTGCTACATATTATCACTTACATAAAGTAGGTTTACAGAGCAGAGTGTCTGATATTTAACAAGCTAACCCTCACAAAATACCCTTCTGGTATATAATAATCCCCTTGGAGGAACTGCAGAGTGAAGACAATACAAATAATTTATGTAGTATCTCACTACAGAAAAATGGTTCAATTAAGTCTTCTATCCCTGGTATGAGGTCTTCATTAACCACACCAAAAAGTAAAGGTTGACATTCAGATCAGATTTGACAACAAGTTGGTTAAAATTATTGAAATTATTAAGACTATTTGTATGCACCATAATTAGTTATTAATATTTACTTAAATGTATGCTGTGCTTTTATTTTACTAATACACATATTGTGAGTATCTGCTCATTTGTATGCATGTAAATGTAGGTATATATGTATTTATTTTCCTAAAACAGGTTTAGTACAAAAGGTTTGGAAATCACAGTTATCATTGATTTTCTAATCCTGAGGCCCTGTGGTTATTTCAATATACTGAGATTGAATTTTTTCTGAGAAGACTTTGTTGGGGCAAAAAATGGATATGTGGTGTAAAATGGACAAATGGAAGAAGTATACTATTATTGATACGAGAAGGAAAAAAATGCAGAGAGAGGAGCTAGGACCATCGAAACCAATAAATCTCCTGTTTTAATTTTACCCAGAATATCTGAGTGGCAAGGAAGGGACTAATCATTTGCTGGAGCAGAAATGTCCTGTTAGGGCTCTCATAACTAAGCTGCCCTTTGGTTGAAGCATTGCCAGTCTTTCCTGTGATATAATGGTACGAAAGGCTGGAAAGGAAGCTGTTTAGTGGATGCCATTTCATACAGCATTGCATCCTTTTCTTTTCTCCTCCCACCACCCAGAAACTGTTGCGATGGGCACATTTTTAGAATATTTAAAAATAAATTACAGTTAGTGGTGAAACTCATAAGTTAGAGAAATGCTGGGCAAGTGTGTGCTTCAAGCTACACAGCCCAAGGCTGCCGGGTATAAAAATACTCCATGTCTCCCATTTGGCTAAGTGAGGCTTTAGCAACTGGTAATTTTTGCATGTCATAGTCACTGCTAATTGTTGAATTAGAACATCTGTCAAAAGTGGGGATATTTTCCTCAGAACACAGAGCAGGGGAAATTAGCTCTTCTCTAAGGTAATACAAGGCACATCATGACTGTGCTCACTGCCAAAAGCAAATATTCCCTCATTCTGGCCATTATTTTCAAACGGGAAGTCTACTGAGTGGCCTCTGACCACCCTCATTAGAAACCAGGTAGGGCTTTTGCAGAGTCTCTGGATTTTCTCAGGCAGTGGCAACTTTAAAAATGTCCCACGTGCGACTAGACAAGAGGGAGGGTTTCTCCAAACACACTAGCCTACTTACAATCTTCAGACACAGCTCTGACAATCACCTTACCCTTCAACTGCTTCCAGTCTCTCTGCTATTAATTCCTTCCCTTCTCCTTTGACCTGTGTTGTCCTCCTTCAAGGCCCAAATAAAGTTGGCACCTGAAACAGGAAGCCATCGATGCGACTCTACCCTGTCTCTTTCACATTGAGAACTTGAACCATTGATCTTCTGCACACATCATTTGCCTCCAGGATGCCTTAGATTATTATCTGTAAGTCTTGTTTCCCTACCAAGAATGTAACCCTTTTAAAGCGAATGGCCAGTATCATTCATTTTTGCGTCCCAGCAGAGCACAGTATTTGGTACATGGTAGAATTAAGGGGATTTCGGTGTTTGAGTGGTTGAGTAAGTTGAGTAATTAGACTTATAGGATTAAAATCAAAATCAAATATCTGGCACCTCATGAGGTCCAGAATCAAATCAAACTCTTTCAGTGCTTACATACCCAAATTATCCATCTATCCATCCATTCATCCAGAAAAAGATTTATGGATCTTGGATTCACCATGGACTTTTACTTTTTTCTTCTTTATTGCCATATTTAATCAATAACCAGATTTCCCAATGTGAAACTCCTCCCCCATACACATATATTTAGGGAATCCATTCTCTCCTCTCCTACCAACAACTATTACTCCAGTTAAGGCCTTGTCATCAGGCTAGAATTACTTTTTTAGCCTCCTAACTTAATTTTCCCTTTCCAGTTTGGTTCTCCTTAAATCTATCCTTCATAATACCTCCAGATTGGTCTTTTTAAAATACAAATATGACCATGTCATCTTTCTGCTTAAAGCAGTTCATTTGTTCTCCAAAAATACAGATCAAACACATTAGTAGGGCTTGGAATGCCCTAGATAACCTGGCTCTTGTGTAATTCTCCAGCCTCATTGTTTGACACTCCTACACATTCTACATCTAGTAATACTGAACTGATTTTCTTCCCAGTGCCAACTGTTGGATGCCTTTTTAGTTTTGCTCATTTTGTTGCCTCTGTCTGGCATGTCCTGGACTCCCCTGCCCTACTTCACTTGGGCAACTCTTCTTCATCCTTTAAAAGGCAAGTTTGGACTCTCTCCAAGAAGACTTCTTTTTATCTCAAGGCTTCATGAATTAGAGGGCCTCTCAGCTACCATGACATCCCAAGCATAGATCTAATTAAACGTTTGTTGAAACAAAATAAATACAAATATATATCAAAATATAAAATATATTATATATATACACAAAACATATATAACTACGAAAATATTTAAGTAAATACAAATATAAGGCATGGTTAAATGTCTTATATTTCTATAATGCTTCGCAGGTGACAGGGTGTATTCACATCCATGATCTCCTTTGAGCCTTATTTGGGAGAAAGTTAAAGCAGGCATCATTTGTTTCAGTACCTGAATTATAAGAGTTTAAATGACTTTCTGAAAATTATGAAGTAAGTGGCAGATAGGAATTCAAAGTTTAAAAGAGATGATCCAAGTCCAGTGCATAGCACAGTGTGTGGTACACGTTGAGCACACAGGGACTGGTAGCTCACAGGGAAGGTAGCTGCCTTCATCATTATTATTACCCAGGTCTTGGTATTCCATCATCACCCTACCACCTATCCCCCACTGACACTAATGCACTCGGCCAGCAGCCCACATGGTTTGTTTTGAGAGGAACAATTATTCTAGTCCTCCACAGAGCAGATTCATGCCCAAGAACTGACTCAAAATCAAACCCACTATTAGGAGAAAGGGTGGGAGATGATTTATTTAGGGCCACATACTCCTATCCTAATTTCCCTAGTAGGCATCTGATCTTTCTCATCATTATTTTATCCTGTTAATCATGGGGCTGGTATTCTAGAACTAGTTTGTTTTTTCCCCTTCTTTTTCAATTTTTTTCATAACTGGTTTTAGATCATGCCTGGAAATGAGGAATTTAGAGGATATGTTTGTAGCATATGGTTTTGTACTAGGGGTGTGTGTATATGTGTGTATGTGTGTGTGTGTGTGTGTGTATGTGTGTGTGTGTGTTCCTGAAAAGTAATATGAATCAAATTCTGGTAAATCATATCCTATTTTAAATGCCTGAAAGGAGCTCCATGTTTAAAGGGCTCCTCTGGGAAATTATTTTATGAAGTGAAAATTCACTCCTTCCTTCCCAATCAGTATATTTGGATTTTCAGATAACCTTCTTAATTGATACATCCTAAATATACATGTTCAAAAATAAATATTTATGGATTGCTTACCAAGTACCAAACATTTTCTGACGCTGAAGATGTAGCACTTCAAGGAGCTTATATTCTTCTGGGTGAGAGAGAGTAAATCATAATTACACAAGTAGCCAGTCACTTATTTATAAATGTTGCATGTATTCCAAAGGAAAGTACCAGGCACTCAGGCAATTTGTAACAGGGAGACCTAGACTATTTGATCATGTCAGGAGAGTCAAGGAGCTGTGGTGCAGAGGGAGAGGTGGGGGGAGTGCTGAGATCTGAGGCTAGAAATGAAAGTAGGAGTCAGATTTTGGCTTGGGATATACCTATAATGAAATAGTGTCCAGACTTTTTACGTCATACCTTCTCACATGAGAAGTGGCAGTTCTTGTCACTTAGCTATGTGTCCAGGTCTTTCCTCCTCCATTGACAGCGCCCAACTAATGCAATTCTGGGAAAAGGTCCAGTGCAAATTTACCTTCCCAGATACTCCTGTTACCTAAGTGCTTAGCTAAGACCACCATTCTTTGAAAGCAGCCAAATGGTCACTATTAATCTCCTCCAATATTTAGATTAAAATCCATTCTTTGGAATCCATGCTAAAAAATCTGACCCAAATGATTAAGGTTATTACTTGAAAGTTTGACTCTTTTTAAGGGCAACTTTTTGGATCCTACGGTATATTTGCGTTCAGAAGTCATATTTTCATAAACTATACATGAGGACTCCTAAACTAGCCAAGAACTTTTTATTTGTACATTTATTCATTTTTATTAGGTAAGGGGAGAGTAAATTTAGGCTTTGTTGAATGACTCCGGTGGCAGATACTTTCTATGGTTACCCAGCATCTCCTTTGCCCACCTCATCTCTTTCTAGTTGACTGATAGAACCCTACTGTTTCAGGGATCCAGTTAACATCCTTTTATGTCATATATACCAGACCCTTACTTGCTCCAGCCCAGGTGTTGAATAATGATAATTTTATTACCCGTGGCCATTCATTGAACCCAGTTCTGGCCAATGATCTATAAAAGGGTACTCTGGTAGGGGAAGATTCTATTTCTGAATACAAAGCCCAAGCTTCCCAAAGAGAAGACTTTTTAATTCTTTTTTTTTTTTTTTCTTTTTCCCTCTTGCAACTGAAATCAGAGTTGTAAAAGTCATCTTGTGATCATGAGGTAACAGCTTTAGGATGAAAGGCAATGTTCTAAGAACAGTGAAAAGAATAGAGGATTTATGTCATCATTACTGAGCATCTCATCCAATGTCAATAATTATCTCTTTCTGAGATTTTGCTATCAGAAAAAGATAGAACCCTATCTGTTCAAAGCACTTGAGTGTGTGTTGGGTTTATGTTACTTGCTGCTGAAAACATTCTTAAATACACTTTTATTAACTGCCAGCTATTTTATATGTTGTTAGATCCTTTCAACATTTAATCCTCACAGTAACCAGTTGAAATAGACATTATTATCTTCATTTTACAGATGGGAACTGAGTCTCAGAGGAACTGCCCAAGTTCACACAACTAGAGAATGATGGTAGAGACTTCTGGACCCAATCCTGTATGAATTCAAAATCCAAGCCCTTCCCATTACAAAACTCTGCTTTATGACAGTACAAAGTCAATCTATTTTAATTATATAGTTAAAAATCCCATTTATCAAGAATCATTTAATTATATGGAAGTAGAATTACACTGAAAAAATGATTTCATTAATACAATTAGTGCAAGCTCTTGTTTTATTTAAAAAATACTTTAATAAAAAGGAAACACAATATGATCTCTCAGTGTACTGGACTTGGATCAGGTGGGGCTGTGTGATCAGGTGGGGGTGGGGATTATAATGACTCCAACTTGTTCAATGTATTCAATACTTACTGCCCTCCAGTCCCTGTGTTGAGTACTTTACATACAATATAGCATGCAATTATTATGACAATCCTCTGAGTAGACAGAATAATTATGTCCATTTTACTGATGAGAAAACTGAGGCTTCCTATCCTAAACTAACTTGCCTAAGGTCACACAAACGTTTATTGGGGGTATTTAAATTTAAGCTTGAATCTAGAGCACATGCTCATATCCTCAGTGTACCATAGCTTCCATGCACACAACAGCCCTCCTTCCTAGAAGCCTTAGTCAAGCAATCCCAGATACATGGCTCTTTCCTCAGAACTCATCTTGGTATTCATCAGTGTTAATGGTAGCAGATAAACTGCATAGGCATTACATGACAGAGTGAAAAAACACAGGCTTTGAAACCACAAAGATCTGGGTTTTAGTCCTGATGTCACTTATTAGCTGTATGATAATGAGGTAGTTATTTTTGCAGATCCTCAGTTCCCCCACCTATATACGAGGGGTAATAATGCTACAATGCAAAATTGTTTTGAGGATCTAAAAAGATAATGTAATTAAATTAGTCCTTCTTCCCACATTATCTGCATATGCTGTAGCACTGCATTATTTCAGTGGCACCAAATGACGAAACCCAATTCTTAAATACTTAAGAATCAGGCAACATTTATAAGTCTGGAATTGGTTTACATTTTTCCCTGAGGGTACTTCTGTAAGTTATATACTTTTCAGTTTTTGCTGCCTGTTCCCCAGAGGATCATTAGAGAATATTTATTTTGAACATAATATGTGTCAGGAAACAAGACTCATAGAGGCAAATAAACATGGTAGCTGTGAAGAGTAGTGGGCAATAAAGTTAGGCTGCCCCACAGGTTATGCATAGCTTCTTACATTGTAGACTGGCCCTGGTTGAATATATCATATAGGGCCACATATAGGTGCCCTGATGGCCTCAAGCTATGATTTTTAAATACCCAACAATGAGTTGACTGCATATGAATCACCTGGGATTCAGATACCTGGGATTCAGATAAAAATACAGATTCACCTGGGATTCAGATAAAAATACAGATTCAAGATGCTCCACTAAAAATTTTGATTCAGTAGTTTCAAATCTAGTCATTTTATTTTTAACAAGAATTTTATTTGTTATCCAGACATATTTCGGAAATACTGGCTTAAATTATGACATGGCTTATATATTGCCTCCACTTCGGCCTTGTTTTGCTGAGTGCATTAATATATAAATATTTTTGTATATAATTGTCTCATCTTTCCCCAAATACTTTCTATAGAAGCACACCAGAAAGGGTTATATAAGGAGAGCAAATAGCATTACATGAATGAAAACATTTATAAACTATCAGGAGATCAATAAGACAATTGCCAAAAGGGCCTGAAAATTTACTAATTACCCTATGTTCCCAATAAGCAAATGACCCCTGGACACAGTATACAGCTAAAAGGACTACACATTTCTTGTCTTCCCAGGGCCCTTGGGAGTAACTGTATAACCTTTTCACTAGCAGACAGCTGTGTTTCTGTCTCACTTGGGTTTATTCCGTGAAAACATTATTCCAGAATCACTGTTGCACAAAGGAGATTTTACCTTGGCAGCCAGAAGGAGCACAAGCTGTGACTGGAACTACAACAAATCCCCATTTCAGCAAAACCCATCAACACCCCCAAACCCTTGACCTCTTTCTTTATCATAGTTCAATTGTGACCAAATTCCATTTGGTTATAGAACCTTTTATGGAAATAACTTATCACAAGGAATTCCAGTAGATTCAACATAAACAAAAGCACAGCTGCTCTGTTTGAGGCAATGGTGGTGGGCACAAAGCCTGCTTCTTCCTCTCAAGAAACCTCCATAATATGCAACTGTAAGAATTAGTCCCATTGCTTCACAGTATGAAAACAACTGTGGTGGGCCTGTCGCCCTTAACCTATCTTCATTTCCCTCCTACCCAAATGAGACCTCATGTCCAAAAACCATGCTTCCAGCATCTATAATTTTTCCACTCCTAGGTCAGTCTTAAACAAGGATCCACCCATATTTACAATTTTCTACTTCCCTTCTCATCTTCCCAAGCCTTGGTAGCAACATTGACGAGGCATTAATTTATACCATTAAAAATTTATAATTTCCCACCTCACTGGGTTGTTAAAACAATTTGACAGCCTTCTTGCTGAGTCTTATTGGGAGTCTTTCCTTGTCCTTTAATGTTCCAATTTTTGCTACACTTCCCAGGGCCTGCATCAATCAGTCCCTATATCAATGGTTTTAAAGTGTGGTCCTCAGACCACCAGCATCAGCACCATGTGTTGAAAAGCAAATTCTCCACCCCAGAACTATTAAGTCAGGAGCTCTCGAAGAGGGACCCAATACTCTGCAGTGATTTGGGTGCACACTGAAGTTTGAGAACCATTGCTCTGAATCACTCTCAACACTTGTCTATCATGTCTCACTGAGAAAGCAGATGCTCTTTCAGCACTGTGAACAGACCTTATCACCACACATGCCAATTTATCAATCTCATGTTGGTCTTTCTTTCTGGATGGCTTGAACTTTGAGGATAGGTATCTTATTCACCTTCATCCTCAGATTCCCATATCCTAGTACAGTGCTTAGCACATATTAGTGGCACAAAAGATATGTTTGAATAAGTTAAATAGGGTTGTGGGAATTAAGAGTCTCTATCCTCTCAGGTCGCAGTTTTCTCCTCTACGACATGGAGGTCAATCATTAATTAACCTTTTTTCTTTACAGGATTGTAGTAACAGTCAAGTCTAGTGAGATCATGGATATTAAAAATAACTGTTAATAAACTAAAAGTGCCATGTAAATGAAGATATCGTTATTCTTCTCTACCACATATCTTGTGAAATAAAAAGCCACCATTCCTTTAAAACTGAAAGGGCAACTGGATAAAATTTGAGTCATATAGGTCAGATATCTTCTCTCTTTGTTCTTAAAATCCTATTTTCTCTCCATCTGATAATTCAGGAAATTATACAGACTCACATTTTTGATGGCTTCATTTTCCACAAAAATACTATGGGTTTTGCAGCTCAAATAAAGACCATGATGTTGTAATTATCTCAGGGTGAATTTGAAGTACAATATTTTGTCTTCAAAGTGAACCACCATAAAAATGTTTGATTAAAAGAGAGCTGCAAAAGAGTCTCCATTTGAAACACTATGAAAACAAACCATAAGACTTTAAGTCACAGTTTGGGGCTGGGTGTAAGGAGAGGGGATGATCCTGAGTAGGAAGAGAAACTCTGAAATGTTCTACTGGATTGTGCAGAGAGGGAAGATCCCCACGACACGACTGTCTGCTGCCTCCAGAGAAGCCAAATCAAAACTGTTGGCAGGGAAGCTCTTTACACAGCTATTCTCTCCAAATAGTTCTGTTATTGGGAGAGCCTCTACTGAAATGAGAGGAAGTGTTGTATTCTCTAATTCAAGTCAATTCTCTAAGTATTGATTGAGCTCCTAAGATGTGCTCAGCCAAGGTTGCCCTGACTTGAAACTGAAGAAAGTGACTGCCTACATCCTATGCTTCAAGTAGAACAAGGAAGGTTCCTGGGTCCTAAATAGCCACCTCCCCATATCCCTCTTCCTCCATATCACCTGAAACTCTGCTCAGTCTTCTGGGCTACAATACAGCACTCTCCAAGATACATTTGATGAACACTCATCCCAGGGATGCTTCACAAATATCCAGTTTCACGGTCAAGTTGGAGAAATAATGCAGTCTATACCCCCTTCTTAGAGATTCTTAATGTGTTTTAACGGTAAGACTCTGAGAACACGTATAGTAATGGTATCTGCTTAACTTTAGTGTCATTTTCCAGTCTTAATTGAGCATAGAACTCTTCCTCTCCAATAAAGTTTTTTTTTTTCCTTCCCCTTCTTTTTAAGTAATTCTTCATAGTACAGACTTTAAAATAGGCAGAGGAAAGTCCAGTTCTACAACGAGCAGGTCTGAATCTTCCTCCCAGCTTACCCATCTATTAGCTTGGAACACTGGTTAAGTTACTTAACTTCTGAGCTTTAATATCCTTATCAATAAATGCAGACAATAACAGCATGTACATAGAGCTCATTACCTTTTCTTACTGGCAGCAGTTTCACACATTAGGGATCCGTTTAAGTTAAAAGACATTCATTTAAAAAATTAAAGGAATCCTGGGAAGAGTAAAAGGACTTCCATATTGGAATGACCCTACCCTTAAGACAAGACATAAACATTTTCTATTTCAACTCTTCAAGGACCATGACAAATGCTACTTTCATGTAGCCTTGGTATCCCACATTCAAACTGATTTCTCCCTTTTCTGAATTCTGTATACTTAATCCATTCTGCCTAATTTTATAGTTCTTACTACAAATGCTGCCTCTCCTAGACTAGTTTATGAAGTTATTAAGGCAGAAACGGTGTCTTACGCATTATCCATGATAGTGCTTGAAACAAAAGAAACATTCAATAAATGATTGTTGAATGATTTCAGGCTCACTTGAATTATCTTAATTGAATCACTTTCCTCCATTCACTTGACCTACATCTGTTGTTGTAAAGAAATAGAACCTTCTTTGAGGGAAAGAAGGAACACACTAGAATATGAGACAATTGGGATGAAGTTGGGTAGATAATTACCCAAGACAAGTAGTTTGAAGAAGTGCTAGGCAACATAATCACCAGATGTCTGAGTAAGAGTAGCTAGGGGTTGAAGAGGGAGGATAGCAGGTAGCACATTAGGGTTACATAGTACAAGTTTCTTATTGAAAGTCTTGCCCAGAGGGGCACCCCATGCCCAGTGCCTTTGAGGTTGCTATAAAATGAGCAGAAGGTACTCAGCCCTTAAAGAACTTATATCTAGTCAGGAGACAAGGCTTTATAGACATAATAATCATAGAAGTGGTGAATGCGTAAGACATAAGCATACGCTCTGTGATCAGACCACTTAGGTTCCCATCCTAGTTCTGCCACAACCCACGTGTGTGACCTTGGGCATGTTATTTAACTTCCCTGAGTCTCAATTTCCTCATTTGTAAATTGGAAACAACAGTACCTACTTCGCACGTTTGAAGTATTAAATGCAATAATTCATGTACTATGCTTACAAAAGTGTCTTCCATATCATAAGCATTCATCAAATATTAGGTGTTGTTGCACTTACATTTTATTGCAATTATGCATTTACTATTGTAAGTCAATAGTAAATAGTGAGACTCACTTTGTCTCGCTTGCCAGCAAGTGTAATTGTGTGAAAATTATAGCAATACTCCAAATCACAATGGTCAGGGACCTCACTCTCTGGACTAATAGGAAGTCTTGCCTTTTCCAGAATCTCTCTCCCTAATCAGCCTCACGAGGAATCTCTGGGCCTGGGGAGAGATGTGATTCTCCACAAATAATCAGAATTGCTGCTAGTGGTTTTGTGGCCCTTCTGTTCCAATGGCTGCTGCTTCCATGGTCCCTCTTGGCTGACTAGTGACAAGTGGCTATAGCTGACCCCCTGCAGGCTTTCTCGGAACTGCTGGTCTCTGGCGCTCTTCTCCTGTGCCAGCAAGCAGCAAATCTCCTCTGCTTCTGGAGACCAAGTGATATGGTGCTCGATTTATACCACTACCCTGGACCTTCACAGAACACTGGACACTGGAGAGGAGAGTTTCAGAAGACCACCAGCCTCATACAGTTGCACCCAGGCCTTGCCATTTAAGATCTTTAGCAAGAGGAGTATATGGGGGCACAGGGAAGACCCTGTCCAAGAGGCCATTTTCATCACGTGATTTTCCCTTACCGTTCTCTCCTTCTATATGCCTGTGCCCCAACGCTGGCCAGACTCATGTTCTGTCTCTCAAGTCTTTAGGATACTATGCAAACCACAGGATGGACATCTTTCTCAGTGTCCACAAATATTCTCTGCCAGTTAGGAACCTGGCCTTCCCAGAACACACGACAACTCTAGTGAGCATAATGGTCTATCTACATGGTTGTCTGTCAGAGTTCAATCTGACCCACATGAAGACTCTCATCTGAGCCTCCAGTAGAAGGTGAGTTCCACAAGGGCAAGAGATAATGTCTATCTTGAGTGTATGACTTAATATCTAGCACCTGTCATAATGCCTGGCATCCTGTGGGTAAATGCACAATAAATATACATGAAAGATGAATATAAGCAAGGGAGGGTCAGAGGGATAGGAGGAAAGGAAATCTGTTTGGGTCAGCTTAGACAAGAAAGTCCTTTCAGGAGAGGTGGGATTTAGTTAGGTCTAAAAGAATGATTATTTTTAATATAAACAGCTATTTTAGTGCTGCATCTACATCTTTGTATATCCAAAAAAAATAGAAAGAAATTATGTCCTTGAATTGAACAAAATTTTCAGGGAAATTTGTGCTTGTACATGATTCAGCTTCAGAGTTATCTTCCTTGTGGCTTATAGCATATTAAGCTGCTAAAAGCTATTTTTAACAACAATGTCTCTGCTGCCTCAGATGCAACTGTGGATGAAACACAAAGTAAAAACTGACTAAAGACAAATTTCAGTTCACAAAATGTAAACTTCTTTTGAGGATTCATTCATTCATTCAAAAACTATTGAGCATTAATGTAATACAGATACTGTACTAGGCACTGAAATACATGAATAAAAACACATACAGCCTTCCCTCAGGGAGCTTCAAGTATGAAATTAGAATACAAAACACAGTTATTTAATGGGAGTTGGACTAGTGTACAGCAAAGGTAGTCAAAGAGGGCTTTGCAGAAGTATACTTCCAGCTGACTCTAAAGAGGGTTGTAACACCACCAACAACAAAAACAATAGGTACATTTGTGGATTATTTACCAAGCACTATATTAAGAACTTGATATTAATTATATAGTTTCAACTTAATGCTAACCAATTAAAGAAGATATTATTGGTCCCATCTTATAAATGAAAAAATTAGAGCATTAAGGAGGTAAAATAACTTGCCCAAGGCAACACAGTTATTAAGTTACAAAACCAGGACTTAAGCCCAGATTTAATGACTATAAACGCCATTCCCATAACCAAGGGGATTTTATCCTCAGTGACTTGAAAGAACACTTGTTATGATCAAATGAGGTCAGAGATGAGAAAGCATGTGAGACCATCACAGAACTTATAGTGCAGAGCATCAGTGCTGTCATATACTGCCCCTTAATTTGCACCCTCCAATGCCCTTCTGACACTTTCAACCAGAAAACACCAAATACAGACCCCACTGGACTAGTCCTTATTTCATTGCCTGGTGAGTCAAGCACAACATCTAGAGTTGAAAGGAACCATAGCATTAGATAGTCCAGCAGTTTATAAACTTTAATTTTTAGCCATGAAACACTTATTTTAAATAAACTTTTGCAAAGATTTCCAATGTATAAAACAAAACTGAAAGCTTACAAGATCATATCACATTCTTTGATGACTTCTACTGCCAAACTGTAAAGCAATATCTCACCACAAATTTAAATGACTTTTCCTCTCGGTGGTAACTCCTTTACTCTTCTGTAATTAGGGATGTGGGTATGGGATGTAATGATGCGATTTCATCCTGTTGCCAGCCTGATTTCCCCACTGTAGCTTTAGCTAGAACAACTGTTTTGCGGATGTGTGTGTGGCTTGGTCTTTTCTATTCCCCTGGTCTGGGATATATCTTCCTGCTTTCCTGGGTCATTAAGGACTTTAATTTGAAAACCACTAGTTTAGTCCAACCTATTCACTTTATGATGAAAGAAAATGCCCAGAGAGAGGCCATAATTTGCCAGAGGTTACTGACTGAACACTGGTTGAATTAAAATTCACACTTAGGGCTTTTAACCCTACATCCTACTTTTCTAAGAACCTTGAATTACTTTAATAAATGACTTGTAGCGAAAGAATGAGTACAGAACTTACCCCTCTCCCTTACCAGCACACAGGTCAAAGGTCAGAGCCAGATGAAAACAGATGTTAGAAAGTAGGGGAAAAAGAGAAGTTGCATAAAGAACTCTGGAATGAAAGCTGCGGAAATGTAACACTCTGTAAACTAAGAAACAAAGCAAATAAACACGTTCAAATGGACAAGTTTGGAGAAAGAGCTAATAAAGTTGCTATCTTATGGAAAGTAACAGCAGCAACCCCTTAGGCTAGCTTCAGAGGAAAATATAAATGGGTTGGCATTTTCAAAATGCATTATACATGCAAATCTAACTGATGAAGGAGAAAACAAAAGGTGAAATTCTGCATGGCAGATTTATGTTCTGTTTAATTCTATGGTTTTCCTTTTCTTACATATTGAAAAGAAATAAAAAGTGTTTCTAAAGCAATTATAAACACAGTTGACAGAATCATGTTGATTTTTCTATTCTGAGGACAGTGAAAGAAAAAACACTTGTGCTGCTGATAGAAGTTTCACTAAAGGGCAAATCACACCCCATATCTAGACAGTACATTACTATTCCAACAAAATAAAAATTAAAAAAAATCACTACCAAGCATGTTCCCATAGAAACTTCACTTGGATCCGTGAAGAGATCTGACCTTAAAGTTTAGCAATACAAGTTGTCAGAGAGTGTGATAGTGTATTAGCTGCATTAATCTTTATTGATCGATTCATTCATTCACTCATTCATACATTCCAACAAAGATTGTTGAGGGAATGAGATAGTACAGTAAAGGGGTCAAAACAATGAATAAGACAGGGTTTGATTCTCTAGTAAGCTCACCATCTAGTTGGACAGAAAATATATATGAATATAAGTACAATATAAAATAGATCAAGAAAAAGGAAATGAGTATTATGAAAAATTAATGCTATGAAAATTCAGAGGAAAAAACATCACAAACAGCTAGAATAATCTAGGAAAGCTTTATATAGTGGCTGAAACTTGAGATTAGACTTAAGGGTAAATAAGAGGAAAATATAGGTGAGCAGACCAGGGGAGTAAGCGAAAAGTGAGAGAGGAGGGGAAAAAAAGGATGGCAATGGGATTTTCCAGGTATTGACTAGAAGAAAAAGTTTATTCTGGGAAGTTGTGAGAAGCAGGACTAGAAATGTATATTGGGTGAGATTGTAGAGAATGGTGCTTTCCAATGTTTTTCATGTAATGACATATATAGGAAATTATCATGTGCATACATTTCACAGGGGTAAATGCACTATGTGCTCATGGCCGGTGGCCTGGTGGCTCTCCAAGGGCTGAGGTGGCTGGGTAGCTCACATACCTGTAACCCATTCATAGCAAACTTATGTGTCACTTCACACCTGTTGGGAAGCAGAGGAACTTGAATGTCATTCAAATGATAACAAGTTATCCTCTGGCAATCATTTTTGCTTATCCAAACTTATTTTCCATACATGTTATCAGAAATTGTCTCAGAATATACTGAGTAGCCAAATACTGCTTCTCTGTTCTAGCAGAAGAACTTGGGAACAGCAGGCACAGCTGAGGCCAAGAGTAAGAAACCATATTGACCTAAATAATAGAATCTGACTCTCCTTCACTCACTCAGACCTCTGAATGTGAGCAGATGGGCTTATGACCCCCAAATAGGAGATTTCTGTAGGGTTTCTATCTTGGAAAACAAAATAGGCCAAGAGAAAAGATCCACAGATATTGATTTTGGAGAAACATATCACCCTACAGTGAAACCCAAAAGAATACAAGCACCTACCCACTACTATCCACAGTTTTTAACCTTTCTTTTAGTGCCTCACTGTGAAATATAAGTGGACAGCCAAACAGTACCAGATGTTTAAGGAATGGCTCTAACATGAAAGACAGAGACCTAAACAAACAAGTAGCTTAGAGGTAGTACAGGCAATTCAGAAAACAAAAGACAACTTCAACAACAGAAACCAGTGGTCTTAAGACATGAAAACAATCAAACAAATAAAAATGCTGTAAAAAAGAAAAGGAAAAAGAGATAATACTTGGGAATTAAAAGTATGATAGAAATACAATGTTTCATAGATGGCAGAAAATGTCCAAGAAAATAAAACGATTAAAAGTCTTGGGAAATAATAGAGAAAAAAAATAAGAAATTTAGAAGATCAATTCAAGAGTGTGGTTAATAGGAAGTCCAAAAAAGAAAACTGGAAAAAAAACCCAGAAGAAATCAGCATTAAAAATCTCAAGCAGGGCTTCCCTGGTGGCACAGTGGTTGAGAGTCCGCCTGCCGATGTAGGGGACACGGGTTCATGTCCCAGTCCGGGAAGATCCCACATGCCGCAGAGCAGCTAGGCCTGTGAGCCATGGCTGCTGAGCCTGTGCATCCAGTGCCTGTGCTCCACAACAGGAGAGGCCACAACAGTGAGAGGCTGCGTACCGCAAAAAAACAAAAAACAAAAAAAAATCTCAAGCAATTTCCCAGAATTGATGGATACCATTTTCAAATTGGCAGAAGCCACCCAATGCCCATCAACACAGGTCAAATACAGGGATTCAAAAATTGTAACACATCAGATCTCTAAATAGCAGTATTATGGGTTAGAATACAATGTAGCTTTCAAAATTCTGAGTAAAAACAAAATTTATTTCCAATCTGCAATTTTACACAGAACAAAATTATCAATCAAGGGTGAGGGCAGAAGAAAAGCACTTGCATACAGATGAAATGTGCTCCCTTTCTCAGGGTGGTATAGAAAGATAATGCATTAGTTAATTTTTGCTGCATAAATATACTACCACAAACTTAGTGGCTTTAAACAACATACATTTATGATCCCACAGTTTGTGAGTCAGCAGTCGAGGCATAGCTTAGCTGGGTCCTCTGCATGGCTGCAATCAAGGTCTTGGCTAAGACTAAACGGTTTCTCCTCTGCAGGCTTGCTGGAGATGGATCTACTTCCAAGCTCACATTTTTGTTGGCAGCATTCAATTTCTTGCAAGATGCCAGACTGAGGGCCTTAGTTTCTTATTGACCTTTGGCCAGAAGCTGCCCTCAGTTCATTATCACAGAGCTTTCTTCATGGGTCAGCTCACAACATACAGCTCTTTTCTTTAAAGTTAGCAAAGGATAGAGTCTCCTACCAAGGCAGGCATTACAATTTTATGTAATATAGTCACAAAAGTGGCATCCTGTCCTTTTTGTTGTATTCTATTGGATAAGGGAAGGGGATTACAAAAGGCTTGGATACAGATAGGTGAGAATCATTGGGCCATCTTAGAGTCTGCCTGCCTCCATCCATTTTCTGGCCATCATTGATTCATGCCCCTTCCACATGCAAAATACATTCACCCCCTCCCAAGGTCTCCAAAAGTCTCATCCCATTACTGCATCTTTTCCAAGTCCAGAATCTTATCATCTATAATAATTAAGTTCTCAGAGGCACTGAACTATAAAACTAAAGAGACAAGTTATCTGTTCCATATACAACCAGCATACAAAGGTAGCACAGGTGTAAGACATCAGCTATAGATATTTCCATTCAAAAATAGGAAAAATGAAAGGTGTAGAAGTATCACTGATCCACTGAAATTCTAAAATCCAGTTGTGCAAATATTGGGAGTTCTTTGATTAGATTTCAAGATCTAGGAATAATTTCCCCTGACTCTGGGCTCTACCCTCTGTGTTCTTGGTTCTACCCTCTGAGTGATCAAGAGTAATATGTGTTTGCTGCTGAGTAGTAATAACAGCCTGCTTCCTGACATTAATTTTGGGGACTGACAGCCTTCTTTCATTTTACACAATCACTATACCTTTCAGTTCAAGCTGACAGTGCTTTTGCTGAATAACTTTCTCAAAAACTTGTGGCTCTTCCACGGTTCATTCTATTAGGCAAAAGCAATTTTTTCTGGGATAAATTTTTGTCTATCTTGGGCTCCTGCTAAAATTGCTGAGGGACAACAGTTTTAATCTTCCTAGAGGCCCCAAGGTTTGAGAGATTCCACAAAACATACTCTTAATCTCTTTCAATGGTTCCCTGTGTGACTGAATACTACTCTAATCCCCTGATATTTCTGAAGTTGTAACAAAAGGTTGTACAGTCATACTCTTGGCTTTTCTCTAAACCATACACTTTCCTGATAGTACTCAGAAGACATATCCTAATTTTCCTGTATTTTGCCATCTGGAGAGGCTAAAATTTTTCAAAATCATCAATTTTTGGTTACTTCTTGTTTAACAGTTCTTCCCTTATATGTCTCTCTCCTTACATTTTACCATAAACAACAAGAAGAAAGTAGGCTAAACCTTCAAAACTTTGGTTGGCAATCTCCTTCACAAAATACATTTATCTCTTACATATTCTGCTCTGCACGTAACTGCAGGTGAGAATTTCACTAAGATTTCTGCCCTTCCTAATAGGGATGCCCCTTCATCCAGTTTCCAATAACATGCTACTCACTACCTTTGAGTCCCCACTGACAGCATCCTCCTTAAAGTCCAGATTTCTACTGTCCGTCAAGGCAATTTAAGCTTTCTCTATTATTCTCCTTAAAACTCTACAAGGCATTATTCACTGCCTAGTTGCAAGGTTGATCCCACATCTTTAAGTATTTGCTATAACATTTCTAGGTACCAAAACCTATATTCAGTTTCTATTGCTATACAATAGTAGTATCAAAAAGTAGTGGCTTAAAACTACACACATTTATTATCTCATATGTTCTTTGTGTCAGGAATCTGGGGGCATGTTTTAGCTGTGTCCTTTACAAGGCTAGGACCAAGGTAGCCACCTAAAACTGGGTTCTCACCTAAAGGTTTAGCTAGGGAAGGGTTTCCTTCCAAGCTCACTTGTTTGTTGGCAGCATTCAGCTCCTTGCATGATGCCAGGCTGAGGACCTCAATTTCTTGCTGACTGTCAACCATAAGCTGCTTCAGTTCTTTTCCATGTGTCCCTCTCATAGTACAGCTCACAATATGGCAGCTTGTCTTTTTTAAAGCCAATAAAGGAGAGAGCTTTCTTGCAAGACAAGCATTACAAGCTTACGTAATACAATCATGGAACCAACAACTCATCACCCCTGCCATATTCTATTATCTAGAAATAATTCACTAGGTCCCCCCACATAGAGACATGTATACCAGGATATGCGGATCATAGCAGTAATCTTAGAATATCTGTGCCACAGATATGTTGTCCTAAACTGGAGTAAACCAAGAAAGATGAAAATATAGACTCCTGGAAATAGGAGATAAGTTAGGGTAATCATGGAAAGAGGGCGAAAGGAAACCTTGGGGTGACAGCTGTGCAGCAAATACAGAGAGAAAATGGTCCAGATGGGAAGAGGAGAAGAGAGGGCTCCCAGGGAGATATCGTCACAATATATATATAATACAATGGATTGCTCAACCATTTAACAGTATTGAGAGGAGTTTCATAGCTGTGTTGGAGAGTTTGCAGATTAAGTAGTGATGTATAAATAGAAAACTGAGCAAACAAAAAATAGGACAATTAATAACTCCAGGAAAAATTAAAAGTTAAGGAAAGAAAACGTAATCATAGTACATTTTGTTCATAGCTGCATATCTATGAACAGAATCAGTAGTCAGAATAATATATATACTACATTTCTATTCATTCTAACTTGTGATATAGTATATTCAGAGGATGGCTAGAAGGAAACTTGCATGGCTGTAGGGCAAGAGGAATGAGGATGGTGAGCCTCATCTTCCATAAGTTTGAAATGCAAAGATAATGTCAAAAGCTGAAACAATAACTCAAGAAATAGCAATATTTTAAAATATACTATTAAATACCAGAACAGTTAAATGCCCTTAAAGAGACTGTCACTGTGGAATGAGAATCAGGCAAAGGAAAATTGGGGAAAGAAGCTCCTGAATTTCCATTATAAGCCTTCAAGTATTAACTGATATTTTAATAATATACAGCATGGAGGTTCCTTAAAAAACTAAAATTAAGGTTATCATATGATCCTGCAATCCCACTCCTGGGCATATATCTAGAGAAAACTATAATACAAAAAGATACATGCATCCCAATGTTCATTGCAGCACTATTTACAATAGCCAAGAAATGGAAACAACCTAAAGGTCCATCAACAGATGAATGGATAAAGAAGATGTGGTGTATGCATATATACAATGGCATATTACTTAGCTATAAAAAAGAATGAAATAATGCCATTTGCAGCAACATGGATGGGCCCAGAGATTATCATACTAAGTGAAGTAAGCCCGACAGAGAAAGATAAATATCATATGATATCACTTATATGTGGAATCTAAAAAAAAATGATACAAATGAACTTACTTACAAAACAGAAGTAGACTAACAGACATTGAAAACAAACTTACTGTTACCAAAGAGGAAAACCGGGGCAGGGGATGGAGATAAATTAGGGGTTTGGGATTAACATATACACACTACTGCATATAAAATAAACAGCAAGAACCTACTGTATAGCACAGGGAACTATACTCAATATTTTATAATAATCTATAAGGGAAAAGAATCTGAAAATGAAATCACTGTGCTGTACACCTGAAACTAACATGACAGTGTAAATCAACTATACTTCAATTAAAAACTTAAAAAATAAAATAAAATAAATATATATGCATTATTTAGAAAAGAATTAAAAACTTTGATAAACCAGCAAAAAAGAAAAAAATACATTGCAATTCAGCTCTGCAGAAAAATGTTGAACAGCCTTTTCAGTGTTACTAAATTACCCTTTCCTTTTTCCCAAATCCTATAGCACTTGTTGATGTTTCTTACCAGTAATGGATTATAGTGAGAGAAGGCTTGAGTGAGTGTGAAGTCTCCTAGGACCTTAGCACAACTAGCCAATGGGAATCAGAGGACTCTAGGACTAGATGCAGCCTTAGCCACTGCAGATTATTGGATGCATTAGGGAAAACAGGCTGTGAAGGAACAGCAACTTCACAAACCTGGGAGTGGTCGGACCTTCATCAATGGCAGGAGAGAGTCAGAGGAACTTAATTTCCTCAGAAAATATTGAGAGGAGAACTTCCAGACTATTTGTGGAAGGATTCCAGCTAGTCACAGAGTAATCAAGAGCAGAATACAGATCCTGAAGGGAAGGAGTAGACAGAAGACACAGAAGCATCAGAGTTCCCATGCAAAGACATGTAAATTAAGGCAGCCACTGTGAAAACAGATTGGAGGTGTCTCAAAAATCTAAAAGTAGAACTACCATATGACCCAGCAATTCCATTCCTGAGTATATATCTGAAAAAAACAAAAACACTAATTTGAAAAGATATATGCACTCAATGTTCATAGCAACACTATTTATAATTGCCAAGTATAGAAGCAACCTAAGGGTCCATCAACAGATAAATGGATAAAAAAGATGTGACATATATATATATATATATATGCACACATACATATATATTTATGTATATATACGTGTGTGTGTGTATCATGGAATACTACTGAGTCATAAAAAAGAAAAAAATAATGTATGATATAACTTATATGTGAAATCTAAAAAATCTAAAAAATACAACAAACTAGTGAATTAAACAAAAAAAGAAGCAGACTCACAGATACAGAGAACAAACTAGTGGTTACCACTGGGGAGAGGGAAGGGAGGAGGGGCAAGATAGGGGTGGGGGAAAAAACAGTTATTATAGGATTATATAAAATCATGTGCGTGAAACTTCTGAAAATTGTAAAGCACTAAAGAATTTAAAGAATCCTTCATTCAATTAAAAAAAAAAAAGACATGAGACTTCAGCAAGTGTTCCAGGTCATGTGGAGTGCTGGGCAAAGAATCCAATTTAAAATTACACTATGACCTGAGCCAGAAGAGAGAGAGTACAAGTAGGATTCTTTAACTCAAGAGGTTATTCACAGGCCTTACCTGCAACCCATCAGATAGTGGGTCAGTTAAAAACAAACCTTTAATCCAAACCCAATCATACTGCAAAACGGATACCATTAATGTTCTCTGTCCCTGCCTCCATTAGCTCAGAAATCTGTGGGACCTGGTAGTCAGTGGGCCTTAGCTTACTGCTAGACCTCATTGTTTAATCCAATTCGAGTACTGGAGAAGTCATAGGCATAAAGAAAAAAAATAACAATCACATTTTCATTGTGTTCAATTACAATAAAGTATTTGGTAAAACCAACTGTCAGCAAATATAACATGCGCATAATGTGGGTGAAAATTTTAAACAGCACAACCTTGGGTTTCTAGATTTGAATTAAAAGGAAGACTCTGAAAATAAGACAAAGGGAGAAATAACAACTTATTTCTATTCAGCTGGGGAGTCTTTATTGAGGTGGTACTCAGTTTGGAAAGAGGTATTTTTCAACAGAAATGTCAAGAACATTTGTAAAGCAATCCCTTCAGGAATAGTAAAAGATATACACTGGAAGGGATAAATCCCAATGGCAATTGCAGCTAAAATTCCAAAGCCCAGAGTGGGCAGACCATGTAAGTAGAACTCATAAAAAATGCATTTTAAAAGGTGAGTTTCTACCTTACTGTGTTACCCTGTTTAAAAACTCTGAACATATGCGCTAGAGGAGTTGAGGAGACCACAGATTCACCTTGTGATGATATCTTTTGAGATCCATTTCTCAGAATGTGAATAGCCTTCCCAGCCCATAACCATCACCACTTGTCAGTTTGAGAAATCATGCAAGGCCTTAATCTCTAGCACACCAATTGAGCATGAACCAGGAGAGATTATAATGGCCTCGAATAAAGTCAGATAAACCTACCCAACCAAGCGACAGCGACAGCAGTTCTAATAAGGGCCATTTGGAGAGAAGAGTCATGACTGTCCGAGAAGCATGGGAGTGTACAATGACATGTCCATGGGCTACAAGGATCAGCAGATCTTAGAGTGTCAGAGGACTGCATAGGTTCCTGCTTCTGACCCAAAGCCCCATTGGCAGGATGTGAACCGCAATAACCTGCTGCCTTTAATAATGCTATTTCTCCGCTGCTTTCAACTCACCAGGTACAGTGTCATCACAGAGAGGAAGAGAGAATGAGAAGCTGAAAATATTCCTTTAGAACATCAGCACTGATCGGGACAGATATTTTTAGTAAGCGATTGTCTGTCAAATCTGAGTCACGTGGCATGACACTTTAATGATCTGAGGGTTTGCAAGTCCCTGCAAAGTGACAGCTGCAAATGAGAATTTAGCAGGAGGTTCCACTAGGCAAGCAGAACATTGATCAAATCTATTGGCAGGAGCCCTAATCAAGGCAAAAATGTCAGTGGAGTTGCTGAGCTTAAAATCTTCCAGGTGATGAAGTACTTTCTGGCCAGGCATTTTCAGTGTTAGCGTTTAAGAGTTATTGCTATATGAGACTGGTTTTCATCTTCAAGAGCCTGTCATGCTTTCACTCTACTATATTTTAAATATTTCTCCTCCTTATAAATATGTGATGGAATAACATTTCAAAAATAGATAAAATGTGAATTGCCGCACATTATGTTCTCTGTGAAATTTTAAATGAAAATTCTCCATGCATCGTGCTCATCCATCATTGACAGGTTGCAGTAAGAATCAAGGTGTCCATTCTCTCTAGTTTCTCTCCATGCTACAGGC
This sequence comes from Aethalodelphis obliquidens, assembly GCF_003676395.1. Classification (NCBI taxonomy): domain Eukaryota; kingdom Metazoa; phylum Chordata; class Mammalia; order Artiodactyla; family Delphinidae; genus Aethalodelphis; species Aethalodelphis obliquidens. Next base: position 6,280,497 of record NW_020837957.1, on the reverse strand, counting down.
CACCTTGCCCATTTGACTGGTCATTCACAGCCTTATGACCAAGGCATCATTTGCCTTGCCTCCATGTTACCCATGGATGTACCTGGAGGAGTATCCAAGGAGAACCTGCCTGAGGTTGGTTCTCTTTGTTGAATGGATCCTCTGAGAAGATTGCATAAAGGAGTGAATAGTTTAGGGTACAAAGCTCCATACTACATCTCAGTTGCTCTCAGAGCCATTAAAATCAAGCTAGAATCATAGCAATTTTGCAGGAAAGCATTGGAGTTCCTCCTTCCTCTTGTCTTGCACTTCTCTTCAATGACTTGGCTTATGGCTTCAATTTTATTATCTTTGAGTCTTAAATATAGTCAACAACCATGCCAACAGCTTTCAGATTTCTGCCCAGGTTTCCTTCCCTTAATCTCAGATATTTTCTTACCCTGCTGGATTATGAGCAGTCCTGCCCAGAACTCTGTTACCCTCTTGTAACCCATTGTGCTAACTGCTCTTTAAATTTTCTATTACCGACCCGTTACTCTTGAACTCTGCTAAATCTCTTAGTACTAAAACATAATTTTTTTGCAACTCTTATTGCATGATTTTCTGCTTATACAAAATGCTTGTCTTCTCACAACCATATCAACATGGTATACTTTTCTCACAATGGAACTAAATTTATATAGCATTTTCAACAATGAAATTCTTCATGGATTCTCTATGCAAGTATTTTCATGAATAAGTGGAGATGGCATTCCACTTCATCATTTGCAGAACTCCTGAGAATATATGAATTATTATCTAAGCACTCTTAACATACATTTATATTAAAAAGTATGATTAGGCTTCCCTGGTGGCACAGTGGTTGAGAGTCCGCCTGCCGATGCAGGGGACACGGGTTCGTGCCCCGGTCCGGGAAGATCCCACATGCCGCGGAGCAGCTGGGCCCGTGAGCCATGGCCGCTGAGCCTGTGCATCCGGAGCCTGTCCTCCGCAACAGGAGAGGACACAACAGTGAGGGGCCCAAGTATGATTAACAGAAATGCAATAGACCACATTTATCAACACAGTATGTAGACTGAGATTGTATTAAAACGTAGAGAATTCCTGATGATCCACAGACTGTAAAACTAATCACCTAACCTGAAAATACTTATGCTTTCTTGGGATGGAAATTTGGGATCTACCTCCTTTAGTTTCTTAGGGCTTTAGTACAAATGCTAAATTCTTTCTTTTGCCAGATTTCTCAGGTAACAGATGTATACTTTTCCCACAGAAAACATATACTGAATTTTGATTCTAGGCAGAAAATCCTCTCTGATCCCAACACTGTCCCTTGCCTCAGCACTGGTATTTCTTGGCTAAAAGAAGAACATTCCAATGCAATGTTTGGAGGTAGCAATTTTGATATGGATTCATCACAATAGCCACATTACTACCAATATAGGAGACACACATCCCTGATTATTATTCCAATTCTTTACTCCCATTCTGAGCTCTTAACCAACTTTGAGCTTTACTTCAACCTTTATCTCCTCCTGAGCTTCAACCTCTCCTTAAGCCTTACCCATTCCTCTGGCCCTAATCCTACCCCATTTGTCCCAGTCCCTGTTTCCATGAAGGCATGAACTTATGCTTTAGTCCACAAATCCACCAACATTCAATCCTCACATACTTTTCCTATTTTGTCTCTACAGCTCCAATTGCAGAATATCATCATTCCAGTAAAAAGAGAAGATCTCAGTTTGTTTTCCTATTAGTTCCTATACTCGTTTTAGGCAGCTCCACAATCTCCATGAAGAATTTGGCAGCTTTTGAGCCACTGTTTCTCAACACCCACCCCACCTTACCCCCACTCACCCTAGGCCTTTCTCCTCACAGCCTGTCACAATTGTACATGTTGTATTTCCCTAAAAAGCAGGCATCATCACTGCCCTCACCTTAAGAAACCAAGGTTTTGAAGATCGACTTGAAAACAAAAGTTAAACATGAGGAGTTCTAAGAACCTAATGATTGTATCAATGATTTGATAAGGAGAATAAGTGGAAGATGAAAGAGAAAGCCTCCAATTAGAAAAAAAAAAAACAGTATAGCTACTGAAGCAATGAGGGAAAATTCCACTGTTCTGTATTTATTTTATCTATAACTCATCTTATAACCGTCACTCATCTCTTCAACTGGATATCTCACCATGCCAAACTGATAATAGTTTTCTAAGGATGTGTTCTTCATAGTTTTGCATATGTTATTTCCCCAAGTAGAATTCTCTACCTCTGACCTCATCACATCTTCCCTTTGTTATGCATTTGACTTCTTGATAAACTACCACTAGTCCTTTAAATATTCAGCACAAATGTCACCTTTAATTTATTCTTTAAGCCAACCATTCCTTATTCCTTAACACCTGATATCTCCCTCAAATTTAGCCCTTATTCTACTGAAATACCCTGTTCTCTTGCCTACTACAGGGTGAGCTTCTTCCAGTCAGACTTTATCTTTGTATCCCAGCTTCTGGTATAGTGTGTATGGAGCATGCGCTCAATAAATTAACAAGCTCTAGGGAATATTTTCAGTAAACATCAGTCTATATGGTTCTTCTTCTTCTTTGAACCATTTTTAAAGTTAAGATTATCAATGGCGTACAACTTTAAACATCTGAGAAAGGGAATGGTAGAAGTACTGAGCAAAATATAGATTGAGTTAGGAGGAGGTATGAGGAGGAACATGAAGGGAAAGCATGCATCCTTTCAGACCTTGCTACAGGGAACTCTCTTTGTCCTGTGGCCTCTCTGATTACTGCTCCCTCCTATCATTTTTACTCCCCCTTTAATTGAAGCACTCTCTCTTCAATCCTTCTAAGTCTGTCCCTGAATCCTCTTGTGCTTCCTTACTTCAGTAATGCTATGTCAAGGAGAAAACTAGGATAGCCAATTAGTTTCTTTGAAGGGAATTAAGAATATCGGTAGACATTCTGGGTCCATATCTTCCTCTTATAGGGTAAGCTTGATATAAACAGGAGTCTTGATGCTTTTGTTTGGTGGATTTATGGGGCAGCTTCTGACTGTTAATTCTGGAGAGACTGAGATCTTTCTAGAAAGATGGCATTCAATAAATTGCTCCAACGGCCAAATAAGGATAGAATAAGCATCAGCATAAGTAAAATAACTTTGAATTAGGCAAAAAAAAAAATAAGATAACTCTGCAGCTGGAAGGGGAAAATGCCCAATACAAATTCAAATTTCCCATTTTCTTTTATGAAGCATTATACAAGTCCTCATAGCACAGCCACAGCTCGCACCTCTGGCAAAACCTGGGAGGCTTTTGTTCTTCACATTTCAAAAAGTAGCCCGTGAAAACAGAGCATCAGTCTCAAGCAATTGCAATCGGTAAGAATGAAAAAATGTGAAATTTTATTGTTTATGAAATTGGTTTTTCAAATAAGAAGTCTCCCATCTCTGAGAAGAGTTTGCATGTTTGGCAGCAGCACAAGAGGCTTCTGAGAGAGCTGAATGGATGCAGGTGGATGGAGTCCTCTCTAGGTCAAAATGGTTACACTGTCTCGAATGAGGACCTGGCCCCCAACTGGCTCCCATGGTATTTGCAAACTACCAGTGGCAGATTTTAAATACACTGTGCTATGGACGCCGAACTGTTGGACATTCTGCTCATTGTGGAAGGTCACATAGGCTGATTTAAAGGGATGTTCCATGACTGCAAACTTTCTTCTTGAAAAATAGGTACATTGTGCTGATTGTTTTTTTACCTCAGGAACAAAACGGAAACTGGGGAGAGAGATGTGGAGAGAAAAGCAGCCCCATAAAGGCTTGTTTTCTTTAAAGCAACAAGAGAAGAATAGATCAAAGTTTCTAAGCAATCTCTAGACTTCAAAATGAACAGAAGAGCATTTAAGTCATTTGACACATCATCTTTTTGAGTGTCAGTGTGGTTATGCCTGCATACAACTCTAGTCCATTTATAACATTATAAAATAACAAAGTCAAATTCTAAAGCAGAAGGAGCTTGGGAAAAGTTTTAATCTCAAGCTCCTAACTTTGCATATGAGGAAACTGAGATACCAAGAAGTTGTAACCTTTCCAAGGAAATGGCAAGAACTAGAACACACAATTTAAAATGCTTATTACCATGTACCATGTTTTCTCCACTATGACATACCCAGTTGCAGGCAATTTACCCTATTTTTTTAAACCAAGGAAGGCAGTTAGATACATTACTTTTAGTATGATAATGAATCACAGCTCTGGTCATAATTGAAAGAACTATCACACATAACATACTTTCACCTGTAAAAGAAATCTTACACATAAAAGTTCACCTTTTAGTGAACTATGAGTGAAACATTTTGACCACTATATTTACCCTTTGTAATTTTTTTCAACTTCTCCATAAACAGATTAGGAAAACAAAACACTGTCTATTGTGCACACCCAACCAAGAAGTATATATATAATGGCCAACACAGTATCAGACATTTTGAATTTTTATCTCCTTGGAACAGAGCCATCAATTATTGCTGGAGATCACTGAGAGTTTGCTATAGCTCATTCTTCATTTCTCATCCCTGGCTTATTTGTCACTGTTTCTCAGGAAAGTTAGGTTTGGTTAATATACTGATATTATCTATTGGCTCTCAGCATCCACTCCCCCTGCCTTTTTACTTATTTCAGTAATTACCAGCCTGAAAACAACTTAACTCCAGCCCTCTTGCAGATAGAGATATACATGCAGTTTGGTTTCTTTCAACAAGATGCACTCATTCAAGATTTGGCCGATGGAAAGGAGTTGGAGGCCATTCTCCTCAAGTTCCAACAGATGTCACTGCTCAAGGTAGCTGGACTCATTGTTTTAGTGTCTAGTCACCAGCTGCATGGATGTGAGGTAGTCGTGACGTTTGCTAAGCAGCAAACGTCTGGTTTGCAACTTGTTGGATCTTGAAATCAGTAGTCCAGTAGGAGAACTTCTACTTCTTTAAACCCTCATTTTGTAAGCAACTAGTTTCTTATATTAAATCCCTTCCTTCTAGAAAAACAGAGTTGTTCCTCTTTCTTGCAATAACTCCTAATATAGTCACTATTTAAAAGTGAAAACTTTCAGGTCTAAGATCTTTTCCTTCAAAATCTTAAGACTTTTCAGACTCCATCCAGGGTCCAAGCTCCTGGAACAATGTCTCTCTCCCCCTCTTTCCAGTCTCCTGCTTAATTTGTAGAAAGTCTGGGGGCTGGAAGTAGACACAGCAATGAACTCAGAGCCTGGAGTTAAGAGGCATCTTCTAGTTATTTACTACAAACTGATCTCAGGATAAAAAAAAAATCCTTAATATGGTCCATGAGATTGCTTTTTACATCTGTGACTCTATTTCTGTTTTGTAAATAAGTTCATTTGTATCATTTTTTTAGATTACACATATAAGCTATATCGTATGATATTTGTCTTTCTCTGTGACTCACTTCACTCAGTATGACAATCTCTAGGTCCATCCATATTGCTGCAAATGGCATCATTTTGTTCTTTTTATGGCTGAGTAATATTCCATTTTATATATGTACCATTTCTTTATTCATCCCTCTGTTGATGGACATTTAGGTAGGTTCTATGTCTCAGCTATTGTAAATAGTGCTGCAATGAACATTGGGGTGCAAGTATCTTTTTGAATTATGGTTTTCTCTGGATATATGCCCAGGAATGGGATTCCTGGATCATATGGTAGCTCTATTTTTAGTCTTTTAAGGAACCTCTTAAAAAACAAACTTATGGTTACCTGGGGGAAAGGGCGGGTGGAAAGATAAATTGGGAGATGGGGATTGACATATACACACTACTATATATAAAATATATAACTAATAAGGACCTACTGTATAGCACAGGGAACTCTACTCAATACTCTGTAATAAGCTATATGGGAAAAGAATCTAAATACATTTCATAGCATTCAGCACAGTTTGTAATTGTATTTTGTGTAATGATTTCACTACTCTCTGTGATCCTATCAGAACACAAGTCCAATGAAGATATGAAATGGGTTTGTTGGAAAGTAAAATATTAGCATCTGCTGAAAAAATTTCACTTTTAATTCAAGTTTGATATAAACTGTTGCTTGCATTTCATCAAAAAATGACTTTCTCTATTACTAACGGATATGTAGAGTTTGGGGAAAGAAGACCCCAGTAGAAACTGGGAAAAACTTGTCACTTCAATTTATTACAACCTCAGTGGATAACAAAGGATTGCACTTGTGAACTGTCATAGTCTTCTATACAAGTATACCTTGTTTTATTTTGCTTTATTTTATTGTCTTCTCAGATATTGCATTTTTTACAAATTAAAGGTTCATGGCGACCCTGCATTAGACAAGTATATTGGTGCCATTTTTCCAACAACATTTGCTCACTTCAAGTCTCTGTGTCATATTTTGGTAATTCTCACAATATTTCAAACCCTCCACTAGCAAAAAGATTGTGAATCACTGAAGGCTCTGATGATGGTTAGCTTTTTTTTTAGCAATAAAGTACTTTTAATTAAGGTATACACATTGTGTTTTTTAGACATAATGCTATTGAACACTTAATAGACTACAGTAGAGTATAAAGAGAACTTTTGTATGGGAAACCAAAAATTTGTGTGACTTGTTTAATTGTGATATTCACTTTATTGTGGTGGTCTGGAACTGAACCCACAATATCTCTGAGGTATGCCTGTAGTAACTAATCATATTTTAAGACCGATACAATAAATAAAATGTTTCACAAATCTTGAAATTGACACAATTACAGGGCTTTTTTTTTAATGTATGTCTTTAAAAGAGATAGTCTGTGAGGCACAACTGAAAGAGTTCCTAATGACTAGGATTTTTTGTTTGTTTGTTTGTTTCAGTCTTGTATAAAAGCTCAAGCTGTCCAAATGAAGACCTTTTTGTACACAGAGAGAAGAAGAGGGAGAGAGAAAGAGAGAAAGAAACAGAACAGATAGACAGGCAGAGGGAGAGGGAAGAAAGAAGAAAGATGAGAGAGAAGAGAGAATGAGAGAGAACAATTTCTGGCTAACTCACTATTCCAGACTCTAGCCATTAGACTCAACCCAGCTGAGGCCACAGATACCATGAAACAGACAAGTTGTTCCCATAATGTTCTGTCAGAATTCCCAAGCCACAGAATTAGGAGATAAAATAGGAATAAAAAGTTTTAAACTACTAAGTTTTGGGATAGTTTGTTCATGGCAATAGATACCTGGAACAATCTCCCTCATAATTTTTTATTGAAAAATATGTTTGTTGAAAAGTATTTGTTGACTGAATGTCTAATTAAGCAAATACATATTAAAGCAATGAATCTCTTCTCTACTCCTGTTACATCAGTAATAATCAGCAAGATTGCTAATAACATGTTAGAAACACAATGGTGAAGCAAGACTCTCAGATACCATTGGCAAGGATGTAAATTGGTACATTCTCCTTGAAGAGCAAGATAGAAATCTCTATTAACAGTTTAAACACATGTTCCCCTTAGTCATGCTCATTTACTTCTAGGAATGTATTCCACAGATATACTCATGTGTGCAGAAACACATGTTCAAATAAGTTCACTCACTGCAGAATTGTTTGTGAATGTTAAGGCCTGGAAATAATATAAATGCCCATCAATAAGAGATCAGTTAAATAGATTAAATCTTTTCAACAGAATAACTTTCCCCTGTTGATAAATATGAGATAAAATCTGTAGGTGCAGATATAAAACTATCTCTGAAGTGCATCATTAAATGAGAAAATCAAGGTGCAGAATACTTCATACTGCCCAATGTGAAATAATGTGTGAAAGAAAGAGATATGTGCTTCCTGTAGAAGTGCTGTACTTCTTGGAGGCTGATTAAGAAACTGGTAATACTGGTTGCTACTAGAAAGTGGACCAGTGATCTGGAATGGTGGAAATTTACTTTTCACTGAACATACTTTTGTACTGTTAGTTCCTTTCCCCCTATGCTTGTTTTACTTTGGGTTCAAAAAACAAAATCTAGCACCCAATCACAGTTTTCAATTGATATGAAGAGTAAAAAAAAAAAAGATGTTATCACAAAAATGTAATCATAGCTTAAACTCAGAAAGTTGTGTCTAACAAAGAATATATGGCCTAAGGAATGTTTCACCTGAGAAGAAATTATATCTCCTTGGAATTCTGGAAAAATAGGTAAACCTAAAGAGTTTAGTGACCTTATGTCAGGACTTCTAGCTCTTAGCCTTTGGGACTCAGCTTTTCTTCTAGAGTATAATTCAGAGTAATGTTGATATCATCACACATCTTTACATTGGTTTGCAGGCAAAAGTTCGAAAGGGCAAGAAATGCATTCCCTGAACATGAAAGTGCTCTATACCTTCAACCCCTCATCTGGCATTATTTAAGCAGTGAATGATCATATATATAACATGTATATTTTGAGAACAATTATTAAGTAAGTATTTTGAATTTTGTTTGTTTTAGTAAAGAAAAGGAAAGAGAAAAAGGAATTCATCATAAATTCCTTTGATCTAGAGTACACATGTGTATTAACATGGCTACTGTGGACCAGAACCAGCCCATGGGAAGCATTTCTCTGCCTTTGCCTGTTGTGATCCAATAGCAAGACACCAACAGAAATTCACCTCTTTTCTACCTTATCAACTCTTGTTGTTTGGCAGCACTTCATCTTTTCCAAGGAAAAGGATTTGAGCCTCTGCCTGAAATTTCTAGGCTATGCATGATTTTTACACACCAAATTCCCACTGGAAACTACAAAATACCTAGGGTCGTATTACCTACATGAGACCCTAGGTATTACGGATTTACCTATAGCTTTCCCAGTTTGATCAAAGTCACAACCAGATGGGTCTCTTTTTAAGAGTTTCTATTAATCCACTGCAGATTTACTGTTAAATGTTAAAAGCTGGCATAGACTTCTTCACAATTTTTTATAAATTAAATTACCAGCAAAGCACTCCTTAACCATTACTTGTCATTCACTGTCTTTGTAAAACTAATTGGCTTTATAAATAATTCAGTTTGTCTATTATTGTCGTGAATGAACATAAGATATCCATGAAGCCTATTTGTATTATTTATTTTTTAAAAAACAGCTGAGATGATTGCTCAGATAAGGCATAGAGAAAAGAAAAACTTCCCCATTGGATTAATCTAATGTGAAGATTGAGAACTGAAAGGAATGATAAAGGATGTTTCCTGCTTCATTATTTTTGTTTTCAGGCTGCTTCTTTCTTGACAATTGAAAAACTAAAATATTTAAATCTGCTCTTTCTTTTTTAATAGAACATAATCTAAAAGTTTTTCCTTCCTTTTCCTTTCCTTTTTCTTTTCTTTCTTTCCTCCTTCCCTTTCTTCCCTCCTTTCAGTCATCATAATTCCAAGCCATAATATGTAACCATATTCTTTTTTTTTTTTTTTCACGGTACGCGGGCCTCTCACTGTTGTGGCATCTCCCGTTGCGGAGCACAGGCTCCGGACACGCAGGTCCAGTGGCCATGGCTCACGGGCCCAGCCGCTCCGTGGCATGTGGGATCCTCCTGGACCAGGGCACGAACCTGTGTCCCCTGCATCGGCAGGTGGACTCTCAACCACTGCGCCACCAGGGAAGCCCTCACATTCTATTTTAATAAGCCCCGATTTAAATTCACCCCTACAATACTTAACTTCTACCTGAAGTCTTACACATATACCAAAATTGACACTGAATGCATTTTGCTCTAAAGTTCTTTCTGGTAGGATGATAAAATATAGCCCTTTATTATTTCTTTGCACACATTTACAAGTCATTGGACACCTAGAGAGGTAGTGTATTAGTTTTCTATTGCTGTCATAACAGCAATATTGTTTAGTGGCTTAAACAATATAAATTTATTATCTTATATTATCCATAGACCAGAAGTCTGACATGGATTTCAATGGCTAAAATCAAGGCATCAGTAGCACAGTATTCTTTTCAGGAGGACATGGAAAAGAATCTGTTTCCTTTCCTTGTCCAACTTCTAGAAGCTGCCTGCCTTCTTTGGCTTATGGCCCCTCTCCATCTTCAAAGCCAACAAAGGTGGGCTGAGTCTTTCTCATATTGCATTACTCTGACCTACTCTTCTGTCTCCCCCGTGCACTTTTAAGGACTTTGTGATTACACAAGCCTACCCAGATAATGCAGGATAGTTCCATCCGAAAAATTCATTCACCTTTGCTATGGAACGTAACATGTTTACAAGTTCTGGGAATTAGAATGTGGAGATTGGTGTGGGGGTGTGTGCATTATTTTGCCTCCTACAAAAGGTATTGCATCATGGAAAAATGCATGGGCTTTAATGTCAGGTGGGTCTAGTCTTAGCTTTCCATTTGAAAAATGAGTTTAGTAATTCCTAACTTGCAAGATTTGTCCTGAGGAATACAAATAATATTGGGTTAGCCAAAAATGTTGGTTTGGGTTTTTCCATAAGATGTTACAGAATCCAGACATCTTATGTTGGGTTGGCCAAAAAGTTCGTTCAGGTTTTTCTGTAACATCTTGCAGAAAAACCTGAATGAACCTTTTGGCCAACCGAATATAAAATGTCTGGGTCATGGTAGAAAGAAAGTCAAGAGTAGCCATTATCGATCTTATTTAACTTATAATATGTTATTTTCTTTAAGCATTATCTCCTTTTCTAGAACATATATTAACCAAATGATAAATATTTATTAATTGATTATCAGATTATCAGATGTAAAGAAAAATAAGAAGGAGGTGGTAAAGCAAAATAGAAACCTAGGTATGGGAATGGAAAGAGCCTCCAGTAAGGTTATTTGGGGAAAAAAATAGTCCAGAATAAAATGCATGATATGCCTGAAAATCACATTGTGTTAGATTGTATGCTCCAAGAGAGCAGAGGCTGGGCATGTCTTATTCAGTGCAAATTTCCTGGCATCTTGCCCAGCACCCATCACATAGTAGACACTCAGTAAATATTAATTGCATGAAATGAAAAGAAGTAGGCATGAAACTTGGATAGAATTCTGGGTTTGCACAGACTAAATATTTGTGAAGTTAACCCGTGTCTCTCAGCTGTTCAGTTCATTTACCTCTAAAAGATCTGTGTTAATACCCTGGGTCAGAATTAATAAAAAGCTTTCTTATCAATAACAACTGTCATTTATCAAACACCAACTACACACAGACACAAGAGTTTTACTCACGTCCTCTAATTAAACACTTACAAGACTATGTGGCAGGTATTTCTGTCCACACTCGAGAGCTAAGTTGGGAATCAGAAAAGAGATTTAATAGGTCCAAGGTCATCTACCACTTTAATGGTAGAAACAGGATTAAGCATAGACTTTTTTTCCCCCAAAGATCATGCTGTTTGGCTCAGTTCTGCTACTTCCCATGAAACAGTCTTTTTCGATCACTTGTGTAGTGTGTCAGGCCACTTCTAAGTGCTGGAAATACAAAATGTAAGTATAGCTTCTACCCTCAAAAATACAACTCTAATATGTTATGATGATAGCTATGTTAGCAGTATAAACAAAGTACTTTGGGGAACACAGACATGACAACAATAATTTAGCATTTAGGGAATTAGGAAATTTTCCCTTTCTAGTTTTTTAATTGTAGTTTCAGGTGTACAACATAGTGACTCAATATTTTTATACATCATAAAATGATCACCACGATAAATCTAGTTACCAACTGTCACCATACAAGGTTATTACAATATTTTGACTATATTCCCTATGCTGTGAATTATATCCCTATGACATATTTATTTATTTTATAACTGGAAGTTTGCACCTCTTAATCACTTTCACCTATTTTGCCCATCCCCCACCTGCATCCCTTCTGGCAACCACCAGTTTGGTCTCTATATCTAAGAGTCTGTTTCTGCTTTGCTTTCCTTGTTTGTTTTGTTAAATCATATGGTATTGATATTTTTCTTTCTCTGACTTATTTCACTTAGCATAATACCCTTTAGATCCACCTGCATTGTTGCAAACAGAATGATTTCATTCTTTTTATGGATGAGATGGCTGAGTAATATTCCATTATATACACACACACTCACATACACACATACACACACACACACACACACACACACACACACACATATATATACATACACACATATATATCACATCTTCTTTATCCATTCATCTATCGATGGACACTTAGGTTGCTTCCATGTCTTGGCTGTTGTAAATAATTCTACAGTGAACATAGGGGTGCATATATCCTCTCAAATTCAGGTTTTCATTTTCTTCAGATATATACTCCAAAGTAGAATTGCTGGATCATATGGTATTTACATTTTTAATCTTTTGAGGAACTTCTATGCTGTTTTCCATGGTGGTTGCACCAATTTACATTCCCACTAACAGTGTATAAGAGTTCCCGTTTCTCTACATCTTCTCCAACACTTGCTATTTCTTGCTTTTTGGATAACAGCCACTCTAATGGGCACAAGGTGATATCTCAGTGTGGTTTTGACTTGCATTTCCCTGATTATTAGTGATGCTGAGCATCTTTTCATACGTCTGTTGGCCATCTCTATGTCTTTTTTGGAATAAAGTCTATTCAGGACCTCTGTCCATTTTAATTGAATTGCTTTTTTTTTATATTGAGTTGTATGAGTTCTTTATATATTTTGATATCAACCCCTTATCAGGTATATCATTTGCAAATATTTTCTTACATTCCACAGGTTGCCTTTTTGTTTTGTCAGTGATTTCCTTCACCATGCAAAAGTTTTTTAGTTTGACACAGTCCCATTTGTTATTTTTGCTTTTGTTGTCCTTGCCTAAGGATACATATCAAAAAGAAAAAAAAAAAAAAACAACTAAGACCAATGTCAAAGAATTTAATGCCTATGTTTTCTTCTAGAAGTTTTATAGTTTCTGGTCTTATATTTAAGTCTTTAATCCATTTTGAGTTTATATTTATATATGGTGTAAGAAAGTGGTCCAGTTTCATTCTTTTGCACATAGCTTTCCAGGTTTCCTAACATCATTTATTGAAAAGATTGTCTTTCCCCATTGTATATTTTTTCCTCCTTTGTAGTAGATTAATTGACTATATAAGTGTGGGTTTATTTCTGGGATTTCTATTTTTCGTGCCAGTACCATACAGTTTTGATTTCTATAGCTTTACATCATAGTTTGAAACCAGGGAGCATGATACATCCAGCTTTCTTCTTCTTTCTCTAGATTGCTTTGGTTATTTGGGTTCTTTTGTGGTTCCATGCAAATTTTAGGATTATTTGTTCTAGTTCTGTGAAAAATGCCACTGGTATTTTGATAAAGATTGTATTGAATTTGTAGATTGCATTAGGTAATATGAACATTTTATCAGTGTTAATTCTTCTAATGCATTAGCATTGTATATCTTTTTATTTATTTGTGTTGTCTTCAATTTCTTTTATCAATGTCATAGTTTTCAGAGTACAGGTCTTTCACCTCCTTGGTTAAATTTCTTCATAGGTATTTTATTCTTTTTGATGAAATTGTAAATGAGATTGTTTTCTTAATTTCTCTTTCAGATATTTTGTAAAAGATTTCTGTATTTTAATTTTGTACCCTTCAACTTTACTGAATTTGTTTCTTAGTTATAATAGGTTTTTTTTGTTTGTTTGTTTGCTTTTTCTGGAGTCTTACAGCTATCTTTATATAAGATTTCATGCAATCTGCAAATAGTGACAGATTTACCTCTTCCTTTCCAATTTGTATATCTTTTACTTCTTTTTCTTGCCTAATTGCTCTGGCTAGGACTGCCAATACTATGTTGAATAAAAGTTGTGAGAATGGGTAACCCTGTTTTGTTCCTGATCTTACAGGAGAAGCTTTCAGCTTTTCACTACTGAGTATGATGTTAGCTGTGGGTTAGTAATATATGGCTTTTAATTATGTTGAGGTACATTCCCTCTATACCCCTTTGTTGATAGCTTATATCATAAATGTATGTTGAATTCTGTCAAATGATTTTCTGCATCTATGAAGATGATCATATCATTTTTGTCCTTTATTTTGTTAATATGGTGTGTCAGGTTGATTGATTTGTGGATGTTAAACCATCCTTGCATCCCTGGAATAAATCCCATTTGATCATGGTATATGATCCTTTGAATGTATAGTTGAATTTGGTTTACTAATATTTTGTTGAGGATTTTTGTATCCATGTTAATCAGGAATACTGTCCTGTAGTGATTTTTTCTGCTAGTGTCTTTGCTTTTGGTATCAGGGTAATACTGGTCTCATAAAGTGAATTTGAAAGTGGTCCTTCCTCTTCAATTTTTTGGAATAATTAGAGAAAGATAGGCATTTAACTTTTCTTTAAATGTTTGGTAGAATTCACCTGTGAAGCCATCTGGACCAGGACTTCTGTTTGTTGGGAATTTTCTGATTACTAATTCAATTTTGTTACTAGTAATCAGTCTATTCAGATTTTCTATTTCTTCAGGATTCAATCTTGGAAGATTGTATGCTTTTAGGAATGTATCCATTTTATTAGGTTGTCTGATTTGTTGGCATATAACTGTTTGTAGTATTCTGATTCTTTGTATCTTTGTGGTATTGGTTATTATTTCTCCTCATTCATTTCTGATTTTATTTGTTTGGGCTCTCTCGTTTTTTCTTAATGAGTTTGTTGATTTCTAAAGGTTTGTTGATTTTGCTTATCTCTTCAAAGAACCAGCTCTTAGTTTCATTGATCTTTTCTATTGTTTTTTGGACTCTATTTATTTCCACTCTGATCTTTATTTTCTTCTACTTTGTGCTTTGTTTATTCTTCATTTTCTTCTTCCTTTAAGTGTAAAGTTAGATTGTTTCAGGCTGTTTTTGTTTGTTTGTTTCTTGACATAGGCCTGTATCACTGAGAACCTCTCTCTTAGAATGCCTTTTGCTGGGTCCCAAAGATTTTGGAATATTGTGTTTCCATATTCATTTGGATCAAAGTATTTTTTTATTTCCTTTTTGATTTCTTTATTGACCCATTCGTTGTTTATAGCATGTTGCTTAGTTTCCACATTTTTGTGTTTTTTCCAGTTTTCTTCTTATAGTTGATTTCTAGTCTTATACTGTTGCAGTTGGAAAAAAATGCTTGATATGATTTCAGTCTTCTTAGATTTATTGATACTTGTTTTGTGGCCTAACATGGATCTACCTTGAAGAATGTTACATGTGCACTTGAAAAGTGCTGCTTTTTTTGTTTTTTGGGTTTTTTTTTTGCGGTATGCGGGCCTCTCACTGTTGTGGCCTCTCTCATTGTGGAGCACAGGCTCCAGAAGCGCAGGCTCAGCGGTCATGGCTCACGGGTCCAGCCACTCCACGGCATGTGGGATCTTCCTGGACCGGGGCATGAACCCGTGTCCCCTGCATCGGCAGGCGGACTCTCAATCACTGAGCCAGCAGGGAAGTCCTGAAAAGTGCTGTTTTTGAATGGAATGTTCTTTTGATAACTGTTAAGTCCATCTTGTCTAATGTGTCATTTAAGCCAATGTTTCCTTACTGAGTTTCCGTCTGGATGATCTATCCATTGATGTAAGTGGGGTATTAAATTTCCCTATTATTATTGTATTGTCATCTATTTCTCCCTTTATTTCTGTTAATATTTGCTTTGTATTTAATACCTATTTATATAGGTGCTCCTATGTTGGGTGTATAAATGTTTACAAATGTTATATCTTCTTGTCCGATTAACCCCTTTATCATTAGGTAATGCTCATCTTTGACTTTTGTTACAGTCTTTATTTAAAAGTTTATTTTACTGATACAAGTATTGCTAATCCAGCTTTCTTTTCTTTTCCATTTGCATCACTTTACTTTTTTTTCCATCCCTTTACTTTTAGTCTGTGAGTGCCTTTAGTTTTGAAGTGAGTCTTTTATAGGCAGCATATAGAAGGTCTTCATTTTTCTATTCAGCCACCCTATGACTTTTAATTAGAGATTTTATTCTGTTTACATTTAAAGTAATTATTGGTAGGTATGTACTTAATGCCATTTTATTAATTGTTTTCTGGCTGTTTTTATAGTTCCTCTCTCTTCCTTTTTTCTTCTCTCCCTTTGTTTGTAGTTTGTTTTCTTTTGCATTGTGTTTATATTCCTTTCTTAGTTTCTTTTGTGTATCTACTATAAGTTTGGGTTTTTTGTGGTCACCATAAGGTTTACATATAACATCCTATGTATATAAGTCTCTCTTAGGTTAGCAGTGACTTAATTTTGAACACATTCCAAAGCTTTATATTTTTCCTCCCTTCTTCAATGTTTTATATTTTTGATAACACTTTTTACATCTTTCTATTTTATGTATCCTTTAATTATTGTATTTTTTATTAATTTTACAACCTTTATCTTTTACCCTTTATACTTTCCTTATAAGTGACAGATCCACTACCTTTTTTTTTTTTTTTTTTTTTGCGGTATGTGGGCCTCTCACTGTTGTGGCCTCTCCCATTGTGGAGCACAGGCTCCGGACGTGCAGGCTCAGCGGCCATGGCTCATGGGCCTAGCTGCTCCACGGCATGTGGGATCTTCCCGGACCGGGGCACGAACCCGTGTTCCCTGCATTGGCAGGCAGACTCTCAACCACTGCTCCACCAGAGAAGCCCCTTACCTTTATTATTTTTTACCTTTTCTGGTGAATTCTTACTTTCATATGTTTTCATATTATTAACTAGTGCCCTTTTTTTTTGGTTTAGAGAAGGCCCTTTAACATTTCTTTTAAGGCTGGTTTGGTGATGATGGGCTCCTTTAACTTTTGCTTATCTGAAAAACTCTTGGTCTTTCCTTCAAATCTAAACAATAACCTTGCAGGGTAGAGAATTCTTGGTTGTCAGTTTTTTCCTTTCAAAACTTTGAATATGTCATGCCACTCTCTTCTAGCCCATAAGGTTTCTGTTGAAGAATCTGCTCATAGCTTTATGAGGTTTCCCTTGTATGTATTAAGTTGCTTTACTCTTGCTACTTTTAAGATTCTCTCTTTACCCTTAACTTTTATCATTTTAATTATAGTGTGTCTCAGTGTGGTTCTCTTTAGGTTCATCTTATTTGGAACTCTCTGGGATTCCTGGGTCTGGATGGTGGTTTCCCTCTCCAGATGAAGGAAGTTTTTAGCCATTATTTATTCAAATAATTTTTCTGACCCTTTCTCTCTCTCTTCTACTTTTGGGATCCCTATATTGAGAGTATTATTCCACTCGATATTGTCCCAGAGGTGGGCTTTTTAGGGGTCCTGACTTCTTTTAATTTTTTTTTTTCATTTTTCTTCTCTGTCTGGGTGTTTTCCACTGCTTTGTCTTCCCGTTTGCTGATTCATGCTTCTATTTCATCCATTGTGCTGTTGAAACCCTCTAGTGTATTTTTTAGTTCACTGATAACTTCTGTTTGGCACTGCCTCTTTGTTGAAGTTCTCACTGTGTTCATCCATTCTTCTACTGAGATTGGTAAGCATATTTATCACCATTACTTTGAACTTTTTATCAGGTAAGTTGCTTATATCCATTTCATTAAGGTAGTTTCCTGGGGGTTTGCCTTGTTCTTTGGTTTGGAACATATTCCTCTCTCTCATTTTGCCTATCTTTTTGTGTTTGTTTGTAGGTCTTGGCTACCTACCTCAGTCCTGAAGGAGTGGTCTTCTTTAGGAGACCACTGTTCAGTGTGGCCTAGAATCACAATCTCTCTGGCCACCAGAGCCAGGCACTCTATGGGTGCCCCTCATGTGGGCTGCATGCACCCACCAGCTGTGATAGGGCTGTGGCTGCTAGATAGGGATAGCAGGGCTCAGGGCACTCATCTGGCCCAGTTGTGGCTTGGCCACTGTGCAGGGAGGGTGGGGGCCCAACTTGCTTGCCCGTGCCAGTTGTAGCTTGATTTCTGTTGGTGTGGCAGTGTTCAGGGCACTGTCCAGCCTGGGTACAGCTCATCTCCTGTACTATAAACATTAGTTATAACAGCCAATCCCTGACATTCAAGACTAGCTTAAACATTTCTGCTTAATATTTTCCAAGAGCTATACTTTTGCCATAATTGTTATTTAAAAGTATTGAATATGTGCCAGATACAAGGCCACATGCCCAACATGAATTATCTAATTTGATCACCAAAATCAGAGTAGAGATATGAAAACTGAGGCTAAATGTCAGTAAATTTCTTATGGTCACACAGTTGATATGGAATGAAACAAGTATTCAAATCTAGTCAATTTGTCTAGATTAGCATACCTGTTACAGCACAGTTCACACTTTGACTATCTGTTCTTCTAGAATAAAGAACAAAAGCTGTGAGGGCAAGAATCTGGTTTATCTTGCTCACTATTGTTTCTCCAGTGCCTAAACTTGTAAAAGAATGGTTGGTTATAAATAAACTGAGCCTTGAAGGATTAGAAGGAATTTGCTAGGATTTGAGATAGAAAGGGATTTTGGTATCAATATGGTGGATGAACTGGTGTTAGAGTGACTAACAGCAAGGAAACCAAGTAGAAGGTTGTTCACAATTACCCAGGTGAGAGATGAATAGAGCATGAACTAGAAGGGAGATCAGCAAACATTTTCTGAAAAGGGCCAGATAGTAAATATTTTAGGCTTTGAAACTACTCACTTCTACCATTGCAGCACCAAAGCAATCTCGGATAATACATAAACAAATGAACACGGATGTGCTCCAATAAAATTTAAATTAACCAAAATAGTTGGCAGGCTGGATATAGCCTGTGGGAAGCTGTTTGCTGACCCCTGAACTAGAATACTGGCAATGTAATTGGAAGAGTCTTTGTGTCTTGCAGTGGTAGTAGTGTGCGTGAACTAGAGAAATGTTTCAAATGCAAACCTGGCAGGATTTGTTGACTGACTATAAAGCATGGGAAAGAGAAGAGTTGAAGATAATCTTTCCTGACACAGGGAATCAAGGGTATCAAGGAAGATAAACTAGTTTAAAAGTAAAGAGTGATAATATCAATTCAGAATCCAAATAAGGAGTTTCGGATGGAAAAGAACATCCAATAATATCCAAAGCCCAGAATAAGAGTGAAAAGACCAATAGGTAGATGAAGAGTTCCCTAATATAGTCTTATAAATTCATTATAGGATCTACATTATTACCCATCCCTACCCTTATACTTGGCTACTTAATTCTGTGGGCACTTTTTTTTTTTTTTTTGATGATTCATAGTTTCTCTCTGTTCTTATCAAGAGGGACACAGGCTGAACAGTTTACGCAATGATAAGACACATAGTCCAGTTCACAATTTAATTCACCTGGAAAACTTTCGAGGAGGTACCTTTTAAGGTCTTTTGGAAATTCAGTGCTCAAAGGAAAAACTTACTTTGAATTCTCAACTGACTTACAAATGAAGGAGGAATGTAATTTCTACAGATGAGATCTGGTCCCTAACTTGAGGTTTGCTATTAGGTACAGCAGAAAGAGGCAATCTATGCACTGAAAAGTATGCCAAAAGATGAATTCCTCTCCTTCATTCAAAGAAAAGTTTTAGAAAGAAAGGTAAGGTGGGCCTGGGTGAACACTCACTGCTTTTAATTTAAAATTACACCCCTTTCCACTACATAAAGGCTCTTTTAGAAATTTTTCTGTGCCACAAAAGCTCTTATAACATTAGGAATTTAGGTACTAGGTGGATTTTAAAGACAGTATTAATGAACAATACTTGTTATGAGTTATTTTCAAATTAATGGCCTGTATCAATATCTAGGTCTCAGGGGCTTCCCTGGTGGCGCAGTGGTTTAGATTCCGCCTGCCGATGCAGGGGACACGGGTTTGTGCCCCAGTCCGGGAAGATCCCACATGCCGCACAGCGGGTGGGCCCGTGAGCCATGGCCACTGAGCCCACACGTCCGGAGCCTGTGCTCCGCAACGGGAGAGGCCACAACAGTGAGAGGCCCGAGTACTGCCAAAAAAAAAAAAAAAAATCTAGGTCTCAGAGAAAAATATTTTCCTCTAAATTTTTTAAAAGACATTTGAAGCAACGAAGCAATCTAAGGAGTTTGCTCAAACAACTTCCCTTCTTGAGAAATGTAGTGATGGTCTCTGAGCGCAGAAAAATAAAGCTTATTAAAGTGAAGGGAGAATCTTTGCCAATAAATGCATCACTAGAATTAATAAACTGGCTTGGGAGGAAGGAATAGAACATCAGAATCTAGCTATGTGTCATTAGTCTTTCTATCCTTGCAAAAACATGTGTCATACCCTCATATAACTCATGTGAACTCTGAGTTGCAAGAAATTCTGGAACCTCAGAAGTGCCAACAGGTGAGTAGTGAGAGAAAGCCAGGATTGAGGGACCAAAATAGGCTGCAGGGTTGTGTTCTCCCCAGGCAGTAGTTCAATTGATGGTGTTCAAGGGGTAGAGCAAAGACAAGCTTTTGGGAGACCTTAGTCAAGACTCAGAATGGATCATATCTTGTCCTCAGGGAAGAAAGTTGGCAACGTCCAGATCAGATATCAACTGGGGTGCAGGTAAGAACATAGGCTGGGTTGGTGGACAGCCTGGAGAGCCAATCAGCCAGCAGGAGAATAACCACCACCACAAAGATGGGCTGGCAAAGGCTAAACATTGATGAATTAATAGGTGCCCACAATCTATTCTTTCAGATACACCAGACACCGGATGCAATGGCAAAAGACAAATTTATAACCCTGAACACTCACCCCTTAA
The DNA here is from genome assembly GCF_003676395.1 of Aethalodelphis obliquidens. NCBI lineage: Eukaryota > Metazoa > Chordata > Mammalia > Artiodactyla > Delphinidae > Aethalodelphis > Aethalodelphis obliquidens. Next base: position 6,259,851 of record NW_020837957.1, on the reverse strand, counting down.
CCTGGCTGTTAGGGTTAATACCATAGCTAACGTTGAATCAGTTGTGGTTCTTACATGAGTTGGAGAAGGCAAAACCTAACACAGTTCATTTTCTTCATTTCCACTCGAGCAAATTGGTTCATTTTCTCTATGAATTGCAATAGAAATATTTGTTACCAAATGTCGAGACACTGTGCTGGACCCCTTTTATACACTATCCTTAATCCTCATAAATCTTCAGAATATTAATTATTATACCCTTTTTTCAGTTTAGGAAAGTGAGGTTAAAAGAAGGGTAAGTGGTTCACTCAAGACTAAGTGCCAAGGCCTGAAACAGGAATAGCTAAAACATTATACCTGCTTTCCAGAGGTCTAGCCTACTCTGGATTTTAAAAAAATCAGTGTATAATAGTTACTCCAACAAGAGAGATACCATAATAAAGTAGTGAATCAGCTCTGTAGGAGCTAGGAGAAGAGAACACAACTATACTTGCAGAGGTCAGAAAAGGCTTCTTCAAAGAAGGTGACCCTAGATTCTGGGTCCTAACCTTCAGCATTTGGTAAGGGAAGGTCCTGAGGCTAGGGAAAGCCTGGAAAGCTGTTACCAGGATGGTTGTCCATAAGGGGAATGATGATAGAGTTGTGAAGTAAGTTGAACCCTGGAGTTAGGAGATCCTGAATTATGTACCAAGCAGGAGAATAAAGATGATACATATAGGAAATGGCCAAGGGGGCTTGCATGAATAAAGCAAGGGACAAGTGGTGGAGTGAGGGTATTTGGATGATCCAGGAAACTAAATAAGAACAGTGAACAAAAGTTGAGATGTTTCCTTTTTGTAAAGATGGTATTTACAGACCAGGCACTTTACACCATGTATATAATGCTCATTAAACATGTTGCATCAGTCCAGGCACTAAGGTTTGAAGGTGGGCATGAGCTCATCTGGCAGGAAGAGGGAGTAAGGGTAATCTGGGCATAACACGCATAATGTGCCCAACTAAAGAGTAATGTGACATAACTAGAAACTAGCAAGTATTCCGACAGAGCCTTGATTTGCGGACATGGGGATCCAGACAGAATTGGAAGATTGATATTAATCACATCATGTTGAAAGGCTTTTGATGTACTATATAGGATTCAACTGTATTGCATATTTGCTTTCAGTCAGGGAATGCCATCCTCCAGCATTGTGAGGTCAGGGAACATGCTGGAAAAATAGTTAGGAGGCTGTTACAAAAAAACAGGCAAGCCAGGAGTACGTGAAAGGGGAAGAAACAACAGCATTTCAATTATAGAATCTATTTAAATGTTATTTAAAAAAATTTTTTAAAGACTTGCTATTTAATCCTAACAACTACACCGTGAGATAAATACACAGTTGAATTTTGAACAAGGTGGGGGTTAGGGGTACCAACCATCCATCACAGAAAATCCCAGCTGTATAACTTACAGTCAACCCTCCATATACATGGTTCCTCCACATCCGCAGTTTCCATCTGCAGATTCAACTAACCTCAGATCATGTAATACACTAATATTTACTACTGAAAAAAATCTGCAGATAGGTGGACCCATGTAGTTCAAACCCATGTTGTTCAAGGGTCAACTGTATATTAACAACTGCTCATATTTATTGAGCCATTATCACGCCACATGCCAAATCTTAGGGAGGCATTTGAGCATTTTGGTTAAGTGCTTTCACTGCTTACTGGCTGTATGACCTTGGGAAATGAAATCTCCTTATGCCTCCATTTTCTTATCTGTAAAAATAGAAAGTCTTGCAGTGTTTCTGTAAAGACAAGTGAAATATAATGTACTTAGAATTATTCCTTGCATATAGTAAGCAATCAATAAACAATAGCTATCATTATCATGTTTAAATTTCACAGTGCTTTTTATTACTCTATGTGTGCCATGGTACTGAAGAGGAAATAGAATCTCAATGAGAAGTTAAGTAACTTGTCAATCAGAATCAGGCTCTTCTGATTCCTGATCTTACACAGGAGAGAAGAAGCACATGGCTTCCATCCAGCACAACTTCCAATTTCGTTATGATACATAAGAAACTTTGGATGAGGTAGATGCAATCATCTAAGGCTTATCCATTAATGGCTTCTATGAAAGGTCTTTCTGAGCCAAATAAGGATCTCTCCCCTCATCTAATTCATTGTACTGCTTCTTAGAATCCTTTTACAGCATTTCTATCTTCCCTGACATTTAATTTGCAATCCCAGGAAACCAGAAACTTTCACATATGCAGTTGCCTAGGCTTCCAAAGCAAGGAATACTCCCTTAACTAGGCAACAGATATTTCCGGCAGAAACCTCAGTCAGTTAACGTGGCAATGTGCAGTGGGTGTTCAGTTATGCTTGCAGTGAGTCAGCGAGATTTCTCTGCCCAGAGGTTCTTAGGGTTGATAGTACTGTGTAAACAGGAAAATCAAGGTTGACCCTAATTATGATAAAGACAGGGTCCTACACCCTATTAAAACTACTGTTAGTCTATTAGTATTATTAGTATTGTCTATGTGATATTAATCATACTAGTAAAGCTACCTTTACTGGTTGGTTACTTACTGTGTCATACAGGTAAGGCTCAAAGAGGTTTGCTAATTTGTCCAAGGTCATACAGGTAGTATATTAGTTTTTATGGCTGCTATCTCAAATGACCATGAATTTAGTAGCTCAAAACAACACTAATTTATTTTCTTACAGTTCTGGGGGTGAGAAATCGAAATCTCACAGGGCTAAAATGAAGGAGTCAATAGAACTTTCTGGAAGCTCTAGGAACCCATTTCCTTACCTTTTCTACATTTTTGAGACTGCCTACATACCCAGGCTCATGGCCCTGTTCCTCAACCTTCAAAACCAACAATCTCATCATTCTGACCTCTGCTTTCCTGGTCACATCTTTTCCTCTGATTTCTACTTACATCTTAGAATTGGAAGGACCCATATAAGGGTTCCACTTATAAGGACCCTTATGATTACATTGGTCCTACCTGGCTAATCTGGGATAATGTCCCCATTTTAAGAACAGCCAGTTAGCAACCATAAGTCCACCTGCAACTTAAAAATCCTTTGCCATGTAACCTAACACAGTCCAGGTCCTGGGCATTAGCATATGCATATCTTTGAAGAGTCATTATTCTGCCTATCACAGCTAATAGAAGTGGCAAAGCCAGGATTGGAACCTAAATATATCTGATTCTGAAGGCTGTACTCTTAACCATCACACTATACCAAACTATTGCAAAAATATCAGGTCCTCATCTTCAAAAGGAAATGACTGAGAATGGTTCCGATGATTCTCAACAGATTTATTCCCACAAGCAACTTAATGATTAATATTTATGTTGTTAATCTGATACTCTATGATCTTATTTGAGCACAACAAAAAGTGGGGTTGTGCCTGCCCGGCACTATAATCTGGGGTGTGACCAGCACAGCTGTGCCCACCTCGCTAGAACTGCACCCTCCTGGAGAGAACTCTGCCAGCTGACAAGAATCCTATAAAGCAGCCCTGCTGTTGGCCTGTCAGGGAGAACGGTATACTCTAAGGCTGGAGCTCGAAATTCTCTGTTCTTGGATTCTAGAATAACACTTTCCTTTGCTTCTGAACCAAACTCTGTCTCATTATATTGGTTAGAAAGACATCGGTCAGGAGGACCCTTGTTGGGGCCTGACTCCAAAGGGTCAGTAACAATGGCATGAGATTGAAATGAAGACTTCCTTTCTAGATACCCAGATTTCTCATCCAAATATATGTATAATTTTACTTAGTTTGTAGTCATAATTGTTGGTTCCCAAATTGGCCCCTGTACACAGAGGGAAAGGAGAGACTGAAGAAAGCGGCAGACCACCTCAGACTATTCCAGGTGACCCAGCTTACATAGTGTCAAAGCACTAGGTGGAGGGGGGTGATCTACAGTCATCATCTGTCCATACTGTCACCTCGCTGGAACAATCAACGGCCGTGTGGCTGACAGGGTCTTGGTGCTCTGGCTGCATGTCAGGCCTGAGCCTCTGAGGTGGGAGAGCAGAGTTCAGGACATTGGTCTACCAGAGACCTCCTGGCCCCACATAATATCAAATGGCAAAAGCTCTCACAGAGATCTCCATCTTAATGCTAAGACCCAGCTCCACTCAACGACCAACAGGGTACAGTGCTGGACACCGTGTGCCAAACTAGCAAAACAGGAACACAACCCCACCCATTAGCACAGAGGCTGCCTAAAATCATAATAAGTTTGCAGACACACCAAAACACACCACCAGACACGATCCTCCCCACCAGAAAAACAAGATCCAGCCTCACCCACCAGAACACAGGCAACAGTCCCCTCCACCAAAAAGCCTACACAACCCACTGAAAAAACCTTACCCACTGGGGACAGACAACAAAAACAAGAGGAACTATGAATGTGCAGGCTGCGAAAAGGAGACCCCAAACACAGTAAGTTAAGCAAAATGAGAAGACAGAGAACTACCCAGAAGATGAAGGAGCAAGGTAAAAACCCACCAGAACAAACAAATGAAGAGGAAATAGGCAGTCTACCTGAAAAAGAATTCAAAGTAATGATAATAAAGATGATCCAAAATCTTGGAAATAGAATGGAGAAAATAAAAGAAACATTTAACAAGGACCTAGAAGAACTAAAGAGCAAACAATGATGAACAACACAATAAATGAAATTTAAAATTCTGTAGAAGGAATCAGTAGCAGAATAACTGATGCAGAAGAATGGATAAGTGACCTGGAAGGTAAAATAGTGGAAATAATTACTGCAGAGCACAATAAAGAAAAGAGAATGAAAAGAATTGAGGACAGTCTTAGAGACCACTGGGACAACGTTAAATGCACCAACATTAGAATTATAGGGGGCCAGGAGAAGAAGAGAAAAAGAAAGAGACTGAGAAAATATTTGAAGAGATTATAGTTGAAAACTTCCCTAATATGGGAAAGAAAACAGTTAATCAAGTCCAGGAAGTGCAGAGAGTCCCACACAGGATAAATCCAAGGAGAAACACACCAAGACACATATAAATCAAACTATGAAAAATTAAATACAAAGAAAAAATATTAAAAGCAGCAAGGGAAAAACAACAAATAACATACAAGGGAATCCCCATAAGGTTAACAGCTGATCTTTCAGCAGAAACTCTGCAAGCCAGAAGGGAGTGGTAGGACATATTTAAAATGATGAAAGGGAAAAACCTACAACCAAGCTTACTCTACCCAGCAAGGATCTCACTCAGATTCGACAGAAAATTAAAACCTTTACAGACAAGCAAGAGCTAAGAGAATTCAGCGCCGCCAAACCAGCTTTACAACAAATGCTAAAGGAACTTCTCTAGGCAGGAAATACAAGAGAAGAAAAAGACCTACAATAACAAACCCAAAACAATTAAGAAAATGGTACTAGGAACATACATATCAATAACTACCTTAAATGTAAATGGATTAAATGCTCCTACCAAAAGACATAGACTGGCTGAATGGATACAAAAAACAAAACCCATATATATGCTGTACACAAGAGACCCACTTCAGACCTAGGGACACATACAGACTGAAAGTGAGGGGATGGAAAAAGATATTCCATGCAAATGGTGATCAAAAGAAAGCTGGAGTAGCAATTCTCATATCAGACAAAATAGACTTTAAAATAAAGACTATTACAAGAGACAAAGAAGGACACTACATAATGATCAAGGGATCAATCCAAGAAGAAGAAATAACAATTTAAATATTTCTGCACCCAACATAGGAGCACCTCAAGACATAAGGAAACTGCTAACAGCCATAAAAGGGGATATTGACAGAAACAAAATAATAGTAGGGGACTTTAACACTGCACTTTCACCAATGGACAGATCATCCAAAATGAAAATAAATAAGGGAACATGAGCTTTAAATGATACATTAAACAAGATGGACTTAATTGGTATTTATAGGACATTCCATCCAAAAACAACAGAATATACTTTCTTCTCAAGTGCTCAAGGAACATTCTCCAGGATAGATCATATCTTGGGTCACAAATCAAGCCTTGGTAAATTTAAGAAAATTGAAATCATGTCAAGTATCTTTTCTGACCACAGTGCTATGAGACTAGATATCAATTACAGGAAAAAAATCTGTAAAAAATAAAAACACATGGAGGCCAAACAATACAATACTAAATAACCAAGAGATCACTGAAGAAATCAAAGAGGAAATCAAAAAATACTGAGAAACAAATGACAATGAAAACATGATGACCCAAAACCTATGGGATGCAGCAAAAGCAGTTCTAAGAGGGAAGTTTATAGCAATACAATCCTACCTCAGAAAACAAGAAACATCTCAAATAAAAAACCTAACCTTATACCTAAAGCATTTAGAGAAAGAAGAACAAAACAACCTCAAAGTTAGCAGAAGAAATCATAAATATCAGCTCAGAAATAAATGAAAAAGAAATGAAGGAAACAATAGCAAAGATCAATAAAACTAAAAGCTGGTTCTTTGAGAAGATAAACAAAATTGATATACCATTAGACAGACTCACCAAGAAAAAAAAGGGAGAAGATGCAAATCAATAAAATTAGAAATGAAAAAGAAGTAACGACTGACACTGAAGAAATACAAAGGATCATGAGAGATTACTACAAGCAACTCTATGCCAATAAAATGGACAACCTGGAAGCAATTCTTAGAAATGCACAACCTTCCGAGACTGAACCAGGAAGAAACAGAAAATATAAACAGACCAATCACAAGAACTGAAATTGAAACTGTGATTTAAAGTCTTCTAACAAACAAAAACCCAGAAGCAGATGGCTTCACAGGCCAATTCTATCAAACATTTAGAGAAGAGCTAACACCTATCCTTCTCAAACTCTTCCAAAATATAGCAGAGGGAGGAACACTCCCAAACTCCTTCTATGAGGCTATCACCACCCTGACACCATAACCAAAGATGTCACAAAAAAAGAAAACTATAGGCCAATGTCTCTGATGAACATAGGTACAAAAATCCTCAACAAAATACTAGCAAATGGAATCCAACAGCACATTAAAAGGAACATACACCATGATCAAGTGGGGTTTATCCCAGCAATGCAAGGATTCTTCAATGTACGCAAATCAATCAATGTGATACACCATATTAACAAATTGAAGGAGAAAAACCATGTGATCATCTCAATAGATTCAGAAAAAGCATTCACAAAAATTCAACACCCATTTATGATAAAAAACCTCCAGAAAGTAGGCACAGAGGGAACTTACCTCAACATAATAAAGGTCATATATGACAAACCCACAGCCAACATCGTTCTCAGTGGTGAAAAACTGAAACCATTCCCACTAAGATCAGGAACAAGACAAGGTTGCCCACTCTCACCACTATTATTCAACAAAGTTTTGGAAGTTTTAGCCACAGCAATCAGAGAAGAAAAAGAAATACAAATCAGAAAAGAAGAAGTAAAACTGTCACTGTTTGCAGATGACATGATACTATACATAGAGAATCCTAAAGATGCCACCAGAAAACTACTAGAACTAATCACTGAATTTGGTAAAGTAGAAGGATACAAAATTAATGCTCAGAAATCTCTTGTATTCCTATACATTAGTGATGAAAAATCTGAAAGAGAAATTAAGGAAACACTCCCATTGACCATTGCAACAAAAAGAATAAAATACCTAGGAATAAACTTACCTAAGGAGACAAAAGACCTGTACGCAGAAAACTATAAGACACTGATGAAAGAAATTAAAGATGATAAAAACAGATGGAGAGATATACCATGTTCTTGGATTAGAAGAATTAACATTGTGAAAATGACTATACTACCCAAAGCAATCGACAGATTCAATGCTATCCCTGTCAAACTACCAATGCATTTTTCACAGAACTAGGGCAAAAAGTTTCACAATTTGTATGGAAACACAGAAGACCCCGAATAGCCAAAGCAATCTTGAGAAAGAAAAATGGGGCTGGTGGAATCAGGCTCACTGGCTTCAGACTATACTACAAAGCTACAGTAATCAAGACAGTATGGTACTGGTACAAAAAACAGAAATATAGATCAATGGCACAGGACAGAAAGCCCAGAGATTACCCCACACACATATGGTCACCTTATCTTTGATAAAGGAGGTAAGAGTATACAATGGAGAAAAGACAGCCTCTTGAATAAATGTTGCTGGGGAAACTGGACAGCTACATGTAAAAGAATGAAATTAGAACACTCTCTAGCACCATACACAAAAATAAACTCAAAATGGATTAAAGACCTAAATGTAAGGCCGGACACTATGAAACTCTTAGAGGAAAAAATAGGCAGAACGCTTTATGACATAAATCACAACAAGATCCTTTTTGACCCACCTCCTAGAGAAATAAAAATATAAACAAATGGGATCTAATGAAACTTAAAAGCTTTTGCACAGCAAAGGAAACCATTAAAAGACGAAAAGACAACCCTCAGAATGCGAGAATATATTTGCAAAGGAAGCAACTTAAACAAGGATTAATCTCCAAAATATACAAGCAGCTCATGAGCTCAATATCAAAAAACAACCCAATCTAAAAATGGGCAGAAGACATAAATAGACATTTCTCCAAAAAAGATATACAGATTGCCAACAAACACATGAAAGGATACTCAACATCACTAATCATTAGAGAAATGCAAATTAAAACTACAGTGAGGTATCATCTCACACTGGTCAGAATGGCCATCATCAAAAAATCTACAAACAATAAACGCTGGAGAGGGTGTGGAGAAAAGGGAACCCTCTTGCACTGTTGGTGGGAATGTAAATTGATACAGCCACTATGGAGAACAGTATGGAGGTTCCCTAAAAAACTAAAAATAGAACTACCATACGACCCCATTAGTGGACATATACCCTGAGAAAACCATAATTTAAAAAGAGACATGTACCACAATGTTCATTGCAGCACTGTTTACAATAGCCAGGACATGGGAGCAACCTAAGTGTCCATCGACAGATGAATGGATAAAGAAGATGTGGCATATATATACAATGGAATAGTACTCAGCCATAAAAATAAACGAAATTGAGTTATTTGTAGTGAGGTGGACAGACCTAGAGACTGTCATAGTGAAGTAAGTCAGAAAGTGAAAAACAAGTACCATATGCTAACAGATATATATGGAATGTAAAAAAAAATGTTCTGAAGAACCTAGGGGCATGACAGGAAAAAACGACGCAGATGTAGAAAATTGACTTGGGGACACAGGGAGGGGAAGGGTAATCTGGGATGAAGTAAGAGAGCCACATGGCCATATATACACTACCAAATGTAAAATAGATAGCTAGTGGGAAGCAGCTGTATAGCAAAGGGATATCAGCTCGGTGCTTTGTGTCCACCTAGAGGGGTGGGATTGGGTGGGTGGGAGGGAGATGCAAGAGGGAGGGTATATCGAGATACATGTATATTTATAGCTGATTCACTTTGTTATACAGCAGAAACTAACACACCATTGTAAAACAATTATACTCCAATAAAGAAGTTTAAAAAAAAACAAAGAGCGGAATAAAGTGTGCAGCAAAAGGGTTATTATTATTATCCCCATTTCAGGTAGTAGGATCAGAGAAAGTAAGTGTCACAAGCAGAGTTTCACTTTCAATAAACGAGAGAACCATCTCAAACCCTGAGGTTTTGATCTGGCCTCTTTAAACACCTCCAGTACACCAGGTGATATCAAAAGAACTCCGGTTTTAAAAAGTCATTTACAGTTGGACTCATATTGCAACTCTTCCACATTCTAGCTATGCGGCACTTAATAAGCCCCTCAAACCCTCTGAGTCTTGTTTCTCCATCTGTAAATGGAAAACAAGAACACCTATTCTGAAAGCTTGTTAGATAAAATAGTGATAATGATAGAAGTAGCCTGACACACAATAGGTGTATAATAGGTGCATAATAATGGTATCCAGTTATTACTGCATGAAAAAACAGCTGGCTTCACAATTTCTCTAAGAATGGCATCACATCTTAGTGTTTTTGGTAATGTGCAGCTAGAGCCAGCTTCCTCAGAGTTCAAGACAGGTAGAATTCTCCATTTCATGACAAGAATTTATTCTTCCAGAGAGGAGCAGCCTCTTTTTATGGCTTTCTAGGATTCACATTGAGGTGGAATTTGACTGGGCTAAAGATAATCAGCAAGAGACTTTAAAACTCACCTAGAATCTCCAGGACTTTCATTTTGTTGGTGGTGTTTTATTCATTTGTTTTATTTGTGTTTTTATGTTTTATTTGTATTGACTGCATTCTCCCATGTCCAGAACCACAGACTGGAAATAAAATGGCTCTATCTGGAGGATGCTTTCCTTTAGGGTCTTGCTCTAAACCTTGAAGAGGGACCCTTCCTCAAGACTAACCAGAACAGAGATGCTTAGAGAGGAAAAAGTGAAAGCAGCAAGACACTATGAGTGCATACCAGGGCTCACTGGAGACTGCAAACCAACTCCCCAGGCCAACAGCTAATTCTCTCCCTATCAAAATCCTACATACCTTGGTCACTCAGTTTAGGAATCTTTCCACACTTCCCTCCATCTAATCTTTATCTAATACAACACATTGTTCATCTACTTGATTTTTATGCCTTGTAGTAGAGATTATGATCTATATAACTCTCCCAGTATTTTAGTGACTACTTTCCATCCCACTCCCCATTTCCAAGGTCTCAGCCCAGAAAGCTTTATTAAATGTCCCATGAGGTAAATCTACAAATCTACATGTTAAAGGTGCTGGTGATGTCAAGAGTCAAAGGCTGTCTGTCAGGAGCATGATTTCCATTCGATGTTCATTCAAGGAGTATCTACTGAGCACTTACTCAGCCCCTGGTCCTGTGAATGATGAAAGACAAGGCCGCTCTCTGTGCTCAGAGAACATGTGCTGTGATGGAAAAGGGAGATAGACAGACTGCTGTAAAACATGAGTTAAGGGCACAGGGGCCCATGAGAAAATATAGAAGAGGATGTACCCTGGATTGAGGGATCTCTTAGGGAAAACTTTGTTTTGGTCCTGGTTTTGGTTCCTCATCTGTAAAATGAAGGAGTTGGAGTAAATCCAAGGAGGCTGACTCTCAGGCCATGGGTATGTCTAGCTCACAGATGCGAGATCCACCTACAGTACTGGCCTGCACAGAGGTTTCGGATTCTTTATTCTTGAACAAATATGAGAGGTGTTGGCAACATGGGCCCCATTTTTCCACTGACAATGATCTGCTGAACTGGAGTATGGATGCCCTCTGCATCTGCATGTACTCTTCAGTGACTCTATGAACTCTCTTACGTGGGTACCAAGTATCATTTGCCGACTTTCATCAGGCAGTAGGTCACCACCCTCATCAAACTTTAGGATTAGCTGATGTCTAATGTACCTCCCAATTTGAATAATCTGGCTTTCTGCTTACTTAAGTCTGTGAATAAGTCATTAATCCAACCTCTATGCTTGAATTAGGAATATGGAGATTAATTTAAAAATAGCTCTTATCTTCAAGGGAGGAACTAAGGAGAGACCAATTGTAGCAAACTATTGAAATAGAGTGTGATAAGTGCCAACGGGCAGATAGGCATGAAACAAGAGAGAAAGCACAAATTCCTCTGAGGGGCAGACAAGTTTTACGGCAGAACCTCACCAGGTAAAAAACAAGGGGAGGAGATTTTCCAGCACATTGCATATATTTGGGTATACTGTAGGTTCAAAGTAGTTGGCTACAGAATAGACTAGAATTAGCTGAATTCTAAAATGAGGAAGCAGCATGTACAAAGACAAAGAGGTAAGTGATAAAGACTTTCTATTCTAGGAGGTAAAATTATTTAAGCAGAGTTGTGTATAGAATTCATATTGAGAAGAAATGAGATGGGGAGACAGGAAAAAAATCCAATAATGTGATACCTTGTGTGTCATGCTGATGAGGTTTAATTTATTCTGAAGATAATAAGTTACCATGGTAGGGGATTAAGTAGAGAGCACATGAACAGATCTGTGGGGTTTTGTGAAAGATCACCCTGTTAGGAGAGTGTGTGGTCAACTGGAGGGGTATATGCCATAGATAGAGAAATGAGTTGCCAGGCCATCATGATAACTGGCAAGACAAGATGTATCAGTGAGAATATGTATGTTTCAAATGAGAGAAATTCCTAACCAAATTTAGTTAATCAATATGTAAACTTATTGGCTCATGTAATGAAAGTAGTAAAATAGGGTGAACTTCAAATATGGCTTAATGTAGTGTCTCCAGATCCATTTTTCTGCTCTTCCCTTGTCTATGCTTCATCCTCTGGCTGGCTTCCCTCATGGTGGTAAATGAATCCAGGCTTTACATCATCACTGCAATATCCCAGAAATAATCTCCTTGCATCTCTTTGGCAAAATGAATCATGTACTCTTGATCCAATCTTCTGTCCCAGAATGTGAAAACCTAGGTTCCTGGACCAATTACTGGGGTAAGGTGTATATACAGAATTACCATTGGATTGACCAGACCTACCCCTGAATCTGGGAATTGGATCAGCTCTCCCTGAATTACCCATATAGTGGTGAACTGCACATATGGACAAGATTTAGGTTACTACTAGGAAGGGGAAAGTGGTGCTTAGGATGCAGTCATCAGATCCACCTTGTATGATAATGACCTGAGTAAAAGAAGTGTCAGGAATGAAGTAAAGGAGAGGACAGAGAAACGTTAAAAAGATGGAAGGATTAAGACTCAGTCATTGTTGAATGTGGGAGGCAAAGAAAGAAAGGATTTGAGAAAGAATGCTCAACTTGCTGACACAGATAACTAGAATCCCTGGACGATAAGCATATTTTGAAGTAAAGATAATGAGTTGACTTTTGAACACGTTAGTTGACCCTGATTCTTAATTATTCAAGTAGAAATCAGTTGAATGGTTAAGTCTGAATCACAAGGAATGGGACTAGAAATAAAGATTAGGAGCATGACAGAATCATAGATGGAATCCACCAGGGGCAGGGTTATGTGAGAAAAGCAACTTCTGGACATGTTACAATAAAATTGTTTTGAAGAGACATGATGCCTACAAGAGGGCAAATCTCACCTCAGAGATAACAGACACCCTACCAACCTCTGAGAATAATCTCTCCACCCTCAAAACCAAGGAGATCCAGCCGAGTGACTGAGGGAGTTGATAAGCAGCTTTGTCACCTCCTTTTAGTATTCCTTCAAGTGAGCTGAAACGCACTGTAGCTGCCATTGGTGTCTGCCCTCTGGGAGTTTACAATGTTAGACAAGTATTCAGTCTATTTAGGACATGAACTGTGTCTGAAAATATGCCCTCATCACAACAGAGAAGCAATGGATTTCTAGTGTCCAGAAATATCATAGGGTTGACTGAAATTTGACTCAGACTTGATAATATATAGCTTGTCAGGATATTAAATATTACAGAGGTAGCTCATCACTGCAGATTAATGAAGTCACCAGAATCATTTAGAAAGCAATTGAGTGACTAATTTTAATCACAAATTTGATTGCTACTATTGAAATGAAACAAGAGAAACTTATACCCCTCACCCCCAAATGTTTTTCCATTGGAATAACGATTACTATGTCTATCTTCAGTTCATTAGTGGGTCTTTTCTAAGATTAAACATTAGATGGTTTCCAAAGAATAGATTATTATTTTAAGCAGGGAATACAAGGTAGCAGGACTACAATCAGGAAAACTCCTGGAATCAAAAAGACAGGATAAAAAAATGGCATTTTCTGAACCTAAGGTAATATAGTGAAAGAAAAAGTAGATAGATGACATTACTCATTCTCCCAGGAAATAATATAAGATTTTCCAAGAAATAAGATATGATTGCAGCTCTGATGCTGACAGGTTGGGATGTTTTCTTCAGGTTGGCAAGGAGTCAAGTGAATTCCCCTAAAAAGGAAGAAATCAATTTAAAAAGAAACAAGTATGAAAACCTGAAAATGTTTATCATAAAGAAATTTTGTAACTAGATATAAGATGTTGATTAGCTTGTGTTTTTAGAAATGAAAGACCAGAGAATAGAAAATGTCATTGGTCAGAGCTTATCCTCACATGGAAAGAGAGGAAGTGACAGAGAAAAGGAGAGTGAGAGGGAAGAGGAGAGGCAGAGAGAGAGACAGAGAGAGAGAGAGAGAGAGAGAGAGAGAGAGAGAGAGAGACGTATGGAAAATATGCATTTTCCTCATCAAACTGTCAAACTGAAATAATGACCATTCTGTGGTCTCCACATGGACTGTACCATTCATGTCCAGCTTATTTCTAATTTGGCTTCCCAGGCATCCCAGTTCCTGGTGAGGGTGGAAAAGGGAAAAGTCATGACTGAGAGCCTAACAAAATCAAACTACTGTTTTAAGTACTTTGCCATAGTTAAGGGTACCTTGAATAAAGGCAATTTTGGTCACTAAGATGCATGCTCCATTTTATATTAATAAACACTTAATGTGCTTAAATACATGATTCTTTGAGTTGGTGCACCATGAGTCACTCCCAATGAGTGAACTGGTAAAATCAAAACTTAGGATAAGACATTAATTCTAAGGGGATTTCAGAAAGTTCTCATAGTCCATTCTGTATTAAAAGGAAAATAGAGAAACAAAAACCCGGATATCTGTCTCTATTGCCTCTCATCGTGACAAAGTGTATTATATATAGAAATATATCATCATTGGACAACTGAAATACTAACTAGAATTCTTCACTGGTATCTAAATGCTTTTTGCAAAGAAAACAAATGGTTGACCCAGTTTATTTATATAATGTAAGAAAGTGGTACATGTGGCAGACACTACTAGTGCTAGTTGCCTACCAAATTATCCATTCTCTTTTTTGTGACTAAGAGACTCATCTGTTAAGAGCATCAATGTTCCCATCTTATAAAAAAATAAATACATAAATCCCAGTCTTCCTTTTAGCTAGGGTGTCCATGTCACATGGTTCTGGACAAAGAGATGAGTGAATGGAAATCTTATAGAAAGTTTTGGAAATGATTTTTTAAAAAGCTTTTTACCCATTCACTCTTTATTCACAAGATTTTAAGTAAGGTATCCACAGTGGACACTTTATTACAATTACCACATGCACAGCTTCCCAATTCATTTCATCCACAGCTCTTCTAAATCAAAGTAGAATGATCAGGTCAGGACCACTGCATTGCACAGTTTCCATGGACACTGTAATCTATTTAAATAGTGTACTCTGAGGACTTCCAACATTTTACCTCTGGAATAGGCTCTAGCCAAATTCCACAGAACCAAATTGTTTTCTTTTTGGATGCAAAAATGTCTGCAAACTTTTATGTTTCTTTTGGAGAATTTATAAAACTGAGGTTTACTTTAAGAGAGAAGATTTGTTGGATTTTCACAGTAGTAGCTTTGTCATTATTCTTAAATTCCTCATCAAAGACTTGTACTTGAATGTTTTTCTTGAGATGGAAGTTCCTTACTTCAAGTGGTTTGGTTGTTTCTATATCTCCAAGAGAGGTTTGTCCTCTACAAAGGGAACTAGGGACAGGTTTTAAAATCCAAGTTAGAGGGAACATAAAGAAGATACAAATCTGATGGTGCTGCACTTATTCCAGGCCATGGATGGACATGGAAAGATGCACAATTCATCTCACAAGACCAGCCTGATATTAATACACACTGTCTCTCCTATAGTCTTTTTCATAGCAGTTGACGGTAATTCCATTCTATTTGCTCAGGTCAAAAATCTTGGAGTAATTTCTGACTATTTTCTCTCTGTCACATCCTACATCTAGTCCAACCATAAATTATATAATCTCCAATTACCATTTAAATCTCTATGTGAGTTTTCTAGACATAGTTTTGCTTTCTGATCTTGGACACAGCTGGAATCAGGGTTTGCAGGAACCAGGGTTTGCAGGACCACCAGAGTTAGATGGCTCATGTCTCTCCTCCCTGTTTTTACTCACTGTGACAAATATTCTCTTGTAATAACTTAATAATGGTACCAGGAACACACAGTTTGAAAGATGGGTTGAAGTCAGCATTTAAAGAACAGGTAAATCAGATACTATAGGAACTATTCCAGGCCATGAATGAACATGGAAATGTCTCTGATTCATTCCATAAAACCAGCCTAGTGTTTATACGGGTAAAATATGAGAAGCCCAGAACCAATGTTTACAGATCCAGAGTGGGTCTTGATGTGTGGGAATGGCACCCATATCTCCTGATGCCTCCCCTACCCACACTCCCACCTCATGCTCAGAGATTGTGTCTTCCGAGAATTGACGCCAAAACCTCTGGGAAGGTTTTTGGTTTCCTGATACAGGCACTCTCCTTCCTCTTTCTTTCTTCTCCTTCTCTCTGGAGCACAGATATGAGGTAACTCACTACAATGTTACTATTATTTGATTAGATCACTTTTATTTTGCCATCTCAATAAAATCTAAGGCCAATGTTACTAGGATAGATTATAATACACACATCAAGATTTGTCTTGTCACCTGAGTAACTCACTAGGTTAGACAACTATCAATCCCTAGATTGCTAAATTAGATTTTCTATATTATTCAGTAGATTCAATCATCCATAATAATTTAGTATCCTCATCAAATCAGTGTTTGGGGTGAGGAAATAAATTTAGTCACCATGATCTGCTTTTGATAGACATGAAATATCTAATGGAAAACAACTTTTCCTTGATCTGGAAATCCTCATGTCTAAAGTTGTTCTAAGAACTCTCCAAATTTGTTGAGCTAAATGCAGGAGAAAGAAATTCCTAAAGTAACTGAGGCCAGAGTTGATAATAGAGATATGACGTAGAAAGTTTTGTTTCAGAAGGTCAAGTTGAAACAATTCACCATCATTAATTATACCACACTTCCTACCTCTTAAAGAATGGTATACTTTAGATCATTGAACCTGTTGCTATAGATGCAATATGTTCAATTAATATATTTAATTAGTTAGATTTCTGCACTTAGGGACCAACTTCATGGTAGAAATGAGAGTAAATAGAATAAAAAATTTAAATCTATTTTCTCCCTGTTATCTCATGTCTTCAAGGTCAAATAGATTTAAATGGCAATTAGTTTGCATACTGGCTTTCATTTTTTTCTTTTCCCTCCCTTTGATTTCTGTTCCCACTAGCCCCAAGAGAATGTAAAATACCCTGGAATCTTCCATGTATAATTTTGAATTGACAAGCCTTCTAAACTTGGAACCCAGCCCATGTGGCACTTGAAATCTCAGTGGACCTCTCCTTTGTGTGAGGGTTACTGTGATGATGAGAAGATACAGAAAATGTTGTCATTATTGAAGCTGATAATATCTTTTAGCAGCTCTCTCTGAGCAAGCTTGGACTGAGATGTTACCTAACTTCCATGGTAGTGGATTACATGGTAGTAATAAAAATTTTGCTGGTTGAAATATATGCATTTTCTTTTATTTTATCCTGGACCCCAAGTTGCCTGGTCCCAAAGGGGGAATCGAAGCACTGATAATGTCAGTACTCACCCGTCTTTGGGGCTCAGAGAATTACACATTGCCCAAGGCATCAGTTCAGTATGGCCTGGCTAGAAGACTTGTAGAAAGAATTGAGGTCTCTTGTACAAATCAGGGTCACATAACTTAAGACAGTAAAAATGAAATGAAATTTAGGGAACAGCTAATCCAAACATCTCATTTAATAGACCTAGAGACATAATGTGCCTTACCCAAATTTACACAGCCATTTAAAGCACAATTTGGGTTTAAAATTCACATCTGTTTAATGACTCCAAATGCATTGTTCAGTTCACTCTCTTATTTATTAACATTTTAACTATCGTTTATTGATATATAATGACATAAAATTGTATTATTTTTACGTATACAATATAATGTACAGATTCTCTTCCCTTAAAGGTTATTATAAAATATTGAATATAGTTCCCTGTGCTATATATTAGATCCTTGTTGGTTATCTATTTTATATATAGTAGTGTGTATGTGCTAATCCCAACCTCCTAATTTATCCCTCTCACCACCACTCCCTTTTCCCCTTTGGCAACCATAAGTTTGCCTTCTATGTCTGTGAGTCTCTGTTTTGGAAAGAAGTTCATTTGTATTTTTTTTTTTTTTTTTTTAGATTACACATATAAACGATATCATGATATTTACCTTTCTCTGTCTGGCTTACTTCACTTTGTATGGTAATCTCTAGGTCTATCCATGTTGCTGCAAATGACATTATTTCACTCCTTTTTATGATTAAGTAATATTCCATTGTGTATATATATATATATATATATATATATATATATATATATATCTCACATCTTCTTTATTCATTCATCTGTTGATGGACATTTAGGTTGCTTCCACGTCTTGGCTATTGTAAGTAGTGCTGTTATGAACACTGGGGAGCATGTACCTTTTCAAATTATGGTTTTCTCTGGATATATGTCCAGGAGTGGGATTGCAGCATCATATGGTAGCTCTATTTTTAGTTTTTTAAGGAACCTCCATATTGTTCTCCGTAGTGGCTGTACCAATTTACATTCCCACCAACAGTGCAGGAGGGTTCCTTTTTCTCCACACCCTCTCCAGTATTTATTATTGGTAGACTTTTCTGATGATGGCCATTCTGACCAGTGTGAGGTGGTATCTCATTGTAGTTTTGATTGGCATTTCTCTAATAATTAGCAATGTTGAGCATCTTTTCATGTGCCTTTTGGCTATCTGTATGTCTTCTTTGGAGAAATATTTATTTAGATCTTCTGACCATTTTTTGATTGGGTTGTTTGTTTTTTGATATTGAGCTGTATGAGCTGTTTGTATATTTTAAGTTACTGGATACAAAATTAATACATGGAAACCTCTTGCATTCTTATACACTAACAATGAAAGATCAGAAAGCGAAGTTAAGGAAACAATACCATTTACCATCGCATCAAAAAAAATAAAATAACTAAGCGTAAACCTACCTAAGGCGGCAAAAGACCTGTACTCTGAAAACTATAAAAGGCTGATGAAAGAAATCAAAAATGACACAGATGGAAAGATATACCATATTCTTGGATTGGAAGAATCCATATTGTCAAAATGACCACAGTACCCAAGGTAATCTACAGATTCCATGCAATCCCTATCAAATTACCAATGAAATTTTTCAGAGAACTAGAAAAAAAATTTTTAAATTTGTATGAAAACACAAAAGACCATGAAGGGCCAAAGCAATCTTGAGAAAGAAAAATGGAGCTGGAGGAATCAGGTTCTCTGACTTCAGACTACGCTACAAAGCCTCAAATCAAAACAGTATGGTACTGGCACAAAAACAGAACTACAGATCAATGGAACAGGATAGAAAGCCCAGAAATAAATCCTTGCATGTATGGTCAATTAATCTACAACAAAGGAGGCAAGAATATACAATGGAGAAAAGACAGGCTCTTCAATAAGTGGTGCTGGGAAAACTGGACAGCAACATGTAAAAGAATGAATTAGAACACTCTCTAACACCGTACACAAAAGGAAGCTCAAAATGGGTGAAAGACCTAAATGCAAGACCAGATACTATAAAAACTCCCAGAGGAAAACACAGGCGGGACACTCTTTTACATAAATTGCAGCAATATCTTTTTGGATCCGCCTCCTACAGTAATGGAAACAAAAACAAAAATAAACAAATGGGACCTAATTAAACTTAAAATCTTTCACATAGCAAAGGAAGCCAATAAACAAAATGAAAAGACAACCTACAGAATGGGAGAAAGTATTTGCAAATGATGCGACTGACAAGGGATTTATTTACTTCTTTTTACATAGTATCTAAGCCTTTTGTACTATTAGTGCTTTTTCTATGAGGACTCAAGAGAGAAACCTTCCTCTGGCCTCAGTATCAGACGTATGTTGTATTTCTCCCAGGCAACTAGTTTGTTTGGAGACCACTAATACCTTGTTTCATGTTTTGAACTTTTATAGGAAGTTCCATATATATCTTTCATTTATGCACTCAATCATCTATTGAGGTTCCATTATATATTAAGTGCTCTCTTAGACATCATAAACACACAGATAAAGCAAGGTCTCTGCCCTTAAGAGCTCAAAATCTGATGTGGAGGGCAAACCAGGAAATAGAAAATTCCTTGCTTTTTAAGGCAAAAGCTCTAGAGAAGATTGCTATGGAAACCTTGGGAGGTGTATTTAAGTCACAGGCATCAGGGAAGGATTTTCAGAGGAGGGAACATCTATACTAAAACCTGAAGGGCAAATAGAAGTTAGCTGTTCAAAGTTGAAGGGAAAGTAGGGAGGTTAAAAATATAAAACTTTTTACCAGGAAGAGAAGAAGAAAAGTACCAAGTCCCAGAAGAAAGGGACAGCATGGAATATGGAGGGAGCAGAAAATGTGTCTGGTGGGGGCTGGGTGTTGAGATGAAGGTGGAATGGTCAGGGGATTAGTTGAAGAGGGAGGAAGAGACTGGTTCCTAAAGGACCTCATATGTCTGCCAAAGGAGGTTGGATTGTCCTAAAGTGAGTGTACCAGAGAACAACTAAAGAGTCTTAAAAAGATAAATAACATTGTTTGCATTTTAGGAAGATCATTCTGGTGTAGACATTGGATTGGGTAGGGGAAAAGGGATTAAGCCTGAAATGCTGTAAACAAATTAGGAAACTAGGTCAATTCTCAAGTCAAAGATGAAAGTCTTAACAGTAAAATGGGAGGGGGAGACAAATGGGAGACCGATAAAAGATATGGAATCTATAATGATTTAGTGAGTGACTGGGTTAGGATTGGGTATGTGAATATACTATCCTGTCATCCTATGAGAATTATAAGCGGGTCTGGCCTTATATTTTTATTTCTGTTTGTATAACTTGGCTTCTATTACAAAAGAGTTGAACTAAGGCTGGCCTTATTATATACACAGATACAAAGTATCTGGGTATCTGTATAAAGTAATTTTAGTTATTTTCAAAAGACCCACTTACCCAAATAAAATACATGCCCACTTATGCCTGAAATTCTACAATTAGAGCACCATTCCTTCTGTTTAAACTAGATGCTCTGCTTATAAATCATTTACATCTCAAAGTGAATGAGTTTAGTATCTCTTTTCCTGAGGATATTAGGAGATTAGAAAGAGAACATGAGAGAATTTTAAGTTTGAGAGCAATGGAAGAAGGGTTGGGAAGGAAGTATATCACCACCAAGGAGAGGCTAAGGGCACAGAAAGAAGCAAGCAGAAGCTTTACTCTCCTAATAGGGTTCCTTTCTCCTGTCCTTGCCCTATTTCATTCTATCAATGAACAGCAACTATAGGCATCATGTTAGAACATAAATCAGGTAATATTATTTATCTTTTCAAAACACTTGAATGGCTTTGCATTTCATTCTGACTAAAAGCCAAAGTCCTTACAGTGTGGCCTCCAAGACCCTATAGATCCGATTCCATCCTTTGGTCTGTTCCACCACACCCCCTCCTCCATTACTTTTCTGAATCATCCCCTACCCTCTCTCTCTCTCACTCACATGCTGGTTTTCTAGTTATTCTGTAAACACCCGAGGTACATTCCTGCACCAGGACATTTGCTCTTTCTGCTTCCTCTGTTGGAATGACCTATCCCCAGAAAGCCAACAGTTTGCTTCCTTATTTTTTTAGAGTCTTTACCTATATTTCATGTTTTCATTGAGGCCTTCCATGATCACCTTATTTAAAATCTGATCCTTTCCCCACACTCCCTACTTATTTTTTTCCATAATACTTACCATCATCTAACACACTATCCATGCTACTCACATTTTTTTATTGTCTGACTCCTTTAATGAAGCGTAATCTCCTTGCTGCACCCCCAGACATATACCTGGCACATAATAAAAGTCAACAAATATCTGTTGAATTGAACTTCACATTACCAGAGGCCAGTCCTGTGGATCGGGAAGTATTTGCAAATCAAGAAACAGAATATCACCAAGTAAACCAGTAATAGAGTTGGGGTGAAGACACAGTCCATTCTTGGTCCATGACTTACCACTACACCATATAAGTTCTATTGTCATTGTCATTCTTTCCTCCATGATCCTCACACTTCATATAAAATTCTGACTGGATCAGGTCACTTGGGGGATCTAAGACATAATGTTTTTCTGCTCAATATATAGGCAGATTTCTAGAACAACCCTTCCCATATACCACCTTTTTCTTTGACAACCTTGGTTCAAATTTTCTATGCTGGCCACACCAAGCATGTTCAGTTAACTTAGCTTTACCATTCCCCAAGTACTGGGAAGATTCTTGCCAAGGGACTAACCTGGGGTGGAATCTGCCAGTGCTATTCTCTCTCTAATCCCAGGAATGATCCCTACCTTTGACCAGGGCTTTGAGTTAGTACTTAGAAATGGGTCCCTCATCAGGCTTCTTTTCCCATCTCCAATCATGGGAAAGATTTCCTGACAAAGAGCACTGGTGGTCTAAAAGTTAAAATCACGACATCCCACCACATTTATATTCCAGTTTTGATCCTCAAGCCATGAGGTTATGGCAGGCCACACTTCACATTCCTTTCCCCTCATTACCAACTCCATCACAGACTTCATATCTCTGCTCAAATGATTCTTTACAGTGATCCCTAACTAGGACTAAGTACCCTATGGAAGTACCTGTCCCCCCATCACCATTACTTTATAAACATTTTCTCTGCCTTTTGGGATTTTTGGTAGCACTTCCCACTATCTGAACACATATGTGTGACACACAAATATACATATACACATATATATTTGTTTACTTGTTTATCATTTGCTTCACCATAAAAATGTATCTTCCATGAAGGGCAAAATACCTAGAATATTGTGTGATATATTTCTTCTTTCCCTACAGATTGTATCTAGCTTTATATATAATAACTATTTTGATTGATCTTTGGGTTTCTCTCACCTTCCTTTTATCCTTGCAATCTATGGAAGGAGATGAGACAATAATTTTTGAGTATATATCACAGATTAAATATTGCAGTAGGTAACTTCATATCTAAGTTCATTGAATATTCCTAGCTACTCTATAATTTAGGGTAGTTAAATCATTATCTTCATCTTCACCAATAAAAATACTGACATTTCTGTTTCACAGATGGAAAACTGTGAATTAAAAAGAAAATTCTAATCCAAGATAGTGGTAAATCCAAATTTTATATTGCGATCTCAGTTCTCAGATGATGGTTATGTCAATGATGATGATGATAATGATGATGAAAATAGTGATACAATATATTTCTCCAGTGTTTTATATGTGTCAGACTCTTTGCTAGGCTCTTTATAAACATTATCTCTTTAATACTAATAATAACAGTAACACCTTATACTTACATAATGCTAGTTTTGTGCTAGGCACTGTTCTAAACAGTCTAGGGTATTGACTAATTTAATCCTCCCAAGATCCCTATGAAGCTGCAGCACAAATTGTTAGCTGATCACCAAAATCATTTCCTTTGCCTTCTTGACAGTTATCAAGACTGCATTCCCCAGTCTCCCTAGCTATTAGATGAGGGAGTGTAATGGAGATGTAATCAATGGATTGTGGGTGGAGGTGATATAAACCTCATCGAGGCTCAGGCCATAAGAATTACTCACACGATCCTTTCATTTTTTCCGGTTAGTGGAATGGACATGACCCCCAAGGCAACCTTGGAAGCCATGTGCTGAAGATACCCAAGTTGCCATCAGCTTGAGCCCCTGCATGACTGTGTGAACTAGAGACCCACCCCCACCCCCATCTCCACCCTATATTGCCTAGATCGGCATTGGACTGCTCATCTGTTAGGGTAAGCTGCGGAATTTGGATTGCTTCTTTCTTAGAGTAGTTAGCTTATTTCTGAGTTAAGTAGTGTTTTTATCCACATTTCATAGATATGAGACCGAGGCACAGAGAATTTATGTAACTTGCAAGTACAGTTGACCCTTGATTAACATGGACTTGAACTGTACCGGTACACATATACGTGGATTTTTTCAATAAATATAGTACCTGTAATTTTCATTTTACAAATCTTTAAATTAACTAAGTGTGGGGGAAAGTTTGTGCTTGATTGGAGATCACAATACGTGGAATCAAAAGAACTAGGGTTTGAGTCCTGATTCTATCCAAACTGTTTCAGCTTCCGGCCCTTGGGTGAGTCGTTCATCAATTCCTTTGTTTTTAAGACAAAGGTAGCAGTATGTGTCTTTTGACTGTGTGGGGATCAGCACCTCTAACCCCCACGTCGTTCAAGGGTCAACTGTAGTTATTATCATCCTTACTTTATAAAAAAGGAAACTGAGTCTCAGTGAAGTTGAGTATTTGGTTATACTATGTAAGTCAGGTTAAGTTAACAAAACAGAACCCACATTAAGTTGCTCAATAAGGGATATTTAACATGCAGAACTACTCACCAAGGGGTCAGAGATGCTGAAAGGGCAAATAGGAGCAGTGAGGCAACCCAGAGCAGGAATAGAGGGAAGCCACCACCAGATCTAGGACTAGCAGGACAAAGTGTGGGTGATGTTACCAGAGCCCAAGTGCTAGGGTAGCCCAGTGTAAGCTAGAACCAATATCCTTCAGTAACTGGGAAATATGAAAAAAGATGGAACTACAGCCAAGGTTCTGCCTAAAGCAGAGGGAGCACAAGAGAAATTACCCAGTTTCTCTCTCAATTCCAGGCTTCTCCCCGTGCCCTCCATTAGTTGATCCTAGCTAGAATCCAATTGGCAAAAGAGCATGTGAAATGCAATTTGCTTAAGCCAGTGACCTGCAATACAGAATAGAACAGAGGAAGCACAAGGAATGGATCTAAGAGCAAATAGGCAAGTAACCAGAATGTCAACCAAGGGCTCACAGCACATAAATGACAGGCAAACCTGTCATTGAAACTCAGGCCTATATACCTCCCAAGACACATCTAGACCTAGTCTTTCTAATATGCTATACTGTCTTTCAAGTGAATATAGTTCTTTGTATGTAGTATATCTTAAATAAACATTTCCTTTTATTGTTTGTACCTTTTTAAAACCATTTAGTTCATAGAATAGAATTTATTTTTAAAAAAATAAGGAAGGAAAGTGATCGGCTTCCTTTCTACCACCTTTCCAGATAGTTTCAGGTAAACATTAAACAATGATATGAATGTCAGAAAATGTCACCACGATGGTAACAAGCAGCCCAGCATAATGGTAGTGAGCATGGGCTTTGTTGTTGGACAAATCTGGTTTTGAATATGTGCCAATCACAGTTACTGACTACGTAGTATTGGGGATACAATTATTTAAATTCATTGAGCCTTAGTTCCTTGATCTTTAACATGGCAATACTCATACCAACTGTTCATAGTTGCACCCACAGAAGAATTTATGAGGAATACATTATATTATATATATAACCTCATTAAGTTCCTGACTTAATTGACTGCTGTCAGTTAGTAGCAGCTACTGTTATAGCTGTAGCTGTTGGCAGCAGGTCATTCAGTAAGCAAAGACAGCTGGAAATGGGACGGAACAGAATGCAGTTTACAGCAAACCACACTTCCTTCAAGGTATTCAGTGCATTCAGTTAAAACTTAAAGGATGCAGAAAGTCAGAGTTTTTTTGCTAGATAGCCTCCCTCAAGAGTCATGCTACGAACCCCTGGCATTTTGACAGATTTGAAAATATATATATTTATTTTAGACACTGAAGCTTCAAAAATTCATTTTAGTTCACTCTAGTCATAGTACTTAGGAATAATTTTATCATTTGCAATGAACCCTCAACAGAAAATGAATTTCAAGTGATTATATTCTAATGGAACAGTACAGAAGTTTATGTAAGCACACTGAAGAGGTTATCAATAACTTGTGTCAATTTATTATTTTGTTATTTTTTTCACTTGGGACTAGAATGCAATATTAGCTAAAAATTCTCACCTAAATAGGCTTTTACTACCATGCCGTGGCAGAGATTCTCTATGTCAAATGAGAGTTTTAGGTGATAAATTCCCTAAGATAGAAAGTAGATACATGACAATTTGTAAGAATAAATTGGAAGGTATACTTTTTCTTATTTTGATGCTGATATGAATTCAATCTGAATATTGATGAGAAGTAGCTGTTGGAATCCCCAGGAACTAGTGAATTCAAGTCTGATTCCAAGAGTACAGAGGCATCATTATTAACTCCCTATTCTTTAAGACATTCATAGTCTCACCATCATAATAAATTATTTTGCCTTTAGGCATGCTGTTAGACATAAAAAATAATTCTCTTTTTCCCGTTCTGCACTGTATTTGCTCATGGGTTGAATTAAATCCACATGCCATTTTTGGTGTGCTCATATACTGACCAAACTAAAATTTACATTTATCTACCCTGAACCTTGACCCACAGTATCTATCACTCTGAGGGCAAGGCCATTCTAGTTTAAGGAAGATAAAGACATAAAGGAAAGAAGAAGCAAGGGTAAGAGAGAATTTCACAATACCCAGAATTTAGCAAGTTTGGGCAGCCCCCAAGCCAGTAGGACGTCCTCTGTACCTGTAGTCCTTCATCAAGTGGAAAACTTTAAAATGCCCCTAGAGACCAGCATTTTCCTACTTTTGATTTTTCCTTTTATTGAGATGAATGGCTTAGAGCTGGGTGTATGGTTAATTAGGGCTGCTAATATCCCCTCAAGGGAGGATATAAAGAAATAGTCAACACTTTCATAAACTGTCTTCCCCACATCTCCTGTCTCTATAACTTGAGTATCCATTCTATTTCATTTCAAGTTCAGTGCACTAATGTGCCCCCATTAACGAAAGAGAACAGAAATAGTATACTGTACTAGACTCTTATGTATCATTCATTTATTCCCCAAAATATTTATTGAGCAATTGCTGTATGTCAGGCACAGTCCTACGTTCTAGGGATGGATATAGCAGTGATCAGAACCGACAAAAATTACTACTCTTGTTGAGCTTGCATTCTATTGGGGGAAAGAGATAATAAACAAGATAAGTACCAGCATCACTATAGCATTTATGAAAGCTCTGGGATCTAACTGAGAATTAATCTTGTGATGTACACAGTTATTCAAAATATCAGTCTCAAGGCACTTGCAGAAAAATGATCTTACTCGTTTGAATACTAGAAGTTTGACAGTAATTCATGAACATTTGCAGGACAATGTACTGGCTCATTTCATGATAGAATTCTTAGAGAACAAGGTCTTGAAGGATGACTGGAAAATGTTCCCACTCAATCAGTGAGCTGGCCAACTCTGGACAGTCTTTCTTAGTCCTCTATTCCAATGTGATGCCTGGGCTCTTGCATGGCACTCTTCAAAGTGACCCTATCCATGGCTGGACCTGTCTAACCATATGACTTAGTGGATCTGACAGAACCAAGCCTGTGATGAGCATTTCAGTTCATATGCTTGCTTAATGGCTCATGGTCAGGAGCTCTGTTTATCAGGGCCCAGTAGCATGGCATGAGCAGTTTATTGACTGGTATGCAGTTCACTGCTGCAGATGGCTTGACCTTGCTTCAGAACACTGGAGAGTTATGTTGTGATTTTTCTACTGCAGTTTGCCATGAACTCCACATAGCATCTTTTTTTCCAATCACAGATATTTATAACACTATAGGAACTATCCAGATATATATCCCCAGTGTAGCCTGTATCTGCTGAATAGCTTTACTGCTCTAGGTTCATTAATAGCTAATAGTCTTTCTAATCACTTGGCAAATGGGTCAGAGCCATATGTGTAGAATATGTGCTTCCAGAATGCAGAGTATTTACCAATGCAGAGTATTTACCAAGTGTTGTGCTTCCTTCTTAGTAGTGGAAAGTCCAAAATAAAATAAATGTGTCCCATAATATAGAGGGGTCATTCTGGCATGCTCCAGAATACTGAACCTCTGAAAACTTTACTGATTTTTCAAGACACTAAAACTTCATAAGATTTCTCTTCCAGCCTCTTCTAACAGAGGAGTGTTTCTAATATACTTGCCATGTCTTTCTTATCTGGTCTTATATATATGATGACTCTGATTCAGCTGACTAAAATGATATTCTGTTCAGATAATCCAGGTCCCTTTGGATTACATTACGACAGGTCCAGAGAGTTGTCACAGCCCTGGGGCAAAATCATGAATGTAAAATGTTGTCCATCCCATGTGAACGTAAGCTGCTTGCAGTCCTTCTTCCTGATAAAAATGGAAAAAAATGCATCTGCAACATCAGTGGACACATACCATGTCCTGAGGCAGCATTAATGTACTCTTGCAAAGATATCACATCTGGTACAGCAGCTGCAATTGGGACTAGTACTTGTTTAAATTTATGATAGTTCACTATCATCCTCCAGGACCTGTCTTTTTTCATGGTGAGAATGGTGAATTAATTGGTGAATATAATGGGATCACCAAACCTGTAAACCTTAAGTGCATTAAGGTAGACACTATTTCTACCATTTCCCTTCAGGATAAGGCTATTATTGTTTTCTGTTGTTATTATCTTTCCTGGAGTGAAGGATTTCCAGAGCTTTCCATTTGGATTTCCCCCATAGAAGAGCTCTTACTCCACTGGCCAAGGAACTAATATGGGAGTTCTGCCAACTACCAAGTAGGTCCATTCCAGTTAAACATTTGGGGACAGAGAATTAACCATTATGTGGATCTGTGAAACCAGTGGATTCTCTGTGAACAGGTCCTGGCCCATAATTCCATTTTTACCTGGACACCATATACTCCCACTGTTACGCAAGGGGGCTCTGATGGCACTGGGCCCCTAGACATGGATGTCAGTTCGGATTCTATATTCAGCTGTTCTTGAAATGGCTGGATATTACCCTTTGTCTCAGCATATGGATAGCTAAGTAAATGACTGTAGATACCATTGAAGAAGAACAGAGAAAATCATTACTGTGTACAATTACTGTGGTACTGCAGGGTCCTTCTTCCTAGAGATTCAGTATCTCCTTCAGTTATCGAGTTACAGGTTTAAAAAAAGTCTCATGTCCAGAAACCATGCAACGGATTGTGTCTTCTAATGTCATCACCTTCCTCATCACCCACCCTTGATTTCTTTTGTTTGAATAAAGTTAGCAACTCCCTTATTGGCTGCCCATTTATTTTCCCTTAGGGATGCCACGTTCTATTAATCATCACTACAGCTCTTTGCAGGTCAAGCTCCTTTCTATGTTATTCTGACCATTATGATAATTGCACTCATTCTGTTTCTCATGATTGAGTGCCTGCACCTGGTCTTTATTATTCTGAGGTTCTATCGTCCCCATTGTTATTAGGCAAGCTAGTTCTTTAATAGCTTCTCCTGGTGTCAGTCTTGGCCTACACAGGACAGCCACCACTGAGTTTCTCAGTGATGCTGGTGATCCTCTAACCTGCGTAATTCTTTACTCTAGACTTTCCCACCCACCACAGTTGCCTGGTGGACCTTCCAACACGACAGTCACTCCAATATGCACACTTCTTTGAAACTTTGGATATCCTTTTCCACCATGGAGCCTTTCTACCCCACTTAGTGCAGGGCATTGCCTTCTCCAGACTTTCAAGAGCCATCCTAGCAGCATGTTAGCAACATCACCAGGATCTTTGCCTTGGTATAAAATCCTATATCAGGTGAGAGTATCCTTGCATTGATAAACACTCTTTATCCAACTGACAGGCTATACAGTCGTTAACTCATGAATCTCGAGGTGTCCATGGGTGATGTGTCCATTCCAGTTAGAGGCAGAAAATTCATGAAGCACATGTAGGAGGTTTTAATGGCATGGCCTAGGAGTTATACTAATCACTTCCACTCACATTGCTTTGGCTCCAACTCAATACATGACCACAGCTCACTGTAAAGGAAGCTGGGAAATATAGTTCAACTTTGTGCCCAAGAAGAAGAGAAGAGTATTGCTCTTTGTGAGCAGCTAGCATTCCCTACTATAATAGCAAAACCCAATATTCCCAATGTTCCTATGAACTATACTGCCCAGAGGACAAAGCTAGGTAAATGCACGCTCTATAGGGCTTTGAACCTTTTGCTTATAATCCAAATGTAGTCCCCTGATGAGCCAATGTAGACCTCAGGAAAAAAATGTGTTTTACCGATGTGATGTAAACCAAATAAAGCCTAGTAGCTTTCCTAGCTCCTTTCTACATAAGCTTAACTTCAAACTTGATCCTCTGTGTATTCCAAGGAGAATGGTGAGGAAAGGCTAGAGCAAGGAAGAGCAAGGTAGTCAATGAGAAGCAGCATATACAAGACAGGGGAGAGGGAGAGACGGAGAGAGGGAAATAGAGCAAGGGAAGGAAGGAAAAAAAGGAAAGGAGGAAGGGAGGGAGAGAAAGAAAGAAAAAGAACATTTGTTCCAGTGCTTAGAGTTGTTAGGCAACTCACATAAGTCCTTCTCAAGATTGAGTCCATATTCGCCATTAGCTCTATGAAAATGATTCAAAGAGGAAAGAAAGAAAGAAAAAAAACAACAACAGACAATTGCTGCCAGGGTCCAGAATGTTAAATTCCTGTGCTTAGTACAGTGAAAGCAACTATTAGAAATAGGATTCAATAAAATATCCTTTACCTTAACATTGACTTGTTCTTTGGAATGAAGAGGGAAAAGGCATAAGGTCCTCCAAAGGGCACAACTGAACTGCAAAAGACAGACAATAAGAAAATGATCAGTATCAGTGAATTTGCCGGCCACTGTGTTCTCTTAGCTAAAAAAGTGAGAAAAGTCATCATAATTCGTTAGCATTTTTGTGGCCTGTAAAAAGTGAAGTTGCTTTTATGATTATGCGAAAATGCATTGCTTACAATATAAGCTCTTGTTATGGTTTTTAAAATATGCCATCAAAGAAAAAACTCCAACAGTGAAAAGTCAACTGATTGACAAATATTTAAGATTTTAAAATGTACTCTTACTAGTAATCATTTGCTAATGATGATAAGAGTATGGTGAAAATGGCACTTTTTTGTTAATGTCCGTGAGGGTGTTATGTAGATACAGGGCAATTTGCAAGCTATATCAGGAGTTTCAAAATTATTCACATCCTTTGAAGTGACCTTCCCACTTCTAAGGAGAAGGTCATTTATCCTAAAAGAAAAAAAATAATAAATGTACTTAAGGACATATGGGCTTAAGTATACATCAAAACATCATTTATATGTTATTATTTAAAAAAGTACATTCTAATAGGACAAAAAAATAGGAAATATAGATTGGGGGAGGTACATAAATTTATACCAGCTAAAATCTCACTCCCCAGAAATAACCACTGTTAACATTTTCTTGCCTATTCTTCCAGATTTTTCCCCAAGTAATCAGAAACATAAATACATACAAAGATAGAATATCATACATTTTCTTCAGTAATGCTTTTTCTCTTTAATAGATAAGGATTGTCCTCAACTTCTTAACACTGTATATAAATTTACATCATTTTGTTTAGGAACCACATGGCTTTCTATTGTATGGTCATGCCAAAATGTTTTAACAATACAGTGCTGTTGGACATTTAGGTTGCTTTCCATTATTCATGATAATACAGAACACTGAGATGAATATCTATGTATACACATCTATGAACACATTTAATCCTTAGAATAAATTCCAAGAATTTCTTAAAAGTACTCAATAATTAGGGTCTTCGATATATATGTCAAAATGTCTTCCAGGGAAGTTGTACCAACTTACAATTCCACTCTGTGTTTAGAAGTACCTATTTTCCCAGAGCCATGACAACACAAGGTGTTTTAACCATTTTAAACTGTAAGTATACATATTACTGTATATATGTCAATCCCAATCTCCCAATTCATCTCACCACCACCATCCACCCATTTTCCCGCCTTGGTGTCCATACGTTTGTTCTCTACATCTGTGTCTCTATTTCTGCCTTGCAAACCGGTTCATCAAATAGATAACTAATAAGAACCTGCTGTATAAAAAAATAAATAAATTAAATTAACTTAAAAAAAACTGTAAGTATAATAGGGGAAATGATATATCATTATTTTAATTTACATTCAATATCTTTTATTACTAGCATATGTGAATATTTTAAGTGATTGTCATTTTTCTATAGTGAATCATCTACACATCAAATTTAAACCATTTTTATACCTTTTGTTTTAACATCTTTATTGGAGTATAATTGCTTTACAATGGTGTGTTAGTTTCTGCTTTATAACAAAGTGAATCAGCTATACATATACCTTTTTTTATTATTGATTTCTAAATTATTTTAGGTAGCTTTGTTTGCTGTTTTTCCTTAAAATCTACCAATTATTTCCCTTGTGGTTTCTGCTTTGTTTTCTTGCTTAGAAAGACCCTTCACACCAAAATTATATAAATATTCACCCTTATATATTTCTTGCCTTTTTATGATACCATTTAAAATATTAAATCATTAATCCATCTGGAATTTATTTAGGATTAAGGTAAGAAGTGGGCTTTAACTTACAGTTATCCATTTTGAGTGGATTTTGTTGGGGAGTCTTTTTATTCCCCACTACTATGAAATCCTACCATGATTTTATTCTAAGTTGGAAATAACTTAAATATCCCACAGTAAAAGATAATTAAATCATCTACTCAACAGCATATTGAGATATAATTAAATATTATATTTATAATTAATTTGCAATATCTTAAAAATGCTTTTATCTTATGATAAGTGTGCAGGGGCGGGGGAAGCAAGAAACTAAATTCTAGAAGTGATAGGATTACAACTATTTTTTCAAATATTCAAAAATTTATATTTGGGAAAAAAATAAAAAAATACACACATATAAAAAGTGATTATTTCCGTGGATTAAAAATGTGGCAAGATGGTAATTTCCTTGCTTCTTTTGGGCTTTACATTTTCTTTTTATAAGTATGTACTCTTCTTGTAATGGAAAAAATACATACATCTTCTTTAAAAATATAATCAGTATATGTAGTGGGATTCTCTATCTTTAGGGGAAAATATCACAAAAATGTGATAAAGGCTCTGGAGTTTTCAGCAAAGGATGGAATTCAGACATTTTAGTTATCTCACCACTATGAGAGTTTCCATGTTTCCATGCTAACATACTATTGGGGAAGATGAATTAGTCAGAATTTTCCATTTCAGGTCAGCACCTCTGAATCTTTTCCCCCAGCCACAACCATTTATCCTAAGGGCTCCCATTTCACTGTATTATAGCAAGCTTGGATGCTTGCTCAAGGTCTGAGGGGGTCAGTTTGCTGTAGAAAATCGATTAGGTGCCATCCCTACAGAGTACTTAAGTTCCGAGGGAGCCTTAAATGAGCTTGTATGGAACTGTTCACAAGGTGGCTTTATAGGGCTACACGCTTTGAGAAATTGTCAGTACCAGAACTGGTATTGATCTATGCTGAGCAACAATTAACTGAAATTGCATAAGGTACTTGTACATCTGTGAGTGTGGTGAAAAAAAAAAAAGCATAATGAAACCAGAAAGTACCTCTTAAATGGGATATGGTTGTCTGCTCTACCCAGAAAAAGATGGTGAGGAAAAGCCCAAAGCTGTAGTATAGAAGCCTGCATTGACTGAGATGTTTTTTCTTTTTCTTCTTTCTCATTAACACATTATCAATGTTTGCCCCTCTTTATGGGAGGGCAATGAAGTGGCCACATTACCTCCTGTTCAAATTCACCCATTTCTTCACTCTGTTTGGAGAAAAAGTTATCTCCATCTGTCCCAACCAATAGAGATTGTCACTCTCAAGTCTCTGGTTGGGGAGTAGAAAACTCAGTGATCCCAAAATGTTTCCTTTGCTTTCTACCTGAGTCACCCCATCCTAATGAGGTAGCAGGGTAGGAGTCTGGCATTTAAAAAATCGCACCCACGGCTTGATATATTGTACTGAAAAGAGGAAATGAACATGTATTTTGATGCTGAGACCAAGCACCTTTTCCTGACATAGCTCCCAGTGCTGACAGACATGCTGGTGCCTTTACCCTGCTGACAGAAATTGGTAGCAACCTCCCTAGGAATTTGACCAGACTAAGAGGAAAGACTTAATGATATTAACATTGAAGTATCATCTCCTGAATGGCCCAGTCAGACCAATTTAGTGAAACTCAGTCAATAATGCCTACCTGTGCACTTAGAGCCCTCACCTCAGGGTTTTTAAATCATAGGTTATCATTTGTCTGATAGTTCACATAGTAAGTATTATTATATGAATTTTAAATTCCAGATGGTGTGTAAATATGTGTATCTGTGCCTGTGTTTGTATGTTTGTGTGTATGTGTGTGCTGTGTAGTGGGTCCTGATATAAAAATTACTCTTTATTGAGAGTCATAGTCAAACATTTTTGAAAGTCAATGCTCTAATTTTAGTGATAATAATTAGAACAAAAAACACTGATAAAAATAACAACCTAGATGAATCAGAATCTATACAGATAGAAGAAAACTAAAATTAATTATGAACAAAGACCCTTACTATAATCAGAGACATAATTGCATTAGTGAAGTAAGTTACAAAAAAAGTAAAAGCAACACATAAAACCAAAAGAAGCACTTGGAAGTTAAACAATACCATCAAGATGCAATAGCAATTTAAAACTTCATAAAATAATGGGAAGATAATAGGGAAGAATCTTCCCAGAAAGCAAAGCAAAATAATATCTAAACTTTATTGACCAGTTATTAATTTTAGCACATATTATGTCATTTAATCCTCACAATAACCCATGAGGTAGATACTATTATCATCATTTTACAGATAAGGAGACTTAAATAACTTACAAATGTTCACACAGGTAATAAGTGGGGGAGCCATAACTTGAACCAATTTACTGCAATTCTCCTCTGCAGACTAAAATCATATGATTCTTTCTGCTCTGGTCCTGATTTTCCATTTTATTCATACACTTATTAAGCGTTTTGTAACTGCTTCAAATCCTTTTCATATACAGATGGACTATCAATACATTCAGTAAATAGATATACTATAAGTTAAGCATCTTACTAGACGATGAAGACAAAAGGTGTATAAGCCATTATTTCAGTTAATTACACACATCTGTTTCTCTCATTGTATTAAATTCTATTATTGAGATATAATTGACATATATGTAAGTTTAAGATGTACAATGTGATGATTTGATACAGGTATATATTGTAAAATATTTACCACAATAAGGTTAATTTAATACATTTTTCACCTCACATAATTATCATTTTGTTGTTATTGTTATGGTGCGGACATTAAAGCACCACTCTCATAGCAACTTGCAAGTAAACAATATGGTATTGTTATCTATAGTAACCACACTGTAACTTAGATCATCAGAACTTATCCTTCCTATAACTGAAAATGTGTACCCTTTGACCCCCATCTCCCCATTTCCCCCACCTCTCAGCTCCTGGAAGATACCATTCTACTCCCTGTTTCTACAACTTCAGCGTTTTTAGAGCTCATATATAAATGAGATCATACAGTATTTGTCTTTCTCCGTCTGACTTATTACACTTAGCATAATGCCTCAAGGTTTATTCATGTTGTCAAATGTCAAGATTTCCTTCTTTTATGGCTGAAGAATATTCCAGTGTGTGTGTGTATGTATACATAGTTTTCTTTGTCCATTCATCTGTTGATGGACACAAGACATGTTTCCACATATTGGCTTTTGTGAATAATGCTGCAATGAACATGGGAGGGGAGATATCTTTGAGATAGTGATTTCACTTCCTTCGGACATACAATTCTTGAGGGAAAGAACTTATTTTGATCATCCAAAGCTCACCACACAACTTTTTGGACATAGTAGGGACTCAGAAAATGCTCACAAAAATAATTTTAAATCAGTTGAATATTCCACTAGGATAAAGTTACAACTGAGTTAAAACTTTAACTCAGAAGAGGGCATTGATTACATTTTCTTCTTCCTAGAACTAGCAGACACCCTCCCCAGTGCCCACTAATTGTCTTTGATGTCTCCTGGCCATGACAGAGCTCAGCCTTCTCAGTTTTCCTCTCATATACATTCCTACATGGTCTTCAGAAAGCACCAGAATGGCCTATTCATCTGAGCACGTGAGATGAATGTGTGCTCATTATGTCCTGGTTCCCAGACATGAATTTTAGTCCCAGTGGGATTCTGTACCCAACTGCCATGTGGGAGACTTCTGTTTTTTGGCTGCCCTCAAGGAAGCTACTCATTCAGTCCCATCTCTCTGGCCGACTACCACTCCTGTTTAATCAAATTTGGCAGTCTCCCCCGTGAAAAGCTTTGTGTATTTTCTCATGAGGCTGTCAACCTACTGGGACTCTGCTTGGAGATGAAAGGGTTGGAGTAACATTCCGAATCTTATTTTTATGGAACACTGGATGCAAAAATAAAGTGGGAAGATGGTGATTTGCTCAAAATGCAGGCCTTAAAACGTCCCTCCCACAAAAGCCTTGGAGGAGAAATCAAGACAAAACTGCCACACTACCATCAGGACCTACAGCAAGCTACTTACCCTCACCATTTTACTTAGTCTGCCCTTCATTAAATGAGGCAGTTGGACTAGAGCCATGATTAGAAATTGTCTTCTATAGAGCCTTCGAATTTCACAGTGGCACCTCAGGGACCAGCTGAAGCAGGGGTCTAGGAGAGACTGAGAAAGCAGGATTCAGGGTCTCCTACCCCTGCATCAATCTGAGAAACAGTTAACCTTGTTAATAACTCTGTTATTTGTATAAGATTTCATTTGTGAGAGGAAGATTCTGCTGCAAAAGAAAATAAAAGAGAAAATAACATATTCCATAACCTCTAAAACCCTTACCACCAGCTCCTTCAATGATTCTATAATATGTCTATGGACATATTATTTCTTAATTGTCTTTATTTTGGAAAAAAATTAGAAATTATTTACCCTGTTAGTAATTAACATTTTTACACACACCTCTCTCTCTCTCTCCCCTCCTCCTTCTCTCCTCTTTCTCTTTTAAGTTATTCCCTTGTGTGTAGGTGACTCATCTTAGGAAGAGAACCTGCTCAATTGATGTTCTCATATAAGTGCTGCTTACATGGGTATCAGTACAGCTGTTTTAACCCTAAGATATCATTCCTTATCAGTACAGTACATAATTGAATCCTTGTGTTTCAATTGAGGATTTTTAAAGCCAAAGAAGGGTTCATTTCAAACAATTGAACCCTAAGATATCATTCCTTATCAGTACAGTACATAATTGAATCCTTGTGTTTCAATTGAGGATTTTTAAAGCCAAAGAAGGGTTCATTTCAAACAATTGAACCCATATAGGAAAGGGAGGGAGAGAGGGAAGAGAGAAAGACAAGGATGAGAGATGGAGAGATGGGAGAAGTTAGCGTTACTGAGCACCTACTCTGTGCAAAGTCCCACAACATGTAACTAGAAGGGCCAGGATTTGAATCTAACTCTAGAACACTCTTTTTTTAAATTTTTTTTCATTAACTTTTATTGGGGTATAGTTGATTTACAATATTGTGTTAGTTACTGGCATACAGCAAAGTGAATCAGTTATACATTGGAACACTCAAGTCCATGTTCTTTCTTCTCTTCCCATCTAGTTTACATGTTATTAATAATCATCACACATCCCAAGCCAAATGCTTAGTGTGAATTTACTGCTTCACTGTGATGTTGCTGGTTACCTTCTATGAAGGCATCTAGTAGTTTTTTTTGGCTGCATGGAGTAATTTTTTAAATTTAGGACTATGTATTGGCTCCAATTTTCTCACACATCTGACAGTTTGCTGTCCTAAGCATATTTCTCACACACTCATGTGCTCTTCCTAGGCAATCTCAGTCTCTATCGTGGTTTAACCTAGGACCCATACTCTTCCCACTCTCAGTTAGAACTTCCTCCCAAAACTCCCTCCCGAGTCCTAGACCCACTCAGGACATCTCTACCTGAGTGTCTTCAGGCATGTCACATTAAACGAATTCAAAACAAAACTCATTACCTCCCCGCAAATTTCCCCAAACCAGGTTCTCTCCATCTCAGCTAACAGCACAACATTCATCAAGATAGAAACCTCAAAATCAGTTGTGACTCTTGCCTCTTCCACTCTTCACATCCAGCCACCATCAGTTTCCGCCAAAGCAACTTCTAAATGCCTCTTTTTTTTCCTCTTTGCATTCCCACTTCTATTGCTTGGTTGAGGTCTCCCATTCTCTGAGAGTATTATGATAGCTTCCTGCCTCAAGTTTTTCTTCCATTTAGTTCAATTTCTAAAAGCAAATTTGATCATATTCTATCCAAATATTGAATACTGATCATATTCAACTCTTTAAGTTGGCCATCCTCTACCTCTTGAAATTCTCTCCTCCCTTAGCCTTCAGGTTACACAATTTTGGGGGTTTCAACTTCTGTGACAGCCCCCTCTTATTTTTACTCATTGGCTTTATTTACTTTCCCTCTTTAATCGTACTTTTTTCTTTTTCTTCCCAGAAATTTCCTTTTTTGTTCTTTACTCTTCTCTTTATAAATCTTCTCCTTTCGCATGGCTTCAACCACCACCCATATGTTGACAACACCCACATCTTTATTTCTAGCCCTGACATCTCACCGAAGCTCAAGATCCATATTTCTATCTAGCTACTGAGCTCATTATTTTTCCTATAATACCTACTCTTCTGGATTATCATTCTCTCCAAACAATGTTAGAAGTTATCTATTCTCCAGAACTAGAAGCCTAGAAGAAAACCTAAACCTCTCTTAATTCTTCAGTCTCTGAATCGAACTAGTCATCTATTACCTTCAAACATCCCTTGGTAAGGTCTTTGAAATCCAGACTCTTCTCCATTCCCTCTGCCATTGTCACTGCCCAGGTCCTTATCATCTTTCATCTGAAATGTGGTGCTATGTCTCTGAATAGTCTCTCTCACTTCCATTCATTTATCCATTCATTCCAAAATTATTTTCCACAAAAATAAATCGATCTTTTTTTTTTTTTTTTTTTCGGTACGCGGTCCTCTCACTGTTGTGGCCTCTCCCGTTGCAGAGTACAGGCTCCAGACGCGCAGGCTCAGCGGCCATGGCTCACGGGCCCAGCCGCTCCATGGTATGAGGGATCTTCCCGGACCGGGGCACGAACCCGTGTCCCCTGCATCGGCAAGCGGACTCTCAACCCCTGCGCCACCAGGGAAGCCCCTTAATCGATCTTTTAAAAACCTACAGTTACTCCCAATTGTAAACAGTATAAAATCAGGTTTATAATATAGGGCTCTTCACAAGTGCCCTTAACTGAACAAGGACTGTCTGCCTCTATCCATCTTCCTTCATTCAACACCACTGGCCAAGGGAAGAGAAGCTGACAATTTGGATTAATCAGAGTCTAGGACAGTGGTTGGGCCATATTTATTGGGTGAGTGAATTCATTAGATGTAATAGTTATTCTCTTTCTACTCAGCCTTCAGACCCCACTTAACTTGAGTGGATAAGTTAAGTTGGGCCCTGGTATATAGAAACAACCATAACAAATTCAATGGAAAACAGCAGAAGGCTTTACCCCTAGCTTATACAATATTTCCCAAACCACATTTTGCAAGAAAGTATTAAAGTACTGCACTGGAAGTTATTATACTTTGTCCAGCTATTAATAAATTTTCTGTATGTGTGTGCTCATACATACATTAATACTTTTGGCTATTGTCCTTCACACAGCTCTCTTGGTTAGAAATTACATGAAGAGAAGGGGGAAATTGCAATGGAAAAATATTTCACCTCTCATTCTTAGCACCATAAATCAGGAAGGATCTAGTTTTTGTGAGGCCAGATGTCTATATAAATTTGGGGCATCTTTGTTAAGAAAAAAAATATAAAATTATAAACATAAATTCATGGTAAATTATACATTTTAGAAAGCTGTCAAATACCATAAATATAAAAAACAATCCAGAAAATTAGTATTTTATTATCTAAAGTCCTGACATACTTTCTTTAATATATTTTTCTAAATTTTGAGGTTGCAAATTTCTTGATTTTCTCTTCATATGTAATATTTTTTAATATTTTCTGTAGAATAGTAATGTTATTCTGAATTTCTTCTAGCTGGTTGATCTATATTTGTTTTTTATTACTGGTAGTTTAGAAATATTTATTTCCATTTCCTCTGTAACTTTCTTTATGGTTCTGCTAAGGTGCCATTTCTGGCTCAGTAACATACCCAGTGAGAACTCCAGCCTTTGCTCTCCCTTGGTCCAGTACAGCCCAGACAGCTCCTCACTGACCTTAGCACCATGCCCCCACCCCCATACTGTCCTACCATGATGATCCTGGGAATTGGGGGGTCTAGGTTTCTACAATCTGAATCACAATGGCCTTAAGCAGGAGGCAGAGCAGCATCCTATTCAAATCCTTATTCTTGAGAATCTAAGACAGGGTTGGGATGACTGATGAGGTACTCTGGGGGCAGGGTGCTGATGGAGATCAGGCAGAGGTAGAAGTAGTGCTGGCAGCCTGCTGGCCCCACCTACAGCCCCAGGACCATCATCAGGAGCAGAGTTCCATGCCTCTAATATCCCATTTTTCTGCTGATTCCTACCATCTTAGAGAAGAACACATGGAGAAATAGAAGGGGCACACTCAAATAAGAGGCCCTGAAACTTAAACTTCATGTGCTTCATGGTAGTTCTGCTCCTGTACAGATCTTACCTTGATGATTCTTTTACAGGCATTGTTTCTTCTGCCTGGAAGTCTCTCCTTTCTTTTCTCTATTTGCCATATTCCTGCTCATTGTTTCATATGCAGCTAACATATGACCTCATCTCTGGAGACACCTGCCATGACATGACATGACATGACATCTTCTAATATTTTACTCATACTTTTATCAAAACACTGACCATATATTATAATTTGTATCACTGTATGTCTACCTTTCTCACTAAATTGAGATGTTATTAAGGAACTATGTTTATTAATGTTATTTCCTTGCCTTTACAACAAAGCTCTTTCACATAGTAGACTTTTAACAGTCTGAATGTCCTAACTCCAAGGGTCACCACTTCTAAAAGGTTTTCCTGACACCTTCACACAGAATTAATACATTATGTCCAGCATCTTGTACATATTGAGTTCTTAATAAATTGTACAGCAGGAGTTTGTGCATGTATTAATCGCATCCACTAGATTATTAGACTGTCAAAGAAAAAATCTAGTTCTTGGTCTTCTTTTCTCTCAGCATCAAACACAGCACTTGGTATGGGAGTGGAGTCTGAATACTGTCAGAGAAAAGAATGAGCTACTTTGAGATAGAAAAAGCTAACATTTATTGAGTACATATTGGATACTAAGCACTATTCTAGGTGCTTTACATAAAATATTTCACTTAATCCTTACAGCAAACCTATAAGCTACGATGTTATCCCTTTTTTAACAATAAAGGTACTGAGGCATTGTGAGGTTATATAAGCATAACAGTCACATGGTCAGCAAGTAGAAGAAACAGAATTTGACACTAGTAGGCTGAATCCAGAAACACTGCTTTGAACCACTTCACTACACTGTCTTCTAAGAAATCAATATTCAGTGGTCTCGGTCACTACATGACTCATTTTTACGGCTGCTCGTGATTGTTGAGTATGCTCTGTAACTTTATTTAAGTCACATACCATAAAATATCAGTCAACTGGAAAGTTCACAGCATCTAGCTAACTGAATTTTTTGATTAACATCTTTAGTAACCATTCCCCTGCCTTAGTAAGTACAGAATACAGAATACAACTGAATTCTTATCTTCGAATTTAGAATCTCCTAAGTTCCCAAGGATATAACTTTGACTCTTAGGAATTATTGCTCCATACATGGCTGTAGGAATTCTGGAAAATGTGTCTGGATAGTAGGAAAATAGAAGAGAGTGAAATGATTCAGAAGAGATGATCCAGGGTGCTATGGGTCCTGTAAACTGTGACACATGATGAACTGCTCAAAGAGCC
Organism: Aethalodelphis obliquidens; assembly: GCF_003676395.1. Lineage (NCBI taxonomy): Eukaryota > Metazoa > Chordata > Mammalia > Artiodactyla > Delphinidae > Aethalodelphis > Aethalodelphis obliquidens. Next base: position 6,217,974 of record NW_020837957.1, on the reverse strand, counting down.
CTACTTATCCTGGAAATGAGAAGACTTTGGGTGTCAATTAAGTTAATCATGACATTAGCACCATCGGCCCACTCAGTGCTGCTCCTTTAGGTCTCACTTGCTCACTCGCTGATTCATCTCATTGCCTTTTCTCCTCATCTTCCATTCTCATTCCCTTCCCCCTATGGCAACACACTAATGTATTTAATATATAACTTTTTTCTTTTTATGGGCTTTTGCAAAAATTGTATTGGTGTTTGTGCACGTTTTAAATTTACATTAAAAAGTATTTATTAAATATAATACCTTGCTCTTTTCGCTCAGCACTATGTCACTGAGATCCATTCATATTGCTCTATGTACTAATCCAACGGTCCCCAACCATTTTGGCACTAGGGACCGGTTTTGTGGAAGACAAATTTTCCAGAGCCAGGGGCGAAGCTTTTTTATCTATCTTCTATATAATAGTTTATAAAGCTCTTTTTACTTGTGTTTTTTTTTTCCACAAAATGTGCTTGAGAAGTCTCTGAATTGAGGCAAATATTATTACTATCCCCATTTTAGATAGCTAAACTCAGTCTCAGAGAGTCAAAGTATCTGGCCAAGTGTTAAGTGTTGGAAATAGAATCCAAATTCAGGTCTAGCTGATAGTCAGGCTTAATCTTCCTTTTTGCTGAGCTGTCTTAGAGTCAGCTAAATCCCCTAAGGCTTTTTTTTTTCCAACATGAATTGCCCTTAAGTTAGATTTCTCTCATGCAGAATTTGTGCAGGAAAATGTTGAACCTAAGTGTAAAATTTAATGTGTATCCTTTCTAAATTTCATCTTGATTATTTTGAACATCACTGTAGTCTAGGAATGCCTTTGATTCTTGTGTCCAAAGTATTTTTTTTATCCTTCCCAGCTTTTTGTCACCTACAAATCTGACAAGCTAGTCTACCATGCCTTCAACAAGTCATGGAAAGTGTTACCCAAGAGTACCGATACATGAGCAAGATCCTGTAACACATCATTTAAGAAATGCTTTAAGTTTTACACCATCTGTTAATCAACATGGAATATAGATTAGTAATTAAATTATGAGTTCTAGAGTCAAGAGGCCTAGATTTTATTCCTGGCTCTGCCACCTAGTACGACTTTGAGGGAGTCATTTTACTTGTCTAAATCTTTCATCTATGTGACGGAAATGGTAATAAGATATCCTCATAAAGCTTTATTGAAGAATAAGTGGTTATGTTATAGACCATAGCATTGTGACAACACAATCAGCTTTTTAAAAAAATGTTAAGTATTATTCTAATTGGCAATATTTTTACATGTAGGCTAATTTTGAGTTCAGCTAACCATGTTGTCTTATAACATGTATTTCACCCCAAAGCACAGAAGGTTTGGTAAAGCTGGAGATGTGTTACCTGATCCTCTTCAAGAAAGAACTTTCTGCCTAACTGCAGGAAGAGCAGTAGCAGACTGGAAATTCAACATCAAGGCTATATCTTTTTGTAACCCCCTCCTCTTGAATATGAGCTGGACTCAGTGACTTGCTTCTAATAGAAAAAACATGGCAAAATTTTTGAGTTGTCACTTCCAATATTAGATTACAAAAAGGCTGAGGCTTCTGCCTTGGGCACCCTCTCTTGCTTTTTTGTTCTAAGGGAAGTTAGTAGCCATGTGTGTGTTTCCCTATGGAAGGTCATGCGTCAAGGAACTGACGTTTCCAGACCACAGCCACCAAGGACCTGAGGCCTGCAAATAGTCACATGAATAAGCTTAGAAGTGGACTGTCCCTGGGTCAAGCCTTGAGATGACTGCAACCAGGGCCAACAACTTGATTTCAGCCTCATTAGACTGAATTAACTAGAGGCACCCAAGTAAGCCATCCTGGGATTCCTGACCCATAGATACTTTGAGATAATAAATGTTTACTGCTTTAAATCATAAGTTTAGGGGTAATATGTTATACAGCAATAAATAACTAATGGATCATCTCTCTTCTCTCACCTGCACTATTGCAATTGCTTCTTAACACATCTCTCTGCCCACAGATTCTCCCTAGTACATCCTTCATACACTGTCAGAATTATTTTGGCACAGGTCAAATCATGTTATTTTCTAACTTAAAAACATTTCAATAATTTCTAATTGCCTCTTGGTTAAAGTCCAGACTTTTTAAATGGTTCTTCAGAATCTAATATCAATCTATTTTTTCAGTATTATCTTCTATTATATCCTTCAAGAACCCTACTACGATCCAGCCAGACCAAAACAACTTCTCATATCTTCTATATCATGGTATATTCTCAGTTGGGGATGTTAATATCCATCTTCTCCTCCCATAAAATTCCTTATCTTTCAAGGAAAATTTTAAATGCAGTTTTTTTGACAAATGGGCCCCAATTAACTCTGATTAAAATGAATTTTCTTTCTCCTCTGTGTTTCCTTACCCATTAATTGTATCTCAACTACAGCATCTATTTTAGTTCATCTGTATTATAGACTAGGATATCCATATGTGTTTGCCAATTTGAATAAACTCCCTGAAGAGACAAACTCTGTATTAATCACCTTTTTATCTCTGTATTCTCAATAGGGTATTTTGTTCATGGTAGTTGCTCACAAGTAGGTTGATCCAACTAATTCTAAACTTACCTTGGGAATAGATTTGTCTACCCATGGTCTGTTCTTTGCTCTCTGAAATAAAATATTATAACTCCCTATTGCTCATTCACTCTATACCTAAATTCAAGCTCCTTGCCATCTTACTAATCATAAGATTTACTCTTCTATTCTACTCAACCTAGAAGTTAAGGAAGGTCAAATGAAAAGAGGAGAGGAATGTGCATGAAAAGAATGGAAAGAAAATCACAGGAACGAAAGAAGATTTTTTTTTTCATCCAATTCTTTTTCAACATGGTGGTAGGGGAAATCAAGGTGGAAGATTTAATGTAAAATAGATCTGGATACAAACATTAGGGTCAAGACTTTTAACTTAAAGTCTTTGGGCCTCAATTTCTTCAAGTGGTAAAAGGAAAGCAATAAGAATACCTGTCATGTAAGTTTGTAAAAGGGGATGAGATAACCTGGATAAGACATTCAACATTGATGGGTATTCTTTTACTCTACTTCCCCTGCATGGTCCTGGAACTTCATTTCCAATTGCTTCAGATTTTGTTCAGTAAAAACCAGAGGAGGTTAAGAAATGGCAAGAAGTAAATGAGGAAAAAAACAAAGGCTTTCAGGGAAAGTGGGAAAGGGAAAGGCAAGGGTCAGAAAAAAAGAAAGAAAAAGAGAAAATAATAATGTATTCAAAAATTTGTAGGGTTATTTATTCATTTTACATTCCCCAGCTGGCATGGAGACTGTTTTGAAATATGGAGAATCATCCCAGATACAATTACACGTAGAGAAGTTGTGCTGGCAGAGAAAATAAACCATCAGGAAAACTTTGCCATTACCTATTGTACTTTCGCAAAACCCACTATCACTATTTTAAAAAATCTGGAGTTTAACTAGCTGGTTTAATATGCCAGCTAATTTCCTTGATCTCATGGAGACTTTAAATCAATGCAGATTGCATCATACAGCTTCTTTAATTTTCAAGAAAATATACCAAACTTTATATTTGCAGGGGGTCCCAGAGAAATATTGCAAATCACTTTCCTCCTCCAAAAACTGAGTTCAGTGCCCTGAGGCTGCACAGTTCTAAAGAAAGTAAATTGACAGTGTTTGATGCCAGGTTTGAGGCATATGAAGTAAGAATTTACTACAGGTATAGCTCGAGGTTCTCCAAACTGTCCTATTCCATCTTCTCTGGTGCACATCATGGTGTGGTATTGAATTATTGCTCTTTTTCACTGTAACATCAGATTTTTTCACCATAAAATGGACTATTCTGTCTAAATGACACATTCTACTCTATCTAAAAATGGAAACTCAGAGAAATATGCTATTGGAAGAATCATAAAATTGACATTTTAAAAAAACTCATTTCTCCTGCTACAAGCACAAAATCTTCAAGACGATCATGGGAAAAGATATTCTATCATAACTGAAATAGCATACTTACCTTTTTTGGGGATGATGACATTAAAAACCTTATAAACCAAAAATGGATATTTCATAGAGACCTTCATAAAGGAGCTATAACTTTCAATGCTAAATTTCATTATATTTCATTAAGAGACACCATCAATCAGTGCTATCTTATTTCTAAAAGATGAAAAGCTGTCCAGCCATTTCCCAAGCATCTGCTTCTCACTGACATCACCCAAACTCCTAACAGCAAGAGGAGCTAGGCTGAGATGAACCAGTCATAGGAAAGCCAAGGAGTTCTCAGATCCAAGAAGAAGCTCACCTAATGAATGACTGAAGGACTATCCTAAGACAGACAACAGAATAACATTGGCATCATAGGAGAGACAAACAGCTTTTTCAGAATAAGCAACTATTCCTTTTGATCTTCTATACTCTAGCCTTACTCCCAAGGAACTTAGTCAAGTTTTCTGAACTTAGGTTCTCAATAATTCCTATTCCTAATCCATACCCTTGCCTTCTAGGATAGAAACAAAAATTTTACAATAGGACTGATATTCAGAACTGTGTAATATAGAGGCATGCCTGTCATTAAAATGTTAAAATACTTTTTTAGTGTTTGATAAAGACTCCTACTCTGAGCCCCTAGAGTGCTCTCATCACCACAGCCACCAGAGCCCCATCTCCAGGAACCCCTGAATCTTCCCACATAACCACCTAAAGGGTTACTATCTGGCATCACAAAGAGATGTGCCCCAGGACCCTGCTTCAGCACCCTATACTAACTGGTGTCCTTTCTGATTGATTGGCTCTAGTAGCTAAACATATTTAATATTAGCCCTGTTTAAAAGGTCAAGAAGACAATGGAAATAATTAAATTAAGTGAGTGGGTATAATACAGTAGGAGGTGATAAGAAATGTAGGAAACTGGAAAGCATATACCCCTAAAGAAGTAGCTGCTCTGTGGCTGTGGAAGATTGTCACGTGGGAAAGTAGGCTAATGGGGCTTAATATTCTGATATTTCAAAAGAAGCTGGAAATTTTTATTTTAATGAGGAACTTCATAATTTGTTAACATTTGCAATAAAGAAAAATGTTTGCAAAATATTGTGTGTGCCAAACCAAACCCATGGGCCACAAGTTTGTGACCTCTGCTTTAGGGATCATGGAGTTTTTGTGACCTTGTCAGAGCTTCTTCATCTGTAACACTTGAAACAAGCCTGAGGAAAAATATGGCACTCTCAATTATATAATTACAAGTAATCTCAAATTGGAACTTTGAAATAACTAAGTAAAACTGATAATTATATCAAACTTCTTTTTTTATTGTATTAAGTCTTGCCAAGTGTGTTCAAGTACATTGTCTTAGATTTTCCTCATAAGTAGGATAAGTATTCTTAGGTATTTTTTACAGTTGAGGAAAATGGATCCAGAAAGACTAAGGAGACTGCTTTAACATCACTGAAATGTATGGCAGAACTGGGTTTTGAGGCACCAGTGGATCTGTGCCTCTAACACCTTCTTTAAGTTGTCTACCCTACTCTCAACTTTACTGATATTCCAGGCATGATCACAGCCCATTACTCCAGAATAATCACCTTTTGGACTCTATGTTTCACATTCATTTGAAATTACTTTTGATACATTTAAATAACTTCTTAAGGTCAAACCATGTGTTTGGAATGGATTGGATTACTGTTCCCAATTCTTTAATAAAATTACACATCAAACTCTTTACCATGTGACTTTGCAAGGCCTCCCTGTAGTTGGGGTATATTTCCCTTACAGACTGATGTCAGGCCTAGCCAAGCAAATTTCTTTGCAGATGGATGAGGGCAGAAGGGACACTGTGTCAGTTTCTGAGGGCTTAAGAGGCATCATGTGTTTCCACTTTCTCTCCTGACCCCTGTGATTGGCTCTATGAGGAGCATGTCCCAGTACTCCTCTGCCCCTGATTTAGCCACAAAAGGAGACATGTGAAGCAGACCCAGACCTGACCTGCAGCCTAGAGCTAAGCCCAGCCTAACTCAGCCAAGATCAGCAGAACTGCACATGACTCACAGGTCCATGAGTGAGAAAAATAAAAAATTTGTTGATATAAGCTGCTGAGATTTGGGGAGGTTGCTAGTCATGTATTATTGCAGCAATACCTGACTACTATACTGTTAAAATCATCCTTAGGAAAATAGTAATTTCCATGTTTATGCCTTTTAAAATGTATCTGAACAATAAGGAGAATTCTAGAAACAGCTCAATAATAATAAAAGGAGAATACAAGGTTTTGGAAAATGGTGTTCTTATATGTTCTAAACTAGTATTCCTAAAGACAATTAAGTAAGGTTCTATGCAAAGAAAATAGAAAAGAAATAAAACTCCATGTTTTAATAGGAATATAATGAAATTGAGATATCAGGTGATTAATGCCCTTTAAAATATTGTTATCTTTGACCAGATCAACCATTATTAAAGAAACACGTTTGTTAATTCTTTTATTTGGAAAAACACACGCGCGCGCGCACACACACACACACACACACACACACAGGAAATAACAACAACAACAAAACCTTTGTTTCCTTTGAATTATTTCCACCTCTAATTGATTGAAACAATTTTTCCCCTCTTTTATTTTTTTCATATGCTTTGAACTGGAATGAAAATTGTGTCTCTGAGAATCTGAAAAAAACATCATAGTTGTTTTTAACCCAGGTTATGCTTTAGAATCACCTGGGAAGCTTTTTTAAAAAAACACAGATGCCTGGGACTCTCTCCCAGAAATTCTGATTTAATTGGCCTAGGTAGGGACAAAAGTACATTGTGATGCACCTCCCCAGATGATTCTAATATGCAGCCAGGATTGAAAACCATTGTCCTTACAGGAGATATATTGCCAATTTTTTAAAAAGCTAATAAAAATATCTATACAATAAAAGATAACATTTTAAAGAATGCTTTCAACTAAAAAGCAGCAACAAAGAAAGTCCCAGGAAAGCATCTTGGCTAATAAAATGAAAAGTTGTGTACGTCACCCTTTTCAATTAACACCTTCTTTGAAGTAAACTACCAACTGAGTAATTAACACATCTCACCCATTCCAGCTAGGAGAGAGCTGATCCTGGCAGCTGGAAGGGCAACATCATTCATATTTCTCATTCTTAATCACTGACTCAAATATGAAACGGATTTTCTTATTTGAAATGTCTTGATAATTGAGTTCCTAATTATCAGTAAACTATATGAAACAATGGGATTTCAAGTCTTGCTTTGCATACATAGTATATTTTCTGGTTTTTGGAATATGGCCAGGTCATTATGCTTGGTGTTCAAAATATGTGTTCCACCTATTAAAAGCTCAGAGTCACAATAGCATTTGTCTTTTTTTTTTTGAATTTTATTTTATTTATTTTTTATATAGCAGGTTCTTATTAGTTATCTATTTTATACATATTAGTGGATACATGTCAATCCCAATCTCCCAATTCATCCCACTACGAACACCACCACTTTCCCCCCTTCACAATAGCATTCTTGATCCACCCATTTTATTTTATTTTATTTCATTTATTTTTTTATACAGCAGGTTATTAGTTATCTATTTTATACATATTAGTGTATACATGTCAATCCCAGTCTCCCAGTTCATCCCACCACCACCACCCCCACCCCCTGCCACTTTCCCCCCTTCACAGTAGCATTCTTGATCCACCCACTTGAAAAGGTTCCAATGAGCTCAGTTACAACACATGAGCAGAGCATAGGGGGTTGTCAATAAATGAGATCTGCTATATAATCTAAGCACTTGTCACCAATTTTTCAAGACTTTAAAAGGAGGTAAATACATATAATGCTGCACGTTTACTGATTATAATTTAGGAGACTTGGAGCTGAAAGGTGTGATTTGCAGGCTGAAAGGTTAGAGCTAAGTTTACTTCAGAAATCAGTTTTGTTCACATTCCTCTCCCCCTCCCTCATTTCCTAAATGCAGTAACCAAATTTTAAGGATTCTCTCTCTCTCAGAACTGTCATCCATGTCCTTCATCTCACAGTCTTTCTGCCACTGGCAGCATTCAGTCCCCCAACATCTCTGCCACCGTCCCAGTACATTTTGCACACTGCCTCCAGGGTTAGTTTTGTAAACCTAAATATGATATAGTACTACTATACATACAAATGTTTTGGTTCCTTATATGAAACAATATCAATTCCAAAATTCATAGCTTTGCATATATGGTAATTTATAATCTGGGCCCAAATGAATTTCCAACATAATCTTTTTCTATTTCATGCACCCTATAGCTATCACATCATAGCCAGCTTCATGGTTGTTCAACATTTGCATTCGCACAGGGTCCTGTCCTCAGAGGGGCCCCTCTTTTGGTTTAATGCTCTTGTTGTTGCCTTCTTAAAATTCCTAATAATTGTATCTTTGAACATCTGTTTTATAAGTGAAGGCCAATGGAACAACAGAACATGTGCATGAGCAGAGGAGGTACACGCAGTATGCATGTCTGCAGTTCTTTGCTTCTGTCTCCACAAATAGCATTTGTGATGCTCCCATGAGCACAGAATTCCAGAGAACACACAATGTGTGGGAGTTCAGTAGGACTCAAAGCAAATACAAGGTATGCGTGTTACAACTAAAACTAAGTAAGTGGGTTTATGATAGCCTTGAGAGTCGACATGACACTTTGAACAAGCACTCACTTTAAATGCAAAAAAGAAGGCAGTGGCATTCTAAAAAGCACAAACAACCAAGAAATCCTATCATATCCTTTCTTATGCATGTTATCTCCCTATATCAACAAGCTACCTACTGAACATGATCATGTAGAAAGAAAAGACAGGAAAACCTATAGTTTCCTTTTATTCCCTTTTACTGCTCGGTAAGCTGAAGGTTGAGAGCAGTGGGAGAACATGCATAGATCAAGATGTAAAATAGCTGAGTTAGTTTTCTGTGGCATTTCCATTGTTGTGATAAGAACAAAATATAGATGCATGTATTTTCTTTGAAATAATTGTGTAATTTTGGTGATTCCACATATGAGTTAAACATTTGCATTTAAAACTGGCATTGCATAATATAAAGATGAATGGAAAAATTCATGATAGTAGTTAAAATGTTAATTTTTTTTTTACTTAGGAAAACATTAAGTAGCAAATAAAAAACACCATGACAAGTCAAGCGAAAAACTGTGGAAGAAACCTTTAATAACTTTTTTTTACTGATTTTCTTTAAATCAAACAACCCCATATTTTTATTTTGCAACTGAGCTTTGAAAAGTATGTAGCCAGCTCTGCATCACTTAACTTCTTGCTCTTTCTTCAAAATACTTTCATAGCACATGCATTCTTCTGCCTACACTATTCTTCTCCTTCTAAACCTGAGAATTCCTACTCATTCTTCATAGCCCAACATGGATGTCACCTTCTCTGTGACAATTTTCCCAAAGCCTCTAGGACAAAGTTGGGCACTGCTTTCACACTATAAACTGTGATGCCTTTGAAAGCAGGGCCTGGGAACTGTTGCAATAACTAGCACATAAGTAGGCGTTCAATAAAAAATTCATTGAATGAAATGATGGTCAAGGAACTAAGTAGAAAAGGCTTTTTATTCTATGATTTGCCCTAGAATCCTACACGCATCTAGAGATGACACTGCTTTTGTCACGGGCTCACACTGGTTGTCTAATGAAAGTGCTTGCAATTTAAAGCAGTTTTCTGCTTACTGAATCAAGACCCCTTTATCTTTTCCTTTCAAGATGAGAGTATAACTGGTACAGCCAAAGGTGATCTTATTTCCAGCCATTAAGCAATGTTAATTTCATGGGCTACAGAGAGAGAAGAAGCTTATGCAAATGAATATGATTTGTGTCGGCACACGGTTTATTAATATGAATTGGTTAGCAATTCATGGGCCATAGCCTTCCCCGACAGGTATGATTCAAAAGGTTAGGATTTTTTTTTTCCTGAAAAGAGACTCATATTAATATGCAGATAATTTCTCAGACGTAGGCTCAAGACCACTCACATTCTAAATAGCTCCTTCTACTGTACAAAAAGTCAATGAACTGCAGAGCAATTATGAAAAAGAAAGCCGAATGTCTCTGCACAATCCCACAGAATTCAGAGCAGGCACCAGGATACTACCTGCTGAACTTGATCCAACACTTTAACCCATTCAAGTACGTGTCGGATGTATCTATTGTAAGGTGCAACACTTCTGAGAATGGAAATGTAATTTTTCATGGTGAAGGGTGCTGTATTTCCTGTGCTCATGAGAAACCTTAATAGTTTCCATGCATCATTAGTACACATAGATTATGGATCTTTCATGTTAATATCTGAACAGTATATAATATGAAATATATTCATGAACAACAAAATGAAAGATCACTTAGCTAAAGCAGGTGTTTATCATGTCTAGATGTACTCATCCTTCTTTGTTTTAAAGCCATTTTTCTTACAATACTGTTAACCTGGTATCCCTGAAATGCCAGTTTTGTATTGTTTCTGTTAACAGTGGGGTGGAGCGGATTGCCTATGCTCTAATCTGATGTCCCCTGAAATGAAACTGTAAATGTGTAAAATACTGGTGAAGGTACCTTTTGAAAACCACAAAATGGAGTTTTTTTAAATTGATTAATGCCTGGGAGTATATATGGCGTATATGGAGACCTACCTTCCTTTAGAACTCAACCTATCTGAGTGATATTCTGATAAATCAAGATTATCAACCTAGACCCCAAATATGAAAGTAGGAAGAAAACAAAAAGCATAAATCATTTAGTCCATTTTCTTAGTTCTGCTAGAAATCTCTCTCTAGCCAGCATAAAAAGTATGAGATCAAGTAAGGAAATGTAAATGATCAAAGTACAAGGAACACACACACAATCAATAACAGAATCCTGCCAATTCTCCTTTCAAAATAGATTTTTAAAATCCATTTAATTTCTTTCTATCTCTACTTCCAAAAATGTAATGATGGGTAACGAAGAATCATATTCCTTAAAAATCTTAACAATCAGGCCTCCAGAGAGCCTCCTTCCAGCGTTTCACACTTACAAAGTATCATTTTAGAAGCCATTTTGATCAATTGCCTACAAAACTTAAATCTCTGCAGTGACTTTCCATTGCTCTAAAATTCCAAACTCTAACCCTGGTTTACAAGGCCCTCCTGGCTCCTAGTACTGCTTCTATCTCAAGCCTCAGCTTCTTTGACTTTTTCTGTCTCAACTTTGTTCTCTAAAATTTGGTCATCTGAACTTTGACCCCAAACCATCATTCTCTTCATTGTGGTCTGGCTAACTCCTACTGAAGAGACAACTAGCCCTTAAAAATGATGACAATACAGAGAATTTTCTGCCCTCCAGATTAGATCCTCAGGATATGTATGCTCTATCACCCTATATTTCCTCTTTCCTAATACTTATCACAATGAGGATGAATTTGTTTCATCCTCATTGTGATAAGGACAATATCACAATATTTGTTCAATGTCAATATTTTCAACTTTTTTAAAGATCTGTGAGGCTGGAAATATAACTTCTTTATACAGCTCTCTACAGCTACTAGTTAACAGTATTAAATAAGAGGTGCTTAATGTCTGCTAAATCAACTGAAAAAAAGGTTACAAATGCTAGTTGGTGTCTTACTAAGGGGCCGTGAATGCCAAGCTAGAGATTTTGGACTTGATTCTGTAGGGAATGGAAAGCAAGTGAATGTGTTTGAGCAAGGAAACAACAGAATAAAAACCGTTGTTTAGAAACAGTAATCTAATAGTTTTCCGGAGAACGGTCACAGATAAAAGGCTACTGCAGTAACCTAGTTATGACTAAGTAACTTACAACCTAAACATAGTGTGTAGGGGATGGACAGTGAGAATATAAAGAAATGGAAAGATGTCATTTCATTGTTTCCCTATATTACTTGGGTGTAGTCACTTGATTTCATTAGGCCACCTCTTTATTCTGTAACTATAACAGGGGGATTATAATAGGGAAGAACAAATCTGACTCCATATTAGATCTGTTCTGTTCCCATGCTTATTCATGCCAGTTCTGCACATTTTGTAAAAGAATGTTGCCTATAGCTTGAAATATATAGGATAGCCAGCCTATTCTCAGGGCTCTGACCTTTAAGAGTCCATTCATACAGACAGAAAAAGCTGCAGAACAGAGAATAATATTTGTTTTGTTGGAGGATGACAGGAACGTCATGACCCGACCTATGTGGACAGCTACAAGAACAAAGGATTCCGACACCAAGAAGTATGCAACAAATAACCGAGCCCCTCCCTCGCTTTGCCTTTAAAAGTGCTTTGCTGAAACGCTTTGAGGAGTTCGGGGGTTTTTTGGACTCAAGCCACCCATCTCCTTGCATGACCCTGCAATAAACCTTCCTCAGCTCCAAACTCCAACGTTTTGGTTTGTTTGGCCTTACTGTGTATCCGGCACATGAGCCTGCATTTGGTAACAGGATCATGTCACTGCCACCAGAGCTCAGGTATCAGTGTGTAAGTGGTAGTCAAAGCTATGGGTTTTAATGCGATCAGTCCATAAATGTACATGGTAGAGGCCTGAAAACCAAACATTTCATCATCCTCTTTGATTGACCCCCTTATTTTTTCTCTGTTTTTTACATCTACATATAGACATACCTAAATTTATATCTGTATCTATCTGTTATAGTCATATTCTTCCATATGCTCTACATTCCCAGTCAGTAATCAGGCCAGCCATATACATAGCTTGTGCTCCTCATAAACCAATGATCCTCAAATGTTTTCCTATATTCTCCTGATTGTCAGAGAGTATAAATCCTAAATATTCAAATGCTTACTAAACATCCCTGTTCAGATGTTCCACAATCACCCTTAATCCAGTAGGTCCTGAGCTGTATTCATTACCTTCACGGGATGTGAGGAGAGTAGAGATGGGGAAATATTAATGTTTGTGGTTAAAGTTGTATAAAATTTATGAAAATTCTTTCTATATAATATTTAGCGGTAAGCATTCTTTTAGCTATGTACTGATGAGAAAACAAGAAGGCAGAAGGACAGGAAAACACACTCCAGACTAGACTCTACCCACGACCAGTGAGAAGCACTTTGCCCTAAGGGACAGAAGTTAGTAAAAAGTTAAAAACGTAGTATCTGCTTTAAAATATTAATTGAAAAAATACCCACATTCCTTCTGAACTAAATTTATAAAAGGCTATAGTTAAAAAACCAAAAGCATTCCCTAAAATGAAACCATTTTTAATGTAATTTTTAAAGCCTGTGTTACTCTTAAATAGTGTGCAAATGGAAGCCTCAACTTTCTTTCTTAATGAATTCAAAATATTCAAAGTGGCTGCTCTTGCTATTGAAAGGTGCTAGATGGCCAGGTACTGACCCATGGTTAATTAAACAAAAGGAAACTGTTAGCTTTACAAAAAAAGGTATGGAACTCTGTGAGAGTAGCATTGCCTTTCAAGCATTCCATCTGTCAACCTCACAAATAAAATATCCAGTTATTTTATCAGCAAAATTTAGGAAGAACAGAGAGTTACAAATCCAGACAGGCAAGCTATGGTGAATTATAGGCAAGTCCAAAGAGACAACGGGAAAGTCAGCTTTTAGCAGGTTGTAGGGGGAAATTGGGTAGGGTTGTTTGGGATAAAAGTTGATTGGAGAAGAACAAGAGTTCGAGCTTGTGGCAGTTTCTTGTTGGCTGCAGGTGGTGGTTAGTGCATAGTTGTTGGGAAGGGTGGAGGGGTGTGGTGGATCTTTCTTCCTTCTCTTAAACTCAGGAGATGAAATTCCCATAAGAAAACTGTCCTCCCTACTAGAAGGAAAGTAACATTCTAATCATTATGGATAGGAAGTTGAGACCAAGAGAATTTTATACAAAGAATTCTACACAAACAGACCTTTTAAAAAAATTCTTATCTTCCTTCTTCCCGCTGGTTATGCAGACTACAAAAAGTGGTATATGCATGAGAGCTCTCCTTTCAGGGATTCCTGACTCCATTTAAAATAAAGTTTTCCTTTATTTTCACATATCTTCTCAAATATTTGTAGTTCTCTGAGCTGTTCAATCAGATGGTGCACCTGTGTGTATGGTGATTTGTCCATTTTGTTCCCTATTTTTAAAGGTCTAATCTTACATACATCTGTATCTTTTTCAGGTTATATAACTTTCACAGAGCTCATACAATGTAATTAATACACACAAGCAGTGCAATCTGGCTTCTGCATGGCATAAATTGGATACTCAATACGTGCTTGTCAAATGAGTAAAGCACTCCATTTTAACTGCTACCCCTAAGTGATCCTCTGACTCCTTACAGAACAATCCATTGACCTATTTTTATTCCTTAATATTTACCTTCATTTCTATCTGCCATGTTCCTAGCCACCTGGCTCAGATTTATCTGGACAGAGATCTCATGCTTTGTCTACATCACTGGGTTTGTTTATGCTATTGCTGCTGCCTGTAATGCCTGCTGAGCCACATCACTGTCACTCTGCCCGGTCGAAAACTAATCCATCATCAAAGTGTCACTCAAAACACTTGTAACACTTAACTGAAGTCCTCCCTGTTCACTCTAGCTTATGATACTTTTTTCCTCCTCCAAATACGTATTTCATTTGCATCTCTCATATGGTACTGTTCTCTTTCTACCTGGCATTTTAACTTCTTAGAACTTATTCCATCTAAAATACAAAATCCTTAAAGACAGCACCCCTATCTGAGTCTCACAAGCATCTGATGTGGTGCATTTTACACATAACTTTTATATATATATATGTGTGTGTGTGTGTGTGTGTGTGTGTGTGTGTGTATACACACACATATATATAAAAAGAATGTTTTCTACCTATAAGAGGATCTTTTGGATTGTCTTCTAGACCTCTTAGCTTATAGTTTATATACTATTTCAAGAAGCTTGATATGAAGGAACAAGAAGCTAGAAAATACAAAAAGCAAATACAAGCCTCTCTAAACTACAGCTCACTGGGGCCATTTATATGAGAGCAAATAATTCCCGTGCACCTGAGGCAGTTAGCATGATACAGGTCAGAGGAATAATTGATGTGCATAAAATATACCCTGATCCTAAACAAATACTTTAATGTGTTATTTATTATTTATTAACAATATCTTATTTATGATGCAGTTATAATGATTCAATAAACTTACAGGGAGATAAACTTTTAATAAATTATTAATAACTATTATTAACAATACATTTTTCATTATTCAGTCATAATAATTCAATAAATTTTCAGAGAGATTTAACATTTACAAAGCATTTTTACATCTACTACAACACTTAATCTTTACAATAAGACCAAATGATAGATGTTAAATCTACCAGATTTTACAGAAGGAAAAGCTGAAAGTCAGTTTGTCCAGGAAGATGTCCCAAGGTCATACAGTTAAAAAGTAGAAAAATTAGGGTCCAATTTTTAGTGTCCTAGTTTCAGTGAGTAAAACAGACATAGTTCCCACTTACTGCCTGGTGAGGCACTGAAAAGCTATAAGCAAAAATAAATGAATAAGTAGTGTTTTTTGATAGAGACCAATAATAGGCAGAGAGCAGAACCTTTTGAGATAAAGTGATCCGGGAAGACATCATGGAAAGGGTTATTTGTAAGCTAAGGATTGAAGGATGAGCCACACATTAAAAGAAACAAACAGAAACAGTGGAAGAGCATTGAAGTATAGAAACAGGTTTGTGCAAAGGCCTTAAAATAAGAAATTTCTGACTTCTTACCACAACATAAAATTTCCTTCATGAAGTGGCTCCCAAGTATGGATTACGTACCAACTGCTCTTCATCCCTTCCACCCTTCACACTCGAAGAAAATACCCCCAAACATTTCCTGAACTGCATATGCCTTTATACTTTTGCATATGTTTTTCTTCTACCTGAAATATCCTTTCCTGGAATCTCTACACAGAAGAAGAGTATCAATATATTTAATCTGAAAAACTTTTCTCAGGTGGTATTAATTCTCTCGTAGTTTCTCTGTCTCTCCTCACGCCAGTCCTGCTGAGTCTCTCCCACATATTTTAAAATAACTCTCATTTTTATTAACAACGTCAATGAAGAATGATTTATATAACATAACATCACCTGTTTTAAATATACAATTCAGTGACTTTTAGTACATTTACAGAGTTATACAGGCATCATCACAATCTAATTTTAGAATATTTCCATCACTCAAGAAAGAAACCTCAAGCCCATTTACAGTCCTTCCCCATTCCTACCTTCAGCCCTAGGCAAACACTAACACTACTTTCTATCTCTAAAAGATTTCCCTTTTCTGGACATTTTATATAAATGGAATCATACAATATGTGTTCTTTTGTGTCTGGTTTCTTTCACCCAGCATAACATCTTTTTTGAGATTCATTTGAGTTATAGCATGTTCATTATTTTTATTGATGAATAATTTTCCATTGCATGGAAACACCAAATTTTATTCATTCACCAATTGATAGACATTTAGCCTAATCCACTTTGTTTATTGTGAATGATGCTGCTATGAACAAACATTCACATAAGATTATTTGCGAGTACATGTTTTCTTCATTTTCCGTAGGTAGATATCTAGGAGTAGTACTGCTGAATCACGTGGTATTCCACCTTTCCTTTACTTCTATGCCTTCCACACATCCTTCTATTAGCATGTACACCATTTTTTAATTGCTGTGATTTATTTGTCTTTGTTTTTACATATCTATCTCCCCCTATTGGGCTATGAGCATCATTACAGCAGGCGGCGTGGCTCAACAATTTCTTTAGCCTCAACAATAGCAGTCACAGGTAAATAGTAGGACTCATAAACTTGCTAAACTTTGATCCCAGATCCTCTTCTTCAAGATGGAGGCATTCATGATCACAGCTGCAGGGGGTGCTTGCCCACTGAAGCTCACAAATGAGCCTCTCCCCAGGAGCTGCCCTTTGCCAAGAAGCTGGTTTGCACAAGGGTATTCTTCCTCCCTATAGACACCTGAGATCCAATGATCTATGTAAGGACACAAAGACTTGGTTTCTCACCTCTGTTCAGGACATCTCTTAAGGGCATTCTAACTCCACAGCATCCTGTGGGACTGGCTGGGGCCACTGTTGCCACTGTACCCAGTTCATATCCTCTTTCTTCCCAATCCTGCTTTCCCTGTCCTCTCCCCACTTAAGTGAGGAAACACAAAATTTTGCTGACAGCACTCCTTAATAAACCTTCTGCAAGCAAGTTTCAGACACAGAATCTGGTTCCTAGGGAACTTGACTGGCCAATTTACATAGGAAATTCAAACAAGGAAGTTGCCTGTCAAGGAGATAATAATTTTCAATACCCCTTTTTTCTTCACAGGCAATTAGACCAGTCAATTGTTTGTGATGTAGATGTGACTTATATATAATTTAGGCTCTACCTAACTCTTGACAATGAGATGAGATCAATTTAAGCCCCTCTTCATTCCATGCCACTTGAAAATCAAAAGCCCTGATTGTTTTTAATGAATTATTGAGGAAAAGGAATAATAATGATCTCAGGACTGCACTGACCATTTGATCAGTTTGAAACATTTTATTGTCCTACCTACTGTCTTTATTTTGAACTCTATCACTCCAGACAAAAAAATTCACTCAATTTTTACAAAAATCCCATTCATTCATGAGTAGAGTTGACTTTGTTGAGTATCTGAGGACATCAAGAAAGGGTTGACATTTTAATAAAGGAAATATTTTCAATTGCAGGTTAGATTTCCCTGGGCTTAAATTTTCCTTTGGCTTTCCCATCAGAATATTTTTTTTCATGGCCACTTCATCCCAGGGAGTATATCACCCTCATGCCATTTTACTGGCATTTGCCTTCCCCCTCTTTTTTTCTATCACTCACTGCTCTTCCTTTCCTCTTCTATCCCTCTCTCAGGAACACATTCCTTCCATTTTCTTATGTAGTCAGTAAAGCTTTCTGTTGTCTTTATACTCATATACTCAGTGTCTCTTTTGTATACCAAACGACTTTCAAGACTTTCTCCTAAACAAAGAGAGCTATCTCCTGAAAGGACTGTGTCAGGGGTCTGCAAGACTACCTGCAGGTTCAGTAATTGACTAGGAGGAGTCACAGGACCGAGAAGCTGGTACATTCAGGGTTATGGTTTATTCCAGTGAAAGGATACAGATAAAACCAGAAAAGAGAAAAGGAACATGGGGTGAAGTCTGGGAGAACCCAGGCACAAGCTTCCAAGGGTTGCCTTCTAGTAGTCACACCAAGATGCACTTAAATCTCCCAGCAATCATGCATGGCAATACAAGTGCAGTGTTGCCAACCAGGGAAACTCATCCAGCCTTGAGTTCAGGGTTTTTATTGGGGGTTAGGTTAGTCAGTCACTTAAGCAGGTACCACCTGCACAACTAGCTCAACTACTTGGACTCCAGAACCCCAAAGGAAAAACAGATGTTCACAGTAAGTCACATTGTTGTTTTTTTTTTAATTTTAATTTTTTTCTTTTAACATCTTTATTGGAGTATAATTGCTTTACATTGTTGTGCTGGTTTCTGCTGTAGAACAAAATGAATCAGCTATATGTATACATATATCCGCATATACACTCCCTCTTGCGTCTCCCTCCCACCCTCCCTATCCCACCCCTTTAGGTGGACACAAAGCACCGAGCTGATCTCCCTGTGCAATGTGGCTGCTTCCCACTAGCTATCTGTTTTACATTTGGTAGTGTATATATGTCCATGCCACTCTCTCAATTCTCCCCGGCTTATCCTTCCCCCTCCCCGTGTCCTCAAGTCCATTCTCTAGGCACATAACTCTTTTCGAATTATGGTTTTCTCAGGGTATATGCCCAGTAGTGGGATTTCTGGGTCATATGGTAGTTCTGTTTTTAATTTTTTAAGGAACCTCCATACTGTTCTCCATAGTGGCTGTATCAGTTTACATTCCCACCAACAGTTCAAGAGGGTTTCCTTTTCTCCACACCCTCTCCAGCATTTATTGTTTGTAAACCTTTTAATGATGCCCATTCTGACCAGTGTCAGATGATACCTTATTGTAGTTTTGACACAGTAAATCACATTGTTAAACTCTCTGGTCAAACTGTTACAGCATGCCCCAAGGTCTGCTCAAACACACAAAAAAACTCACCAGGCAGACATTTCAAGGGTTCAGAGCTCTCAGTTCCCATGGGCTAGCCCATCCCAAGGTCCCATCCTAGAAACAGGCTTTTCTTGTGAATGTGCAGGATTTTAGCAAGCCAAGCCTTCTGAGTTAACCTTTTCCTGTATTATGGTGACTTAAGCATCTCATTTCAAGTTTCAAGTTTCTAGAATCCTATTCATTTTATTCATTCATTCATACAGGCATTATAATAGGACAAGTATCTCAGAAATACATCTAAAGCCAGCCATATAGTACGTGTCAGTATTAACTAAAGTCCTCCAAAGAAGACACCAAACCCAGAAACTTACTAGTCTCACGTCTGCTCCACATTTGGGGACAATCACACATTTTATAGCTTTCCTGGTGAAGGTGCAGAACTAGACCTTGTCCCTTTCCTGGAAGAGAGATTAGATGGGATCCGAGCTGAGCCTATTATGTATCTACCAGAGTCTTTTCTACATGGCCCTGTCTGTTGTTTTGTCCTTTTGTGTCCATCATGGTTAATGCCATCAGCATTAGTGAAAATATTGAAGTTTTAAAGCGTGGGAAAGAGTAAGCAGGTAAATCAACACACTTTTCAGAGATATTGCTGTTTGTACTAGAACACTGAGAAATAAGGTCAGTATCTCCTTCATAGGCCACAGAATTTGCTAGGACTATAAACTGGGATACTGTCTACATTCACTGCTCTCTGTACAAAGCAGATTAATAAAACTGAGCCATTAAAATATAGGGCAGAGACAAAAGCAAGCAGAAAGTGCTTCCTACTGATATAACTAATATACCTACCACTCTTCCAGGGCTTCCTTTGGTGACATCTGTCCTTGCCCTGTTCCTTCCTTGCTTCCCTCTCTCCCCCCCATCTCTTTCCTCCCCTTTGTCACTTTCCTCACCCCTTCTCTTTCTCCTTCCATCCTTTTCTTCCATTCTTTAAATATTTACCAAGCTCCACTCTGTTTCAAGAACTGTGCCGCACACTAAGAATCCAGTGATAAATGAGACCAACATGGTCACTGCCTTCATGAAACTTACTGTCTAGCAGAAATGAGCCTTCAAGCATAAAGGCTTCAGCGGCCAGCTGCTCTCCACATCCAGACACCTACTTCACCTTCAGTCTTATCTCTAGTCGCTAACCATCACCTCTTTCTTCATGCTCAGCACCTGAAGCCACACTAAGCAAGAATACTGACTTGCAGAGCCTCACACATGCACATTCTTGCTCTGAGCTTTGCATTTTGCATCCTCTGTCGTAATATCCTTTTTACCTAGACCCTTGCACTTGACCTAGTTTCTTCTATTAATCCTTCAGGCTTCCTCCTAGCACTAACTCAGGGAAACCTTCTCTGACTGTCTCCTAAGACCAATACTGCTTCTGAAACATATCTACGTTGACATGTGGAAGCCGCAGGCATTGCAGCTATCATTTCAGGCTCCATGCCTGAACCACACAGGGAAACCTTTCCTCTGACACAGCAGATACACCCACAGGAAGCCATTCCTTTGAATTCTTCTAATTGTAGGGTATACTTGAGTAATTCCTGCGGCAACAACTGCTCTCTCAGGAATTAGGAGAATGTAAAACAAACAAAGAACCAACACCTCACTTATGTCACTCTAGAGGAGACAGGCACAGGGATTTCTCTTTTTATTAATTGTTTGCCCCATTCTCCCTTCACTCAACACCCAATCATTGTTTAACTCTATAGTGACCCCACATACAAATGTTCTCTTCTCAGGGAGACTCTCAGGGAGAGTCTCAAAGACTCTCAAAGTCTTTTTGTTGGCCGCTGTATTAGTGTCCTATGTTGCTGCAGCAAAAAATTACCATTAGCTTAGTGGCTTAAAACAACACAAATCTGTTTTCTTATGTTTACGGAGGTCACAAGTCTGAAATAGGTCTCACTGGGTTAAAATCAAGGTGTTCATGGTGCTGTCTTCCTCTGAAGGGGAGAATTCATTTCCAAGCCTTTGCCAGCTTCCAGAGGCTACCTGAATTTCCTGGCTCATGCCCCCTTCCTCCATCTTTAAAGCCAGCTCTTCAAATCTCTCCTCTCTCTCCCTCTCTCCTCTCTGTCTCTGTCTCTCTCTCAGTTCTGCTTTCATTGATATATCACCTTCCTTCTTATTAAGGACCCTGTGATTACATTGGGTCCACCTGGATAGTTCATAATAATCTCCCTATCTTGAGATTCTTAATCACATCTGCCAATTCTCTTTTACTATGTAAAATAACATATTCATGCATTCTGGGGATTACGACATTGACATCTTAGAGGGACTATTGCTCTGTCTAGCATAGCCATAAATGGTTTCCTCTGCAGCCACTAGAGACATTCTTCCTACTTGGTACCATAAAGTGCTTTAAACTACTGTATTCTGCTCCCTTACTGTATTAAGCAACGATGTGAACCGGTCCTGGCATGACCATTGTGTGTTGGTCTTGGATTTTTTGTTTCCTGTTATTCTTTTTTTCTCTACCTCACTAGCCTTGCTACTAACATTATTGCATATAACCCACTGCTGGGAAGTTGGCTCCCAGTTGCCACATATATTGCTCATGCTGATGTGAGAGGTGAGGGGAGTCTCTCTACCAGTGTTGAAACTATTGTATTATGCTAGTAAGTAGCGCTGCCTTATTCTTGCAGTTTCCTAGAGCACTACTACTATTATAATACTTTTATGCTCCATTTGTAATCTAGGGATTCAGGCTTAATTTTTAATCCTGGCCATTCCATGGACATGCTGTGTGACTTTCGGTCAATGAATTATCCTTCCTGTGCCTGAGTTTTCCTCATTTGGATAATAATGGATATAGATAATAATATTCACATTGTAGATTTCTTATAGAAATTGATTGAGGTAGTACTTGGAATGCCCTTGCAGGCTATATATAGTAGAGACTGTAGGAATTCTATATATTGTTATATTGATAAGCATGATATCCACATGAAAGAAAACATGAGTTATTAGGTTGGGAAATGAGATGAGGCAAGGTTATAGAAGGCCTTGAATGACCAGATAAGGAGGTAGTGTGGTACCTGGAATCAAACTTTAAGCCTTTCCTCAGGCAGCCCTTATCCCTAGATCCTGAGAGCCCTACTCTTAAAGAGTCCTTCCCCTCTTTACCTAAACTGTTTCCCAGACCTCACTTTAGATTTTTGTGAACACTTGGAAGATCAATTGGTTGTCTCAACCAACCCCTTCTGAAACGATTTATAGGTGTCTGCTTTCTCTCAACACAATCTACAGGAGGCCCTGATAATTTCCCTCTCAAGTAATGCCAGTCAGTTTGACCTAAATAGGTTCTTAGTCTTCCAGACAACTAATAGCACCTAGCCCTATAGTAGTCTCCTATCCTGAACAATTAAATGGACACTTGGGTGCTAGCACTATTTATTTATTCAGATGTTAAGCTAATAAAAATTAATTTTTCAAGACTACTCCCCAATCCCTATCTTTTCCTGACTCAAACACCATTTCCAAAAGCTTAAAAGCTAGAACAATAAATCAAGGAATTTCCACAGGACGTTGGTGTCTCCTATCTGTGGATCCCTCATAGCTTTAAGCTCAAATACAATCGATCTGCAAGTCAAAACAAGACTTTAGCAACTGCCAACTCATCTTGGCAAAATCAAGCTGTGTTCTGATGTTTGCTTCATAAATTAGAACCAACAATAAAGATTCCGGAGTCAGGGCTTAAGTGGCAATTTTGTTGATGATGCATGACGCAGAACAGAATGCATTTTGTTCGGCCACACGGTGCTGTCTTTGCAAGGCTGGCAGCAGTAGGACGTTTTCTGTGTAGGATGTTAGCTAAGGTTTGTGAAAGGCCACCAATTATATACCTGCTAAGCCAAAGAGATGTTTTTCATAGTTATTTATACACTTTAATCCTAAGTGGCCAGAATTCCAGGAGTTATCAAGGACAACGTGATCCTCAACAAAAGTAATAACCCCTTCTTCCTTCCAAGTTACACAGAAAACTTGTATGAGACCAAATCAGATGCAATTATTTTGGTGAACTTTGGGGAAAGGAGCTAATTTATCATGGTCAAACGAGCAGTCTGAGGCAGAGAGACACCCAACAAATTGCCCAAGTTCACATAGG
Source organism: Aethalodelphis obliquidens (assembly GCF_003676395.1). Classification (NCBI taxonomy): domain Eukaryota; kingdom Metazoa; phylum Chordata; class Mammalia; order Artiodactyla; family Delphinidae; genus Aethalodelphis; species Aethalodelphis obliquidens. The sequence goes on along the minus strand of NW_020837957.1, from coordinate 6,194,691 downwards.
TAACCATGAACTGAGACTAGGACTCATGATTCCTGATCCATTCCTTTTTTTCCAGCCATTTGACCCCGATTCCAAATGTAATCATTCATTTTTCATTTCTAAGGGCCTTAACCTGAGCCTCCTTCTCTGCTTGATAAGACCCTATTTTGCTCCTTTCCACTGACAGACTTCCCTAAAGGTTATCATACCCATATCTTTATTTCTTCACTCCATTGTTGAGTCCTATAATCTGATTTCCATAGTTTCCCACCCCAACTAAAATTAGCCTCTAAAGGCCTCCAAATAGTTCCTTTCTGACAACTCAAGGAATATGCATCATCACTGTAATTCAGAACTAAAACTAGAAAAATGGGATTTACTGTAAATTTCTTTTTCCTCAGAAAACATGTATTGTTCCCTAGAGATGAGAAACTTCTTTTTATTATTACATTTGGTGACTCCTACCCCTTCCTCAAAAAAACACCAGTAGAAATCCATAAACAAAACTAGAACTTAATTTAGGGTTAAAATTTGATACTGGAAGAAACAGGAGATTTACATGGGTACCTCACCTTGGCTAACCTGAGTATCATAACAACTAAATATACAACCTTGCAATGATAGAGAGCAGCCCTTTGCCACCATCCCAATTTGGTACCTACAGTCAGAGGCATCTGCAGCTAGCTTGTGCTACCCAGGTTACACCAAATTTCTTCCAACACCATACCCGCTACTCCATTTGCTAATGGAACAGACACTTATCCTGGACTTCTTTTCCCCGCCTATCATGCTTCTGAGACCACCACCATCCATGAATTTGTTAAATGCTCTGAAGACACAACATCGTCTCTAATCAAAGGACATAATTTCACATAATTTCAAATGAAAGAAGGGAGGCAATAGGCTGATGCCCTTGGGATAACTGGAATTATTAGGTAGCCTCTCATGCAAAAAACAGTTAGCTTTACTGAATGGTGGAAAGACCTATTTAAAACTTTCCTACAGTGACAGCTATAAGACATCAACCTGTGAGTTGCTGTGTATTTTAGAGGCCTATGCCTTGAATCAATGAGCCATAAATGATGCTGATTCTTCCATGGCCAAATTATATAGATCTGAGAATCAATCACTTTCAAATTTTGTTTCCCATCCCAAAAGCTCTGAACTGTACTGGCCTATAGTTTTTGTTTCCAAGAGAATGACACATCCAATTAGGTGCACAGTAATTCTTAGACTAAATTGCAGTTGATATTGTCATGTGGACATTTCTAGCTTCTTGGGCCACTGATGGAACTATTGGGAAATAGGACCAGTATTGGTCAAATTGTTGACACTAAGTCTAAAGAGGTAATTGGCTTCCACTATATTCAGTGCTTGAAAAGAGTATGGGTAGACCCCTAGAATTCGGAGGTTTCCTGGGCAACTCTTTTTATCATCATATCCAATGGAGCAGGTTAATGGAAAATAACCTCAATTTCATATTGGTAAGACTACCAAGGATTCAAACCTCATAGAAATGAAGATCATATCTCCTAAAGTAGAATCCCTGTTTAGCTGAGGTGTTGTCTGAAGATTAAAGGAATGCAGAACATGTGGAAATGAAAGATACTGGTCTTCTATCTCTTCTTGTTTTAAACACAACAATAATTAAGGTAATCATTACTATCTTAATCTTCTCTTTCATTAGAATGTGAAATTCTTACAGTTAGAAACAATTCTTTTATCTGTTTCTTCACACCAGGAAAATTCCTAGAACCTGGTGAGCATTCAATAATTGCCTATTAAGTAAATGAGAGAGGATAAGTGACTTGTCAAAGGTCACATAGTTACAGAGTTAGAATTGAATCTGGAGCATTTTCCACAAGTATGCCATATCTCACTGTGATGTATTTTCAAGTTGAAGTAAAATACTCTCATTGGATTCTCCATCATTATACAGGATCTGATAGGTATATCTCAAGGTCTCATGTTTCAAAAGCATTATGTTCTCTTTTTAGCAAGAAAACCTGACCAATATACATTAGCAGTTTGATTGACAGGCAAAGTGATTTAAGCAGTACTTGCCAACCTAATCTTAAATGAGGAATCCTTTTATTCATGCAAAAAATTATAAAAGCTTAGTACATGATAATAACTGTACTTTTAGCATACATTGGGAAACACACACACACACATACACACACACCCCTCCTTGTACTCATGACAATTCCATGGTCCTTAGATAATTGCACCCCATAGTCTGGGAGTTACAAGTTGAGTTGAAAGATCACTAAACTGAAGTACAGAATTTTGGCTTCTGATTCAATTCTGCAACTGCCTACATGACCTTGGCCTGGGACTTGCCCTTTCAGAGTCTCAAAGCTCTTTTACCTACAAATGAGGCACTGGATTAAATACCTCTATGTCGGGCTTTGCACTGCACAGCTGCACAACCCCAGGATTAACATTCACATAGATTACAATGCAAATGATGCCCCTTGAGCTGTACAATGCAACAGCCCTGCTTAAGAAAGTTCCAGCCCTAGCAGGCTGACTCTAGATAGGCTCTTTTCTAAGTGGACAATGGGAGAAGATTTCAGTCACTTGTTCCTAAAAGTGCCAGCCATTCTCATTACCTTCTCATAGTCCTTCATAACCAACCTGACAACTTGGGAGTCATGTCAGGAAGCCCTCTAGTTCTGATCTGACATTGGTACCTTTTATATGAAGCACTCTGACGCTATACTTATACCCTCCCTTTCCTACTCCCTCCAAACTCATCTCTCCACTTCCAAAACACTTTTATGGGCAAAATGACACAGAACAGGTCTTTTGGAGTCCCCTGGGTTTTCTTATTTTCTTTTTTTTTTGTGGTACACAGGCCTCTCACTGTTGTGGCCTCTCCCGTTGCGGAGCACAGGCTCCGGACGCGCAGGCTCAGCGGCCATGGCTCACAGGCCCAGCCGCTCCGTGGCATGTGGGATCTTCCTGGACCGGTGCACGAACCTGCATCCCCTGCATCGGCAGGCGGACTCTCAACCACTGCGCCACTAAGGAAGCCCCCCTGGGTTTCTTCTTAAGGTTAATCAAACATTCTTAAGGGGTTGTTAAAAGCTCCAAGGCTTTCTAAAGCCAAATGCACACTTTCTCTCTGAACCACATCCGTTCCTTTTATCAGTTCCAGAAGCAATGATCATGGAGATTAGAGGCAACATGTTAGCTCAACTCTTCCATCCCCTGGCAGTGCTCTGGAGAGACAATGACAGTGGACAGGAATTCCTGCCCTCCTACTCCTCCTTGTGGCTCTCACCATTAAACTTTTTGGAACATGTCTCTCATTTCCCTTTAAAAAGTATTCTCGAAATATAAGCCCTGAATTTTCATATAAAGCACTCTTGAAGGAAGGAGTATGAGGAAGAAAAGAAAGTAGTGAGAAGAGAGGGCCAAGGCAGGAAGGAAAGAAATGCAACATTTCAGGCATTTCAATCAACAGCTTCACTTACATTATTTTATTTAATCCTTTCAACTATCTTGTAACTTATGCATTGTTATTTTTCCTTTCAAAATATAATAATAAATGCTCAGAAAGGTTAAAACATGCAAAAAGTCACACAGTTTTAACATCATATTTCATATGGTATACATGCCCTACTTGCTAAAATAGCAAGCTCTAGCACAGAGAGCTTGTACAGAGAGCTCTAGTATTTTATAATACAAAGTATTATTAAAATGTTTATAGAATTTTTAAATATATGTGTATTTATCTCTTTACATTGATTTGACCAAACTCCATCATTTTACATATGATAAAAATGAGACCCAAAGATTTTATGCAAATGCCCCAAATCACACAGTGATTTTTTGGCAGGAATATAACAAGAACTCTGGTATATTTAAGTGCTAACAATGTGATCTGTGACTTTGTGTAGAGTATGAAATAGTCCTTGGAGTAAGAGTGTCTTGGTTCCAAATTCTAGCTCCAGAATTTACCAACTATTTATTTTTGAAAAAGTTTCTTGGCTACTCTCTACAAGTTCCTGTTGGCTAGAAACAATTAAAAAAAAAAAAAACTCAACATAATACTTGCTGAACTTGAAGGGGTTTAGGAAGACTAGAGACATTATATGCACAATGCCTGGCACATAGGATGTGCTTCAGTTGGAACTTTTTGGCTGCCAGAAACAGAGACTGACTTATATTTATGGATTGTAAAGATGTCATTAACACTCTCCTGGGTGTCAAAGGGCAGAAAACAAAATATAATGGCTCCATACACACTGCGACTGAAGATGCAGCTACCAAGTCTCTTCTATCCATCTCTCAGAAGACTCCTCTTTGCTCCTCTCTTTGCAACCCCCCTATTCTTCTCACTCTTAAATAAAATCCCTCCGTTTGTGCATTTTATACATTTTCCATCCTGGCCACTCCTGGCCACTATATCACAGCTTTCAGTTCCAATGCTAACCATTAACCCATTGCGGTATCTATGTCTTTCTTTTGTAGCATTCATATGATAGATAATCTGACTGCATCCCACCCAGTCAATCAATTGGTGGCCTTGTATCACAGTTCTATCCCATGTTCAACTAAAGATGGCCAGTTTGGGAGACACGAGACCCAATATACACCATGGGGAAAAACTAAGGTTCTGTGGTCAGACCAACCTGGGTTTGAATCTAGATTCCTTTACTTATTTATTTACTGCTTGACTTGAGTAAACAACTTAACCTCTATGAGACTCTACTTCACCCTTCAAATGGGAATAATAATAGTACTTTCTTCAGAAGGTTGTTATAAGAATAAAAAAGATACATGTATATCATGGATCACTTATTAAATGTTCAAAACTTCTGGCTAGTAAAAGTTGCATATCTAGGGCTGTGAGAGAGAGAAGGTTCTCTTCATTTTTTTTCTATTTTCACCTACCTAATTCCTATTCATCTTTTAATTCTTAGCTCAGCTCTCCTCTGGAATGCATTATCTAGTATGCTTTAAACTAGTTTACATATTCCTTCCTTCCACTAAGTCTCCATAACTTTATCAAATGCATATCTCACTGTACTAAAATCACCTGTTTTTTAATTGCATTTTATTTTTTTCCCCTTTATTAAGGTAGAATTGACCAATAAAATTGTAAGATATTTAAGGTATACAACATGACCATTTGATGTGTGTGTGTGTGTGTGTGTGTATGTGTGTGTATACAATGTGAAAGGATTCCCATTGAGTTAACTAACATACGTCAACTCAGATATTTACCTTTTTTGGTGAAAACATTTAAGCTCTATTCTTAGCAAATTTCAATTCTGCAATACAGTTAAAATCACCTGTTTACTGTCTAAATTTATAGCTAGTATATGAGATACCCTAGGGCAGAGAATGTGTCCTGGACAGCATTATATCACCAGAAGATAGGACAACACTGCATGAAATAGTGCCCAGTAAGTACTTACTGAATAAATGAATTAATGAACAAACACCATGAAATAGCACCTCACTTCAAAACAGAGGTACATTTGGAAATGTAGTTTTGAAAGAAGATGGAAGCAAGTTCCATCTAAATGTCACTAATTAATATATCCTGGTTGAAAGCAATCTTGAGAACGAAAAACAGAGCTGGAGGAATCAGGCTCCCTGACTTCAGACTATACTACAAAGCTACAGTAATCAAGACAGTATGGTACTGGCACAAAAACAGAAAGATAGATCAATGGAACAGGATAGAAAGCCCAGAGATAAACCCACGCACATATGGTCACCTTATCTTTGATAAAGGAGGCAGGAATGTACAGTGGAGAAAGAACAGCCTCTTCAATAAGTGGTGCTGGGAAAACTGGACAGCTACATGTAAAAGTATGAGATTAGATCACTCCCTAACACCATACACAAAAATAAGCTCAAAATGGATTAAACACCTAAATGTAAGGCCAGAAACTATCAAACTCTTAGAGGAAAACCTAGGCAGAACACTCTATGACATAAATCACAGCAAGATCCTTTTTGACCCACCTCCTAGAGAAATGGAAATAAAAACAAAAATAAACAAATGAAACTTCAAAGCTTTTGCACAGCAAAGGAAACCATAAACAAGACCAAAAGACAACCCTCAGAATGGGAGAAAATATTTGCAAATGAAGCAACCGACAAAGGATTAATCTCCAAAATTTATAAGTAGCTCATGCAGCTTAATAACAAAAAAACAAACAACCCAATCCAAAAATGGGCAGAAGGCCTAAATAGACATTTCTCCAAAGAAGATATACAGACTGCCAACAAACACATGAAAGAATGCTCAACATCACTAATCATTAGGGAAATGCAAATCAAAACTACAATGAGATATCATCTCACACCAGTCAGAATGGCCATCATCAAAACATCTAGAAACAATAAATGCTGGAGAGGGTGTGGAGAAAAGGGAACCCTCTTGCACTGTTGGTGGGAATGTAAATTGATACAGCCACTGTGGAGAACAGTATGGAGGTTCCTTAAAAAACTACAAATAGAACTACCATATGACACAGCAATCCCACTACTGGGCATATACCCTGAGAAAACCATAATTCAAAAAGAGTCATGTACCAAAATGTTCATTGCAGCTCCATTTACAATAGCCCAGAGATGGAAACAACCTAAGTGTCCATCATCGGATGAATGGATAAAGAAGATGTGGCACATATATACAATGGAATATTACTCAGCCATAAAAGAAACAAAATTGAGCTATTTGTAATGAGGTGGATAGACCTAGAGTCTGTCATACAGAGTGAAGTAAATCAGAAAGAGAGAGACAAATACCGTATGCTAACACACATATATATGGAATTTAAGAAAAAAAAATGTCATGAAGAACCTAGGGCTAAGACAGGAATAAAGACACAGACCTACTAGAGAATGGACTTGAGGATATGGGGAGGGGGAAGGGTAAGCTGTGAGAAAGCGAGAGAGAGGCATGGACATATATACACTACCAAACGAAAGGTAGACAGCTAGTGGAAAGCAGCCGCATAGCACAGGGAGATCAGCTCGGTGCTTTGTGACTGCCTGGAGGGGTGGGATAGGGAGGGTGGGAGGGAGGGAGACGCAAGAGGGAAGAGATATGGGAACATATGTATATATATAACTGATTCATTTTGTTGTAAAGCAGAAGCTAACACACCATTGTAAAGCAATTAAAAAAAATTAAATTAAATTTATATATATATATATATATATCCTGGTTGAAATTAAAAGCATTCTTTTCTATTGAGAAGTGTTTCTGATTAACTGTGATTCCAGCCAGGAGTCCCCAGTCAGAGAAGCAACAGATAATAGTAGATTTTGAAACCTTATCTAAGGGATGACCCAATTATTTGCTTCTGCTGTACCCTTCTGTCCAAGAGTGGCTAATATTCCCACTGAGGAAGAGAACTCAGGAGTTTATATTCACCTTTGTCAGCAACCTCCAACCACCGCCCTCCTTCAAGGCTCAGTGATTTCTTCCTCAATGTCCCTTTCCTCTTGCAGACAAGCTGCTCGCCTATTACTGCTTCAGTCTTTGTTAGGTTCCATTCATCAAGCCCCCACTTGTGGGCCCTTTGCTGAGCACCGCAGATATCAGAAAAACAACAGATTCACTTCACTGAGAGCTTTCCTCCATTAGTAAAAACTCTCTGTGAAGACCAAGGAAATAAGCCATGGCGCTTGTCTTTTAAATATTCAATACCATGTTTGTTCAATTGAGAGGGCTGAATGTGGGAGATTTTCTGGAGATAAATTAGTAAAATACATCATTGCCTTCTACTAAAAATTATCATACTTTTTCCCCAACTATCTTGCCTCAGGTTGGAATAACTGTGGCAAAATGAAAGGACAGAGTATTGATCAAAGACAGTGGACAACTTATATATGTATTTCCCAATCAGCCATGAAGTGGAGATATGACATGCCATGGACATGACCCATAATGCTGCTTTATTAAATGCATCCTGCACTGATTGTAGAGTAACCCATGTCTCCACCCCCAGGATTAGTGGGAAGTAACAGCCCTGTGACTTCTTTGGTCTGAAGTCAGACCAAAGGTTTAAGAAAGGTCTGACTTTCTTAAACATGTACAGAACTCACTGTGAACTGCTCTGACTTATATTTTTATCTTTTCTCTGAAGGATTTAACGGACTTGCTATGCAATTACCTAAACAATGGATTAAAATACATGAAAAGCACTGTGCAGTTTTTTCTATAACAAACATTTATTGTTGGTGTTTCAGAAATCTTGTCTCTGCAGAATTCAAGCCACATTGTAGGCATTACTTAATTCAACCTGCCAGTGCTCAGGGAGATATCAGGTAAGTATCATTCCTTTCTATTTTACTTCTAGGGAAACTGAGGCATAAAATCCTTTTGGAATATACTTGAGTCAGTAAAACAATAAAAAAGAAATCATAGAAATTATGGAACCCTACCCACAGAGTTAAACTAGAATGTCTCAAGTAAAATTGTTACCAGTGTTCTAACTACTTCAGTAGTAAGACACAGAGGCCACACTCATACCATAAACACAGCATCCTTATTTAGTAAATAGGAAAGGCTTTTGAAGCTCTGCTAAATAGGTTGAAAATTAGTTCTAGTGCTAAGGCAGTACCTTAAGGGACAGCAATGCAGCAATGGTGTATTACAGTGTTTTCCAGAGTGTGTTCTGCCAAAAAAAAGAGAGAAAAAGATCCCAAATAATGCTCCTTGAGAACAGTCAAATATGGTCAATTACTTTGTATGTTGTACCTCCTTTTGAAAATGTACACTAGCATGCAAAGGACTTTGAGAAATCTTAAGCATTACAAAAACACCAAAAAAGATACTTAATGAGTCTTTTTGAGTTCTTTGATTGTAAGCAACAGAAATGGCCTCTGGTTCACTTAACCAAAGGAATTTGTTAGAAGAGTACTGATAGAGAGCTCATGGATTCTAGCAGGGAATAAAAGAGTCCTCTTGAAGGACAGGAGCCAGTCCAGGCAGATTTGGACATGGACCTTCTTTAGGCCACATCAATCAGATACCTTGACTCCAGCTTTCCTTCCCCTTCCATTCCTGTGTCTATATTCACTTTACCTGAATAGAGATCTGACTGGCTTAGCTGGGAGTCAAAGACAAAATCTCTGCCTAGGATGTTGCACTGAATTAGTTTGACCTTAAGCAAATCACTTAATGAAGTGATTGCTATGCATGATGAACAAAATTACTTCAGTGACTGTTTGTAGCTCTGAAATTATAATCGAAATAGAATTTTAGGCCTTTTACATTTCACGGTTGTCTTAAGAAACCTCCTCAATGTTTCTTTGGTTATTTTTCCAAACCTCTTTGTAACTGTGCTACATCACGAGGCTCAAGACAGTTTAGTTTTATTTTCCTCTAAAATGTTTTTCTTTGTGAAATCTGAAATATGGTCAAAATAGAGCAAAGAGGGATTTGACCTCTAAAATGGAAAATTCCTCTCACTGTAAAAGCCAACAATAGGAAAAAACAGATGGAATCATATTTTATGTTTGGATTCCAGTTCCCCAAACTATATGCTTCCACCAGCTGGCCATGCCCCAATATTTGTTTGCTGTCACACACAGTGAAAGGATTAGTTGCTCTTTGGGCCAGTTTAGACTATCTTTCCTACAATGGTTTAATGAAAAGAGTACAACAGGTAAAAAGCTGGGTGAGCTCTCCTCATCCACTCTTTCCTCTTCTACCTAAAGAAAAGGGATATTAGTCAGACTCCAAGTCACCAGTTGGGAGGCATTTACAATGATAGGTCACTGTACATTAAAGTATGAAATTAATGAGAGTGATTCTTTTCCTCTTTCATTGACACAACCACTGCAACAAAGTGACCAGTGACATTTTCTCACCTGAAAAGCTCAGCCCTGTCTCTGATATTCTCTCTCTTCTGCACCCTTTCTCTGGATTGTAAGCTGCTTCTGGCTGTCACACATGTTCTTATCTCTTTCCTCTCTCAATGTATCTGGAGACAAAAGAAGACTGTGGCCTTTACCTGTTCAGGACAGGCCCAGGATGATGTAAGATCCTAATATTAGGGAAGATGTCAGAAACAGGTAGACCCCAGGTCAGACTACCTACTCTAGCAGAGCTTATGAGATTTCTGCTTGGAAGATTGGGCCCAACCTATCAATAGTGAAGTATCAGTTTGTTTTGCTTTGTTAAGATTCTTATTTATATATTTATTTCTTTAATAATATTTATTAATAAAGATCTCTAATGTGGGCTAAGGGATATAATGATATATGAAAACCTGACTCTTGACCTTGGAGAGTTTACAATTCTGTGGAAGTTACGAAAATCAATCACACGTAGAAAGATAATATTTTGAAAAATAACCAAGTGTTTCTTCTCAAAATCATCCTTGTTGCCCTGGAAGAGTGTGAATCAGCTTTAGCAAAAAGGTCAATTGAGTTTCTGAGTGTTTTTTTAAAATCTCACTGCAGGAACAAGTGTCTTGAAAACCAATGAAAAGAAGTCCAAGATAAAAACTTGACTCCGAATATCAAGAGGCAAAACCTTAAAGAGGTGGGTGCAAAGTTTATCCATAGCTTTATATTAGAAAGGCAATCAGGGAAGATGCAGTTTTCATCTGGAGTAGGAGCTTCAAAACTGGGAGAGAAAACAAGACAGTAAGCCTGTGGTTGGTGTGGATTGCTGAGAAAGGACCCCTGGCTCAGCCTCCTTCTCAGACAAATTCGTAGATAAGCTGGACTACAGCAGGGCCTCACCTCCCCTACTGCATTCTGAGAAGAAGGCAAGGCTTATAAGCCTTATAAACAAAATTCTACCATGACACCACAGCCCTGCTCTAGCTGTGGATGAGTGAGGTGTCCTAGGTAGCTGAGCCTGAAGGCAGCCTCAGAGAGCACAGAAGACCCCAGTGGGGTACAGAAACCCAACTGAATTTGAAAGCAACCTCTACCCCCTGCAACCAAGAGAAAATGGAGTCCTAAAAATAGGTCATCAGGCATCTGGGATGAAAATTAGGATTAGACATAGGTCATGAATGTGGCAATCAGAAGTCACAACAGGATCAGGTATAGTCAGCAGGCCTCTGGGGTAAAAATTAGGATGGCACATAGGGCATGAATGTGGCAATCTGAGGTCATGGCAGGATCAGGTATAGTAGTAGGAAATGCCAGCACAGGAAGGAACAAAGAAGAGCAGGTAGATACCAGCACAGGTCATAGAGAATAGAGAACCATTATGAACAAGGTACCCCATTCCTTCTCAGGTCCAGGAACACATATCCTCTTAAGAGAAGGGAAGGAGCTGAGGGGCGGAAAGCTCGTGAACTGAAAGAATAGTATTTATCTAAAAGAGACTGAAAAAAAATCTAAAAGTGACTTGTGACACTATGAATGAAATAGAATCCCAGGAGCTAAATCTTGTTGGACAAAATTAAATCACATCTTTGTACACATTTGCACTTTGTGACTATGAAAGTTCATAAAAGCACAATTTATATTTACAACCTGTGGAAAACACTGTAAAGAAAAAGTACGGGGTGTCACACAAGTATACAATAGGTCTAGTTTAGGATCTATGAAAAGTCTTCCCTGTGAAGTTGACATTTAAGATGAGGCTTGAAGGATGTATAGGCATGAAACAGTTAATAGTTAAGCAGAAAAAGAGAAGAACACTTTAGACACATGGAACAGCAAGTGCAAAGGCTCCAAAGACAGAAGGGAGAATGAGATGTCCATAGAAGAGAAAGTCAGCCAAGGAGGCTGCATGATGGAGAGCATGAAGAGGTATGAGACTGGGGTGTGGATTTGGGGGTACAAGGAAGATGAGCAGAAACCACATCCCGAAGGAACTTGTAAGCCATGTTATGCATCTTGCTTTTCATGTTGAGGATGATGAGACCCCTTTGAAGTATTCCAAGTGGGAGAGTGACACCATCAGATGTCAGATGTCTTACAAACAATATTCTACCAAAATGTGGGAAATGTATTAGAGGTGGGCAAGAGCAAAGACATGGAGATTATTTATGGGGTTAGTACAGTGGGGTAGGGATGAGATTATAGAAAAGGGGAAGCATGGGGGGGGGTGGAAGGATATAGATAAATATGAGAAATAAGTCAAATGTTAACAATCAAAAGGACTTATAGAAATGGATTGCCAATGAGAGTGGGGAAAAGGCACAAAGGACTCAGTAAGGAGAATGGTTGCAGCCATGTTTGGGCATTACCATAAAACTTAGTATTAATACTATCAAAATCACTTTATTCTCTCTCATACATAAGGCATTAAACCTGAGAAGATTGGAAAAAACATCATGAATTACGCTTCACATGACTTCCTAAATAAAAATAGTTCATAGCTCAAAGTTTGAAAGCCAGTTTATCTAAAAGAATGCTTTAAAATTACTAAAGCTAACATTAATCAATTGTCTTAACAGTTTGTTAATCAAGCATTTAAAAGCTAGTTTTAAAGTTCCAAGTCATTTTTTGGTAATTTCCATTTATTTCATATTTCTGTTATATTACATAAATCAAGAGTAGCCCACACATACACACACACAGACCCTCAAATGTGTAGAGTCATCACATACAGAGGTAATCTCATTGCTCTTTTTTTGCCTTCTTCCTGGTTTCACTTAACCCTTTTATTTGTTTACCCAAACTTCAAGAATATAAATATGCTCAAATGAAGTATAATACTCTGCTTCATGTAAATGTTCAGGAAATGGACTGTATGCTTTCAGAACATTTTTCTTTTCAAAGTGGGAAAATAGACACATCTGTGGGGTAACAAAGAAGCACAAATTAAAAATTCTGTGCTTGTCTAGACATAATCAAACTCATTTCACAGCAGGTGTTAAATACTTCTAATTTAAGGAACTTTTAAAAATTCAAGAATGGTAGCAAAATGTTAACATTCAAAAATCAAAATTCTTATTTTCCCCAGGCTCCAATTTTGTCTCCAACTTAACCAGAAAACTTACTGGTCTGACTCTCTGCTAATTGATTATATATATATGATTGTTGATATATAATTATAAACTATATGTACTACATATAATAATATATAGAATAAACTATAATAAGCTTTTATATATTTTATATAAATATATGTATGTATATATGAGAAATGTTAACAGAGGTAACACATCTTTTTTTAAGTAGCATGCTATCTAACCTATTCTTTCTTCTCCAAGCTTTCCCAGATGTCTCTTCTTTCTCATAGTCTCCTCACCAAAAAAGGTTGATTTTTTCCAGGTGGCTTTGCAATTTCCAAGGAACACTTCAGCAGGCATGATGGACTAGGAAGTGAAAGTGAACTGCTTCTCACAAAGGGGGTACGCTACAGAATTTGACATATTATGATGTCACTTGTCAAAAGCGGATAAATTGCATGACTTCCCTCCAATGAGACAGGGTAGCCACCCTTCCTTTTATCTGCGCTAAAGTATTACTACCTGAAAGCATTTATCTGAGGATAGCACTGCACGGAAAGGCAAAGATAACTCCATAGACTAGATCTGTCTGCCTCCATTCATGAAGGCTAGTTAGGAATCAGAAATTAATCTTATTACAAGAGCTTTTTCCCAGCTTACACCTTTGTTTTAGCTATATCTCACTGCAATTTTCTTCACAGTTATACAAAAACACACCCTTGCAGGTCCTCCTTAACTTTATTTTTTCCTGACCTCAAACCAGGAAAAATAAAAAATCATTTTTCCAGTGTTCCATTTAGGCCAGAAACACTGTAGAAAAATGAAAAAAGATGCAAGAGGATTGGGAATAAAAGAGAGAGAGAGAGGGAAATGAAAAGCAAGCTTGAGGCAGTATTGTACAGAATTTTAATTCACCTTGAGGATTACTCATTTCAAAGCTTTGGAGAATTTTCTAAGTCTGTCTTATATAGTTTCCTTCTACTACAATATTAGAGAGTTAGATGAAGCTCTATCATAGAAGCTGATGATTACTTACATAGACTGTTGATCAGAGGAATCTTCTGGGGAGGCAGGACTTATTTTTCATCTGAACTCCAGGTTACTTTTTCATTAGTGTCAATTAGTATCATACAGCCTTCTGATAACAGTTCATAGGGTATAAAAGAAATGGGCACCTCACTCCTAATTTTGCACAAGTTTGTGCAAATACTTTGGTTTTCACTGTTTAGTTATTTTAACTTCCCAAATTCATTAACAGTGTAAAACTTTACTTCATCTCAATTGTCTACTAGGTTTGGCTAGATTATGGTGTTATGATAAACAACCCCAAAATGTCAGTGGCTTAAAATTAACATAGTTTTATTTCTTGCTCATTGTACATTTTTAGCATAGGTTGGCAGGTGGAGCTCTGTTCATGATAAATATTCAGAGACCCAAGTTGGTGATTCACCAATGTTAAGATGCTACCAAGAAGTCTTGAGGTTTGTACCAGCAGGGGAAATAAGGGCTAGAGAACTGAACATCAGCATTAAATGGTTCATCCTGGAAGTGATACTAGACACCTTTGCTCACATTCATTGGCTTTAAAGGGATAGAGAAGTGTAATCCTCCATGTCCCAGAAAGTAAAGGAGATCCTAAAATTGTTGTATAATATCTACTCAATCCCTTCTTCCCCAGATTAGGCTATTTGGGGTTGCAGCTTGTAGAGGGTAGAGCCTAGGATGGCTCTCACGATTTCTGCCCCCTTGTGTTCATTCCCTGTATGTACCCCGACCCCCACCCTACCACCACCACTGCTCTTTGACTTTGGGTGGGACCTTTGTATTCATTTGATAGAGCTGTCGTAAAACAAACAAACAACAACAACAAAAAAACCCATAGACTGGATGGCTTAAACAACATAATTTTTTCACAGTTCTGGAGATTATAAATCTGAGATCAAGTTATTGATCAAAAGTTGATTTCTTCTGAGGCTTCCTCCTTGCATTGTAGATGGCTGTCTTCTCTCTCTGTCTTTAATAGTTTTTCCTCTATGTGCCTGTGTTCTAATCTCCTCTTCTAAGGTTATCAGTCATACTGGATTAGGGCCCCCCCAATGACCTCATTTAACCTTAATTACCTCTTTAAAGGTCCTGTCTCCAAATACAGTCACATTCTGAGGTACTGGAGGTTAAAGAATTCAACACATAAATTTTGGAGGGGGGGCAAATGGAGAGGGAATACAATTCAGCCCGTAACAACCTGTGACTTGCTTCTAGCCAATAGAATATGGCAAAGCGAAGGGATTTTGTGAATGCAAATGCAGTCTCAATTCAGTTGATTTTCCGTTAATCAAAAGGGAAATTACCCTGGATGGGGCAGAGCTAGCCAGGCCTAAGCCCCTGGAAGGGGGACTGAGCCCTTTCTAGGGAGAAAAACTCTCCTTGGGGGCTCCATGAAGTGAGCGGCCACACTGCAGAGGCCCATGTGACAGGTACTGTGGGTGGCCTCTAGGATCTGAACACAGCCTCCAAGCCAACAGTCAGCAAAATGCTAGGGCCCTCAGTCATACAGATGCAAAGAAATGAATTCTGCCAATAACCCGAACAAGCTTGGAGGTGGATTCCACACCTGCCTAGCCTCCAGATGATAATGCAGCCCAGCGAGCACCTTTGTCATAGCCTTGTGAGATCCTGAGCAGAAGACCCAGGTAAACCACATGCAGATTCCTGACCCTGGAAACTGAGATAATAAATATGTGTCATTAAAGAAATATGTGTCATCACTAGATCTGTGATAAGTTGCTATTCAGCAACAGAAATTAATACATAGCTAGAGTGACTTCATTACCATTTGAGGTATAGCAATCTGGAAACTTGGAAACGTGATTTCAGACACTGATAAGAAAAATGTGTCTGTTTTTCGTAACCCATTCCTAGTTCTTGTGATGTCTCTACCACTGTTTACTCTTTGCCTTATTTTTCTCTCATTCTACCTTTATTTTGTGTGTTTGCATGCATGCAGGCATGGGCATGTGTGTGTGTGTGGGGGGGGTGTGTTTTAAACAAAACAGAAAATACCTTCTTAAACTCTACCACTAGACTGTCATGTAGCATTCAGTAAGCAACTTGATTACACTTCACTCTCCCTGTTTTTCTATATAGCTAGTGGAAGCTGCCAAACAAGGCTAGTTGAGCTTTTGGAAAGGATTAGCTTTCAGAAATTGCATCTTGCTACCTGTCATTTTCAAGATGTAACAAAATCTCATATTCTTTGAGTTGCTGATAGAGGCTCCAAGGAATGAGATCCTTGTAAAGGGTTTAGGCAAATGATGAAATTGTATCACAACTGATGTTTTTTGGGAAAGCACAAATCTGGAAACTTTACAATGTATTATTTCTAGTTTTAACAAAAGCATTTTAGACTCTTTTAAAACACTGTCTGGCATAATACACAGCTAAACATGTTTGTCAAAAAATAAATGGGCTTTACCTCTTTCATTTCTAATTTTACTGATTTGAGCCCTCTCCCTTTTTTCTCGATAAGTCTGGCTAAAAGTTTATCAATTTTGTTTATCTTTTCAAAGAAATAGCTTTTAGTTTCATTGATCTTTTCTATTGTTTTCTTCATTTCTATTTCATTTATTTCTGCCCTGATCTTTATGATTTCTTTCCTTTTACTAACTTTGGGTTTTGTTTGTTCTTCTTTCTCTAGCTGCTTTAGGTGTCAGGTTAGGTTGTTGTTTATGATTTTTCTTGTTTCCTGAGATAAAATTGTATTGCTATAAACTTCCCTCTTAGAACTGCTTTTTCCACATGCCATAGGTTTTAGACCATCTTGCTTTCATTTTCATTTGTCTCTAGGTATTTTTTTGATTTCCTCTTTGGTTTCTTCAGTGATCCATTGGCTGTTTAGTTGCATATTGTTTAGCCTCCATATATTTGTGTTTTTGATACTTTTTTTTTCTTGTAGTTGATTTCTAATCTCATAGCATTATGGTCAGAAAAGATGCTTGACATGATTTCAATTTTCTTCAATTTACTGAGGCTCACGTTGTGGCCCAGCATGTGATCAATCCTGGAGAATGTTCCATGCACACTTGAGAAGAATGTGTATTCTGCTGCTTTTGGATGGAATACTCTAAAAATATCAATTAAAAGGATCATTAAGAGACTACTACAAGCAACTATATGCCAATAAAATGGACAAGCTAGAAAAAATGGACAAATTCTTAGAAAGGTACAAACTTCGAAGACTGAACCAGGAAGAAATAGAAAATATGAACAGACCAATCACAAGTACTGAAATTGAAACTGTGATTTAAAAACTCCCCCCAAAAAAGTCCAGGACCAGATGTCTTCACAGGCAAATTCTATCAAACATTTAGAGAAGAGTTAACACCTATCCCTCTGAAACTCTTCCCAAAAATTGCAGAGGAAGGAATACTCCCAAACTTATTCTATGAGGCCACCATCATCTTGATACCAAAACCAGACAAAGATAGCACACACACACACACAAAATTACAGGCCAATATCACTGATGAACATAGACACAAAAATACTCAACAAAATACTAGCAATCTGAATCCAACAATACCTTAAAAGCGTCATACACCATGATCAAGTGGGATTTATCCCAGGTATGCAAGGATTCTTCAATATCCACAAATCAATCAGTGTGATACACCACATCAACAAACTGAAGAATAAAAACCATCTGATCTTCTCAATAGATGCAGAAAAGCTTTTGACAAAATTCATTTAAGGTAAAATCTCTCCAGAAAGTGGGCACAGAGGGAACATACCTCAACATATAAAGGCCATACATGACAAACCTACAGTTAACTTCATACTCAAGGATGAAAAGTTGAAAGCATTTCATCTAAGATTAGGAACAAGACAAGGATGTCCACTCTCGCCACTTTTATTCAAGATAGTTTTGGAAGTCCTAGCCACAGCAATCAGAGAAGGAAAAGAAATAAAGGGAATCCAAATTGGAAAAGAAGAAGTAAAACTGTTACTGTTTGCAGATGACATACTATACACAGAAAATCCTAAAGATGCTACCAGAAAACTACTAGAGCTCATCCATGAATTCAGTAAAGTTGCAGGATATAAAATCAATACACAAATTTCTTGCATTCCTATGCACTAACAACAAAAGAACAGAAAGAGAGATTGAGGAAACAATCCCATTTACCACTGCAACAAAAATAATAAAATATGTAGGAATAAACCTACCTAAGAAGGCTAGAGACCTGTACTCTGAAAACTATAAGACACTGGTGAAAGAAATCAAAGATGACACAAACAGATGGCAAGATATACCATGTTCTTGGATTGGAAGAATCAATTTTGTCAAAATGACTATACTACCCAAGGCACTCTACAGATTCAGTGAAATCCCTATCAAATTACAAAAAAAATTTAAATTTGTATGGAGACACAGAGGATCCCAAATAGCCAAAGCAGTCTTGAGAAAGAAAAACAGAGCTAGAGGAATCAGGCTCTGTGACTGCAGATTACACTACAAAGCTACAGTCATCAAAAAAGTATGGTACTGGGGGGCAGAGTAATGGTGGGATGAACTGTGAGATCGGGATTGACATATATACACTAATACGTATAAAACAGATAACTAATAAGAACATGCTGTATAGCACAGGGAACTCCACTTCGCTGTATAGTAGAAACTAACACAACATTGTAAAAAACTATACCTCAACAACAACAACAAAATAAATAAATAAATAATTTGAAAAAATAAACAGTATGGTACTGACACATAAAACAGAAATATAGATCAATGGAACAGGATAGAAAGCCCAGAAATAAATTCATGCACCTATGGTCAATTAGTCTACAACAAAGGAGGCAAGAATATACAATGGAGAAAAGACAGTCTCATCAATAAATGGTGCTGGGAAAATTGGACAGCTACATGTAAAAAAATGAAATTAGAACACTCTTTAACACCATACACAAAAGTAAACGCAAAATGGATTAAAGACCTAAATGTAAGACTGGACACGATAAAACTCTTAGAGGAAAACATGGGCAGAACACTCTCTGACATAAATAGCAGCAGTATCTTTTTTGAGCCTTCTCCTAGATTAATGGAAATAAAAACAAAAATAAACAAATGGGACCTAATTAAATTCAAAAGCTTTTACACAGCAAAGGAAACCACAAACAAAATGAAAAGACAACCCACAGAATGGGAGAAAATATTTGCAAATGATACGACTGAAAAGGGATTAATCTCCAAATTTTACAAACAGCTCATGTGGCTTAATATCATAAAAACAAACAACCCAATCAAAAAATGGGCAGAAGACCTAAACAGACATTTCTCCAAAGAAGACGTACAGATGGTCAAGAGGCACATGATAAAATGCTCAACATCACTAATTATTAGAGAAATGTAAATCAAAACTACAATGAGATATCACCTCACACCAGTCAGAATGGCTATCATCAAAAAATCCACAAATAATAAATGCTGGAGAGGGTGTGGAAAGAAGGAAACCCTCCTACACTATTGGTGGGAATATAACTTGATACAGCCGCTATGGAGAACACTATGGAGGCTCCTTAAAGAACTAAAAATAGAGCTACCATATGATCCAGCAATCCTACTCCAGGACATATATCTGGAGAAAAACATGGTTGGAAAGAATACATGCACCCCAGTGTTCATTGCAGTGCTGTTTACAACAGCCAAGACATGGTAGCAACCTAAATGTCCATCAACAGAGGAATGTATAAAGAAGATGGGGTACATATATACAATGGAATGTTACTTAGCCATTAAAAAGAATGAAATAATGCCATTTGCAGCAACATGGATGGACCTGAAGATTATCATACTAAGTGAAGTGAGAAAGGCAAATATATCCACTTATATGTGGAATCTAAAAAAAAAAAAAAAATGATACAAATGAACTTATTTACAAAACACAAACAGACTCACAGACTTAAAGAATGAACCTATGGTTACCAGGGGGGGAAGGGTGGGGGGAGCAATAGATTGGGAGTTTGGGACTGACATGTACACACTGCTATATTTAAAATAGATAACCAACAAGGACCTATTGTATAGCATGGGGAACTCTGCTCAGTATTCTATAATAACCTAAATGGGAAAAGTATTGGAAAAAGAATAGATATATGTGTATGTATAACTGAGTCATTTTGCTGTACACCTGAAACTAATACAACATTGTTAATCAACTATACTCCAATATAAACAAAAATTTTAAAAAATAAATAGGCTTTAGAATGTAATTCTCTAGAATAGTCGTTCACTCATTTAGCAAACAGTTTTGAATGCCTATTATTATGTGAGCTGTGTACTGAGGAACAAATGGGGGAAAAGTAGAATGATGGAAGGAAAGAGGAAACAATTAAGGCTAGAAAGGAAATCAGAAAAGTTTGACAAACCCATGAATTTATCCAATGAATAGAGAGTTGCTGATCTCAGCTAAAGTGAGGAAAGAAGGAAAAATGAATTCAATGTAGAGGACACCACAGGAGCAAAAGCTGTGAGGTTTATATATGACTTATTTGTTCTGAGATTTGGGATAGTTTGATATGTTGGCAGAATTGTCTGGAAGAAGCCAGGTACTGGAATTTTCCAGATCAGATTTTTTTCATAGATGTGTTATGTTTTAACTGTACAATGATTATTAAAATTTTGAATTAGCTGGCCACATTGAAAAGAGCTTAAAATAATGCCTAGCCCATAATGTATGCTATATGCATGTTTGCTATTAATATTGAAAACTCAAAATATTTCTAATAAAACTCTAGATTTCCAGCTTTTTCTGGAAGATGAGAAATATGGAACCATTGAAGCAATCTACTGGAGAAGCTCCTTCATAGAAGACATGCTGCCTTACAATTACCACACCTCATGTGCACCATTCCTAGGTCTTGCTCTAAGTCATGTCAAACATTTACTCTATTCATTTGATCCCTGTAGGCATTTGAATTTTCAAATCCTGGTCAGGCAGTCAAGTTCAAGGTCTGTTGTTAACAGAGCATGCTCCTGTATGTCACTCTGAGGACTTTGAACTTTTTCATAAATACAATAGAGAACCATGAAAAGATTGTAAACTACGGAATGACACAATTGTATCTATGTTATATTAGGTTGAACCATATGAAACTGTCTTTTTTTTTTTTTTTGCTAGTCAAAAACAGTGAAATAGCAATTTCCTTTGGTTCAACCTAACAGAAGGATCATTCTAGTTACCTATGGCAAATGGAATGGAAAGGGAAGAAACTGAAGGCAGAGAAACCAGATAGGAGGAAATTATAATCATCTCAGCATGAAATCATGAAGGCCTAAACTATGATAATGGCAGTGAAAATAGGAAGAGAACTGAGATTATACACAGATTCATGAATCAGTGAGACCTATGCTTTTTGACTATCTGGTTCATACCCTCAGAAAGACAAATCAGAATAAACTGGGATATTTTTAGAAGTAAATTCATGCTTAGCCTCTTCTCCACGAGATACATGTTTTAAGAAGGCTTGTTCCACTTATACCTAATTGAGAATTACTTTTGTTAGGAGCCATTGTTACTTATGAAAATGAGTGCACCCTTCAAATGTGTTGGCACAGACAAATGTTGAAAACTAGAGTCACTTCAGGAGTTGATTAAATGGGGAACTGAGTGAAGAGACACAAATAACTGATGGTGGTGGGGTTTCAGTTTTGGTCACTGAGAAGATGATGATGCCTTTAATTGAGATTGTCCAAAAATGTTTTTTACTGAGTTATAGATCTACTTGAGAATCTGACAAAACCTATACACTCTCAACTCTAAAATAAGGTCATATAGACAACAATTTGACAAATAATTTCCAAAAGTTCACAGAACCTTGAAGTCCACCTATCAACTCCCTAAGAAATAGGAACCCCTAGGATTCTAGGAATAAGAAGCCCTGTGGAATATTGTCTCTACTGTAATTTTTTTACTTTCATGAAAAAAAATATTTACAAAAATCTTAAGCAGTACAAAACTCAGAAACCCCACTTAGGTACAACAAACATGGATATAACCCTAGGCCCTAAACTGAATAAAGATATAAGTTTGTCAGAGCATAGTAATCCTTAAAGAAGCAATCCTCAAATTCAATACGTCCCTGTACATTTTTAAATAAGCAAGGCTAGAATGAGTTATAAAGTTTTCGTTTTTAAGAATAAACTGAGTGGTGGTGGTGGTGTGATGAATTGGGAGATTGGGATTGACATACATACACTAATATGTATAAAATAGATAACTAATAAGAACCTGCTGTATAAAAAATAAAATTAAATTAAATTTAAAAAAAAGAATAAATTGAGTGACAGATGGCAATTACAAGAAATCTGAACAAAGGTACATAAAATCTTAAACAAAATATTTCACATAGGTAGATCTTCACATAGGAAGATCACCATGACCCATGTTAGCTTTTTTTTATGAGTTGAATTATTCTCTGGTATGAATACTCATTGACATAATGTTGAAATATTAAATATTAAATGGGGAAAAAGTAGGGGAAAGACAGGAGAAGGAAGGAGATCCTTAGAAAGAACACCCTCACCTACCAATCAGGTCACCTCGCATTAGGATGTTTTCTCCTTTGGTTTAACTCTAAACTCCAAGAAAATAGTGTGGTGCACTTTCTGGCTCAAGTGTGTTCTTAATTAGGCCCCAAATATGCTGGCTTGCTATCCTGACGATGATAAAGAGGACACTAAATGCAGACTATTCACTCCAAAGTTCAGTTGTAGACCTTGCTTCTTTTATATGTCATGCCTGTTTTGTTTTGTTGATAAGCAGAGAGAAAACCATGCTTACCCAAATTGTATCACTGACCCTTGCAGGCCTCCAAGTTGAACGTGAATAGGTATTACATATTTATCATCACTTCTTTAAAGACAGAAAAAAATCTTTCCAGTCCTCACCCTGTCCCATCTGCCTATCAACACCATGTTACATTGGACAGCTTCTTCTTTACCTAGAATATAAGGCATATCCACTACACTTCATAATATCTGAAAGTAGTCAAAGTCTAGAAAAGAGAACAAATTTTGTCTACTTTCTTATACTTACTGAAAGGTAAAATAACAATAAAACAAATTATTTTGAAAACTGCCTTCAAATGAGATTTTTCCTAAAGAAATCCATATACTTATGAGCCATTACCTCGTAAGTCAGAAAATAGCTTACTTACGTTATGCAAGCTATTTACCCACTCTCTGCCTCAGTTTTCTCATCTGGAGAAGAGAACTAATAACAGCACCTACCTTAAACAGTTGTTGTAAAGGTTGAATGAGTTAATAAATAAAAAGTGTTTAGAACATTGCTTAGGGCTTCCCTGGTGGCGCAGTGGTTGAGAGTCCGCCTGCCGATGCAGGGGACACGGGTTCGTGCCCCGGTCCAGGAAGATCCCACATGCTGTGGAACGGCTAGGCCCGTGAGCCATGGCCGCTGAGCCTGTGCGTCTGGAGCCTGTGCTCTGCAACAGGAGAGGCCACAACAGTG
Organism: Aethalodelphis obliquidens; assembly: GCF_003676395.1. NCBI lineage: Eukaryota > Metazoa > Chordata > Mammalia > Artiodactyla > Delphinidae > Aethalodelphis > Aethalodelphis obliquidens. Next base: position 6,171,281 of record NW_020837957.1, on the reverse strand, counting down.
AGAGGCCCGCGTACCGCAAATAAAAAAAAAAATTAAAAAAAAAAAACATTGCTTCACATGGTAAGCATGCAATAAAACTTGACCATATTATTATTACCATTATTACTTTTAGCAACTTCTCTAATTTACACATGAAAAACTTTGATGCATAGAGAACTAAAGTAATTAATACAAGGTGTTCCAAAAAGTCAACAACAGAGTCAAGATTAGGACCTAGTGGAGAAGCCCTGAGAGTGGTGAGGAACAAAGATGCAAGATTGAAAGATTGAACGTTCCAGTGAGTATGAAGGGTTATTACAGTTGCGGTTTACAAAAGATAGACAGCCATCAAGATGGAAGGTGATGGTGCTTAGTATATAAATTTACAGTTATACAGGGGGTGCAGTTATTGGTAATGACAAGGTATAGGGTATGAGCATGGTAGTGTGCAAGGTAAGATAGAATAAAACTATTGCAGGAAAAGATTCAAGGGACTGAAAATCCACAGTGTTGGAATAATTATCACTATGTATATTGAAATCATTAACAATTAAGACAGGGTTAGTATTGGACAATGACAATGAGCCAGAAGCTAAAATCCTTGAGAAGTAAGAAGTGACCCAGGGGGTGGTGGATGACTAGAGCAAAGTAGAATGATGGGTGGCATAGCCTGATGATATAAGAATCAAAGCTTGGTGCTTTTATGGTGGATAAAGGGATAATGGTATGTTGAGAAATAAGGATACTATCTACCCTACTTTCAGGGCCTATGGTAGGAAGGGTTTGAGAGATAAAACAGGCTGTGATTGAGAGACATGTTGGGGAAACACCTGAGGAGAGACAGGTTTCTGCTAGAGCAAGAGAGTAAATAGGAAGCTCACAAACCAGTTGAGTTTAAAGACTTGCTGAAGATCAGTGTTGAGGTCCAGGGAGCATGGGGAGAGTTTCGGGAGTCAGAGAGGCTTAGAAGATGGGGAGGGTTCATAAATGAGTCAGAAATGTCACTGGGGGTTAGAGTCCTGGGTATGAGATATGAGTGTGGTTTTCTTGGGAAGACTAATTGATTTGGGTATCATAAGGGGCATGAGGAGATTAGTCTTAGCTGTCTCATGGCAGATAGTGATGGAGAAGTGATGAGTACATAGGGAAGAGAAGGACAAGATAGGGAGGATACTTCTTAGAGCGAGAAGAGTTCTGGGCCTCTCCTTTATTACTGCTGGTAAGGTGAGATATCCTGCAGAAAGGTGGTCTTATTTCAAATGCAGGAACCCTCTTCTCTCCTGCATTCTGCAGGGTGATAGTCCTATGCCAAGCAGACTAGAATGGTCTTGAATTTTGGGATAGCTGCTTTAAAAATAAGAATCTATACCACAATCTCTTAAGCATCTTCAATAGCAGACAACCCTCATCCTCTGATAATTTTAAAAATGTCCAGAAGGCCTTCAGAGTAGCTAAACACTTTGTTATGAAATAAAAGTAACTTATCATTTGTTTGCATGTCTACCACCATAACTGTGATGTATTGGCATTCAGATATTATATCACAGTCATTGCTGTACCCCTTAAATGTTTAACAGAACTTTTTATTGAGGTGTTGATGCTGAATATTTTAATATCTAAAAAACTTGGATCTTATCTATTTAATTGCATGCTCTACCTTAAAAAGTATTTATGACGGCTTCCCTGGTGGTGCAGTGGTTGGGAGTCCGCCTGCCGATGCAGGAGATGTGGGTTCGTGACCCGGTCCGGGAAGACCCCACATGCCACGGAGCAGCTGGGCCTGTGAGCCATGGCCGCTGAGCCTGTGCATCCAGAGCCTGCGCTACGCAACAGGAGAGGCCACAGCAGTGAGAGGCCCGCAAGTATTTATGTTTTAATGCTTTCTAATAAGGATGAATTCTTCACAATTCAGAGAAATGAATATGCAATTAAATTCAACATATATTGAATACTTGTTTTATACATGGAACAGCTCTATGCACTAAAGGGGACACAAATATGAGTAAAACATTGTTTCTGTCCTTGAGAAGCTAACTATCCAACAAGAGAGTTGAAATTTGGAATCAAACCAATTAATCCAATCAATTATCATTTTGGAATTGTATAATAGATTCATTGATCATGAAAAGCACAGCACCTCTTATCTACACCCTTTGAGGAAGGACTTGACTTCTGGAAAACCAATCATTTCAGGTGAAGATGTCTAGCAAGGCATCAACAACCATCTTCACATCCAACATCATTAATTATTAGGAAAATGCATATCAAAATCACAATGAGACATCACCTCAGGCCTGTTAGAAAGGCTATTATCAAAAAGACAAGAAAGAAAAAGTGTTGACGAGGATGTGGAGAAAAAGGAACCCTCATGCACTGTTGGTGGGAATGCAAATTGGTGCAGCCACTGTGGAAAACAGTATGGAAATTCCTCAAAAAATTAAGAACAGCACTATCATATGATCCAGCTATCCCACTTCTGGGTATTTATCCAAAGAATATGAATACGAAAACTCTAACTCAAAAAGATATATGCACCACTATGTTCATCGCAGCATTGTTTATAACAGCCAAGATACAGAAACAACCTAAGTGACCACCGCTGCATGAATGTATAAAGAAGAGGTGGCATTTTATATATATATATATAAAACATACAATATATATTATATATAATATAAGATATAATATACATTATATATATTATATAGTAGAATACTACTCAGCCCCATAAAGAAGATGAAATCTTGCCATTTGTGACAATATGGATGGACCTTGAGGGTATTATGCCAAGTGAAATGAGTCAGAGGAAGACAAATGCCGTATTATTTCACTATATGTGTAATATAAGAAACAAACAACAAAAGTAAGTGAACAAACCAAACCAAAAACAAAAACAAACATGTAGATACAGAGAATAGAGTAATGACTACCAGAAGGGAAGTGGGCGGAGGGAAAAATGGGTAAAGGGGATCAACTATACAGTGATGGATGGAAACTAGAATTGTGGTGGTAACATGCTGTAGTTTATCAGAAGTGGAAATATAATGTTGTATATATGAAACTTATATAATGGTATAAACCAATGTTACCTCAATAAAAAATAAATTAAAAACCAAACAAACATACAAAAAAACAACCACCTTCATCTGCAGCAATATTCCAGTAGCACAGTTAGTGAATGTTGTGTCAGGAAGTTCTTGGTAGCTAAATTATAACACCAACAATGACAAAATACCCTCTCATATTTAAATATTTCATATATAATTTCAAACAGAAAAGGAAAAGGGAGGCTAGGTTTCTCCCTGCAATATACACGCTATTTATGGGTTGTATTATACATAAAAATACATACGCTTTAACAACATCCTCAGTAATTTTCTGAGTCCTACTGAGAAGTGCTTTGAGAACTTGACAAAGAGAGAAGAAGAGAGTTTGGCAAGAAAAGTTAACAGAAGTCACATCTCCTCAGTGGGAGTCAAAATAATACAATTTACATGATTCTGGGAAATGGGGTTTCTAAGCAGCCACCAACAACACTACATATATTAGTCAGCCTGCCAGCCCCCTGATGAACTACCAGTTTGTAGATGAAAGAAAACACTGCCTCAAAGTAACTTAAAATTGCTATGTGGGCAGGGTGATGAATGATCACCACAGATTGCTACCCCCATGCCTCTTAATGGGGCTTTATAAAATGCAGGCCCATGTACAAAGATGCCTTATTTAAAAATTCTCAGCCATTGGGGGTTTTGGTACTTGTGGAATGAAGATCCTATGTGCTTCCTCTGTCTCGCCTACCTGTTGGACAGAGTTTGAGGAGAAATTGATCAGCTCACCAAAAGGTTTAAGTGTGTCAGGGAAGAGCACAGTGATGGGCAAGGATCTTAGGACCTCATTTTATGACGTTCAGTGGAAGGAACAGGGCATGATCTGAGAAGTGTGTTTGAGTGTCCACTGGAGCAGTTCTTTCTATCTAAGGGTGCTAGCCTGATTGTCTGTCATTCAGACCATGTCAAGTATCTAATATGTGGCAGGCAACTAATGGTGTGCCTAGGATAGAGCAGTGAATGAGGTGGAAGTGTCCTCTTGTCTTGCAGATCTTCAGGTCTTATTGTAAGACACAGAATGGGAATGTGGTGCACTGAGTGTTCCCACAGCAGAAACACAGGTTTTATAAGAGCTCGTAGGAGATGCTCACCTAGAGGGAATGGTCACAGAAGACTCTTGAAAAGAAGGAAGCTGAACCTGGAACCAGCAAGATAAGTAAGCATTAGTATGATGAAGTTATATTGGAGGGAAGCACAGAGGAGGAGAGGCTATTTGAGGGAGAGGAAACTGCATGTGCAAAAGCCAAGAAGTGGAAAAGTATAGTGCATTCAAAGAAATGAAAGAATTTCAGTATAACCGGATGAGGTGTTGTTTGTGTTTCTAAGGAGGGGCAGGAGAGGAAGGGGGTAGTGTCTGGAGGGGAAGCTGTCAAGATAAGAAGGTCCACATGTAAAGAGCCTTATACAGATTAATACATTTTGACATTTTCAATGAGAGACACTAAAGGATTTTAGCAGAGAAGTGACAATTCCTCAGAAGGTAGTATAGTACAGTGGTTGTGCCCACTGATTCCTAGGCTTCAACTCCCACCTCTGACACTTAACTGCATGTCCTAGTTATTTAACCTCTGGCACAGAGCAATCACTATGTAACCTGTATAAAAAGGGGTAGCACTTTTATTATCATCTGGGTCAAAACCGAGCTTAATTGCTTTCATACTTTTTAAGTTCTAAACATTGAATTTATTCTAAAAACTTGCTTCTATTCTTGTGAATCCAAGATAGTTCTGTACCATGACTCACACCACTTTCCTGAGAAGCCAGTAGAGGTGACCTTACAAGCATTTCCCAGTAGAGTTCTCTGAGTCAGGGATCTCGGACAAGGTACTGTCTTCATCCACATTAGGGAAAACCAGGGTTTCTAAAGTCTGTGTAGACAAAAGCTTCCAGTCTGAGACACTTAATGAATCCTCCCCTCCTCCAACTCACAGGTATCCAGCAGTCTTTCAATTTTAAAAATGCCCTCCAATAGCATCTATGAGGCATTCTTGCCAAAAAATAGAACCTGAAACATATCAAGCCTCTAGATCTAACTACCTAATTACAGGAAATACAGAGGACAAAGTAATATTTTATAGGACATCATGACAATCCAATCATCAAATCTAGAATGTGGGAAAGTCTACAGAACTAATGATATCATCATTTCACCAAATAAATTTTTAAGGAACAAAAAAGAGGGAAGGATCTATAGAATAAAATATCCTTAAGGGACATAACCAATTCAATGTACAGCCCTTATTTGAACCCTGATTTAAACAAACAAATCAACTGCTGAAAAAAGAACAACAAAAGAGGACAATTTGGAAAATTTGAACACTGAATACATATTTGATGACATTAATAAATGATCAAATCAGGGGGTGTGAGAATGACATTGTTGCTATATTTTTAAGACTTCTTATATTTTAGAGATAACAAATTACTTATGAATCAAATGATACATGGATTATCTTCACAATATCTAGCCGTGGGAGGAGTTACAGATAAACAAGATTGGCCATAAATTAATAATTGTTGAGTTGGCGTGTGGGTATGTAGGAGTTGATTATTCTGTTCTCTTCACTTTTTTCTACATTTGAAGTTTTCTATAATAAAAAGCTAAAATGCTCTCAAAATATAAAAGGCCTTCAAAAAATAAGTGGAAGCTCATTTACTCAAAATACACTAGACCAATACCACTCAAAAGCAATGTCTTTCCTAGAGAACTTTGCAAACCAAAGAGGATTATTAAGCCTTTTGAAATAATAGTGATAGTGATGGAATTTCAGGTGTCCTAAGAGGTGGGGATGAGCTGGGCACAAACGACAGCTGCACCGCTATCACATGGGAGCTTGTCAGAAATGCAGAATTTTAGGCCCCACTCCAGACCTACTGCATCAGAATCCGCATTTTAATAACCTCCCCTGTGACAGATACACACATTAAACTTTGGGCTCAGTGGGCTATAGGTCAGGGAGGTTTCCATAGCCTGGTTCTACATTAAAGCCACAGTGGGGAGGGAGAAGAGGAGGAAAAAAGGCTTTATGTGTAAAACTGTGCAATTTACATAAAAGATGCTATTTCATTTGTTCATTCAGCATATACTTACTGAGCACATGCCATGTGTGGGGCATGGTGTTATGTGCTGAGGAAACCACAGTCAATAAAATAAAAATCCATGACTTCATGGAATTTAGTCTAATAGTGAGTAGCTCCCACATACTGAGTGCTTAATAGGTATTAAGAACGGTTCTAAGCCCCTTTATATGTGTAGTTCACAAGAAAAAAAGAGGTTAGCAGCTGAAAATAATGCTCAGAAATTATCAGGTTAAAGCATGATATTAAACACTGAACAGGTCAACCTAACCTGACAAGCAGAGCTGACTAGCACTTCTATCTGTCACACACTGTTCCTCTTTCCTTGAGCTTGGCATAGTAGCCCAGGACATCGTAACTTCCAAACTCTGCATTTGTGATGTTCTATTCATTCCTGGTCCTCTGTTTCCTAGAATCCTCACCATGGCCCAGTGTTACATGGAGCGGCACAGAAATGAAAGGAAGAGAACAGACATGGTTTGAGAATCTAGTCTGTGCTAGGTACTTTATTAAAAACATTCATTCAAACTCCCAAAATAATGCCATGAAGTAAATATTTCTAACATTTTATTGAAAAAAATTACAACTCAGACTAATTAAATAATTGGTCCCAAGACAAAAAGCTTCTAAGGGGTAAGCCCCGCTATATTCAGAGTCCAGTGCTTCTCCAAATTAATAGGTATCTGAATCACCTGAAGGGCTTGTTAAAACAGGCCCCTCCCCAGGGTTTCTGATTCTGTAGGTTTGGGCTGGGGCCTGGGAATTTGCATTTTAACAAGACCCTGGGGGATGGTGAAGCTGCCACTCACAGTTCAAGGGCAACTGCCTTAGTACACATTCAACCTACTTCATAGAATAAGTCTGCTCCCTCTGCCATAAAATGGTCCCCTCAATATTTTATAGTTGCTATTTTACTGGTTAGCATAGCACTAACAGTTATAACAGATATACTCCAAAATGTAGAATGGCTCAAAAACAAGATGAAAGAGATATCCAGAAGGGGATTTATTTCCCACACGTGTGACAGTCCAAGGCAGGTGTTTCTGATCAGCAAGACAGTGTAGACACTTAGGGACCCAGGCTAATGGAGCCTCTGAAATCTTCAACATATGGCTACCAAGATCATGAGAGCCATCTCAAGTCCAGCCATCCAGAAGGGAGAAAAGGCATGGAAAAGCATGATTATGAATTCTGTATGGGTCAGATCTGGAAAAGCACAGGGCACATATTACTTTTGCTAAAACACAGTCATAAGTCACATGGTCACATCCAGCTGCACAGGAGATTTAACATGTACTCTAGCCTTGTGCTCAAGAAGAGAAAATGGATTTTGGTGAGCAGCTTTCAGTCTCTGCCACCACATTCTGCCACCCTGTTCACTTCCCTGTCTCTTTTCCCTAGTCTTCTTGCTTGCAGTTAAAGTTCCTAATTCCTTGGGCAACAAATATTTATCAGTACATATGTGCCAGGCAAAGTCCTGGACCCTAGGGGACTCACACAGCAGTACATGCAGTCTAATTTCCTGAAGCTTACCGTGTATCTAGGACTTTACATTAAATAAATAATTACAATTATTATAAGAGCAATGAGGAAACAGAGTTGTAATGGGGTCCTAACATAGTTGGCCCAGAGTGTGGATAGGTGGAAAGGTGTGCACAGAAAGCTTTGTTGAGGAAGAGGTATTTAAGGCCAGACCTGGAAGAAAAGTATTGATAGGTATTTGCTGGGCACAGACTGCAGTGGGAGGAGCACAGGAGAAAAAGCCAAAGAGAGAAAAAGCATGCAACCTTTAAGGAACTAATAAAAGACCACTGTGGCTGGCACTTGGAGAGTGAGGAGGAAGATGGCTCCAAATGGGACTGCTGAGGCAGCCAGGACCATGAAAGCAGTGCTAAAGGTGGTTCATTTATCCAAGAAACATTTACTAAGTGTCTTTCGTGGTCCATGTTTTCAGCTGGGTAATGCAAATACAGAAGTATAAAACACAATCATGGTCCCTGACCTCATAGAGATCACAGTTTCATGAATAAGACTTTTAAAAAATAATTATCTATAAAATTAAGTACTGTAATTTATTTTAAGAAAACACATAGTGTTATGAGAACATTTTAATAGGGAGCTAACATAGTCTGAAGCTTCAAGAAAGGCTACCCCGAGGAAGTGATCGTAAGCTAAGACATGAAGAATGCTTATATTTTGTGGGTCAAAGATATCCTTGTCCCCATTTTGTACATGAGGGATGAAATAAAGGCTTATGATAACATGGCTAATTCATGACAGAGCAGAGATTTGACCCAAGTGTCTAACCGTAGGTCCTATGGTCTTACCATCATGCCAGACCTAGGTAAGTTCTATGAAAGAGAAAATAATGAGATAGTGACTCTGTTCTAAAGAGCTTTGGAGATCATAAAACAAACACATAAAAAAGAAACAAATAAAAGGGGCTTAAAATTATTTTGTGATCACAGATCAAAATAGTCAAGGTTGGCTGTTGGGAGAACATAGAACTTGGACTGTGCTTCAGTAGACCCAGAAAGAATGAGAAGAGGAAAGAATGCATTCTGGGAGCAGGAATCTCATTGTATAGATATTTAGTACAACTCTTCAACCAGCTACTAATCCACTGAATGCTAATTTTATCCAGCTAGTATCTCCCCATCTGGTGCATCAGCCTATCAATGAGAATATGTCAAATGCCTTGCTAAAATGCAGATAAATGTCAGCACGGATTTCACATTTTCCTTTATGTGAACCTGCTTCACTATACTTCCAGTGCTAAGGGAACCTCACTGAGAACAAGAAAAGTCAACCATTAAGGTTAAGCTACTGAAGAAAGATGTGTTCCTCCAGGGTTGACTGCTTGTCAAAAGTGTAGTTAAAATTCTGCCTTGTCACAACTAGACCAGTGTGTGGCACAGAAGACATATAGGGCTGGATTCAACGGCTCCTTGGCTTCCCATATGAGTTCTGTCACTACCAAACCACTCATTCATTCGACTCAGCACTACTCATCAACACAGTGAGGGGCTGAGGGGAAGAGATCAATCAGTATATTTCATTTTTTTCAATCAGCCATTTACTGGTTGCCTACTCACTGTCAACTATAGGTACTGAGGTTATAGAACAGAATAAGTCAAGAGCCTCCCTCTTGAGAGACTCATATTCTAGCTAGAAGAGCAAACAGAAAACATGTTTATGATACAACATGAAAAATGCTAACTGTAAGCACAGAAGAGAACATAGTTAATACTGCATGGGGGATTCAAACAAGCTTTCTCATGGAAGATAACTTTTGACCACGTCTTAAGTGAGGAGTATAAATTCAAGAGTGGATGGAGGGTGCATAGAGGGCTGTAGGGACATTCCAGGCAGAGTAAGCAAAGAGCAAGGTGTGGAATCCGGCACAGGGTTGGTCATATTCAGGAAATGGTGAGAAGATTAATGTGGCTGTAGTGGGTGGAGATGAGGTGGGGGAAACTGCTAGGAGATGTGGTTGGAGAGGAAGGCTGTGCTGATACTATGTCAAATACTATGCCAACGTGTCTATATTCTATCCTGAGAGCAATAGAGAAACATTAGAAATTTTTTAAAGCAGAAATAATGAAGTCATATTAACTTTGAAAATAAGGTCTTATGAAGGTCATATCACTTTGAAAATAAGATTCTCATGTATGCAACAATCCAAGTATAAGCAATAACTCGTGAAACTGGTGTAGAATAACACAAGAACTTGACTTCCTACTGCTTATTAGCTAGGTGACTGTAAGTAATTAACATCCTCTGTAAGACTTCTATGTATAAAATGGGTATAACAATAGTTCACACCTGAACTGTCTGGAATTGAGTATGAATTCAGTAAATATTAGTTGTGGTGGTGATTTTGTAAGTTTAAAACCATTATTCTAAGGATTCATGGGCACATATAATAATAAGAATATTATTATTCTTAACAATAACATCAATAATAATAAAGGTTATATTTATATATGCCTGGTAATATTTACTTCATAAATATTTCAATCTCATAATATCTCTAAGGGATAAATATTGTAATTGTTATTTTATAAGTGAGGAAAATGAGGCTCAGAGATTCTAAATAACTTGCCCCAAGCAAAAAAGCAAGTCTATAGTGAGGCCTGGAATGAAAACAATGGAAAACTTGTGCCATTCCACCATACTGTTTCTTGGCTTAAATAATAATGACATGCTATCATTCTCCTGCAATGATCTAAGCCAAATACATTTTTGAGCCACAGTTTAGTAGAACAACGAGAATACTGTGCCACGGGGGCTAAAGCAGTTGAGATCCTTCCGCTTTTACTTGTTGTCACATGGACCATTAAGAGGCAAAGATTCTCTACTCTAGGAGTTTACTCACACCTTATCCTGTCCCCTACTCCTTCCTACCCTACCAGCTATTCAGGGGGCTGTTTTTCTATCTCCTCTCGCTTTTTTCCTCTTTCATGCAGAAAGCACATAGCAAAGACCTGGCATTTGGACCATGCTGTCATTTGGGTGAATTACCTCAGGACTTCTATTAGAATCTGATATGTGAGAGAGACTGTCCGGTTCAGGGTGGGGGTCAGGAAGGAGATTATGCTGGGAACCCCACGGCTGAGTCTTGCAACTAAAGACCCTGAATCTTGAGGATCCTGAAGACTTGGCTACCTATTGAAAATATTTATTTACTTACAATGTGGCAATTATTTCTACTGTCAAGACCTCTCAGTAAGAATCCCCATAGGAGAAAAAGAGTGAGTGGTAGGAGTAAGGCATGAATATTCCACTCTGAACGCATAAAAATTAGTGTCAGAGAGATGGCCCCAAACTCCAACCTCCTGTCTTCCAGGTGATGCTCATTTGTCAAGTGGCAGTGTGGTATAGTTGTGATGGATCCATAGGGCTGGTGATTGAGGGCACTGGTCTGGAATCAGACAGAGATGACTTTGAGCTCTTGCTCTTTTTTTTTTTTTTTTTTTTTAACTGCATGACCTGAGGATGGTTACTCAACTTTTTATTCAGTTTCAGTTTCCTCATTTGTAAAGTGGGAGAAATAATACTTATTTTGCAGGGTTGTAAAAATTCAATAAAATAAAGTATGTAAAGTGCCAAAAATAGTGCCTGACATACAGAAGGTACCCAATAAATAGAGGCATCCTATCCTACTTATTATATAATAATTATGTATCTTCTCTGAATGCACTGATCAGATTTAACCAAAGAGTGGGCAAGTCTCCATTTCACAAGCTGCTGTGAAGACACGACTTGATGGTTTGAAAGTATTATTTATGAAAGAAAAATATAACATGAGTTATCCATTGTTTTCCTTTTGAATTATTTATGAAGTGTTTGGTAATAGGAATTCAGATCAGTCAGAATAAAAGCTATGAGTTGATGTTTCCTGTGCCATGCTTAAAAAAACTGAGTAGCTTGAGAAAACATTATTTCACAAATTGTGTTCTTGCTTAATGACTTAATCACTAAGGATACATGTTAACAATCACTCTAAATAAGCACTTGAAAGAAAAATATACTGCTTCTCACCACCCACCCAACAATCTGTAACTTGGCTTTTTGGAATTAAATGGTCACTTGAAAAAAAAAAAAAAAAAAAAACTCATCTGTAGCAACGGCCTAGGGAAGATGGAAAAGAAAAAGAAAACAAGGCCCATTTAATGAACTGAAAGCAGGCATCAAAACACAGACATAATACTCCTTCCAAGATGCCTAGGATAACTTCCTCAGGAGAAAATACTACCTGCCAGGGAAATAGTGAGCAGATTTATTTCAAATCTAGCTTTTATCTATCCACCACTACCCCTATTATACAGTAGGTAATAAAACCCCAGAAATATTAAATAACTTGCTTAAGTTCATGGAACTAAAAATGGTGAAGAGGAAACTCTAAACAAAGCCTTGACTATGCCCTATCGTATGCTGCTGCTTCTTTCAGGCCTACAAAGGGGCTGGCATTTATCATCACTTCTCATCTAACTGGTAAAGGACACTTAAACAGTAATGACCCTACCTATCAGTTTACAGTTCCCATAAATTCCATCATCATACCCTTAGAGAACTGTCCAAAATTCCAAAACTCCTTAAGAAGGAAATTGTGGCAGAAACTACTGACTGACTGTGTAACAGCCATCTGACCCTTATGAACAAAGCCCTGAATTTGTTTAGTGGGTGGGCAGCAAGTACTCAAAGGTAGATTGGTTTACGATGAAGCTTCAGGGCCCCCTCACTTGCATGGCTGCTTCTGAAGCCTTCATAGGGGCCCTAGCAAGTTAATGTTTGGAATTTTGTATTCCTGTCCTTAGAGAACTTTTAGGCTTTACAAAAGCTAGATCCATTCCTGTGTTAAGGGATGGTGGACCTTTGCCCCAGATCCAAGAGAAAAATCATGATTAGTAAGGCTAGTCAGACAAATCATAGTTTTCTACACTAGTGAAAATGTGCTGGAAGCTTCTAGAAATAACATTGGTCCAGGATAAAATAAAGACTCACATAGGAAAAACCGTTTTGCACCATTCACCTCACCACCCCTCCCTCTCTTGTTTTGGACCTTAGCATGTTATGCCTCAAGCTATGTAAACCATCTTAGAACCATAAGGAATGCCAAGTGAATCACACTCAAGACAAATGATCAGCCAGATATGAATGAGTTACAGGATCAACTCTGGGACACTCATCACCAAATTCCTTGTAAAGAATGGTCATGATCATTCCTTTACAGGTATGACCACAATTTATGTGTGGTCCATTCACCAGTTGATGGACCTTTGGGTGTTTTCCAGTTTATGTCTGTTATGGATACAGCTGCTATGAACAAGTGTGCATGTGCACTTAGGTCTTCATTTTTCTTGGGTAAGTATTTTGGAGTAGAATTAATGGGTCCTACAGTAAGTGTATGTTTAACTGTATAAGAAATTATCAAACATTTTTCCAAAGTGGTTATACAAGTTTGAATTACAAACAACAATGTATGGAGAGTTACAGTTGCTTCATATTTTTGTCAATACTTAATTCTATCTTTTTCCTTTTAGTCATTCTAGTGTGTGGTGGTGATAACTCACCATGGTTTCAATTAACATTTATCTAATAACTAAAGATGTTGAGGATTTTTCCTGTGCTTACTTGCCATTCTTATATCTCCCTTTGTGAAATGTCTAAATTTTCTGGTTTTATTGTTTTTACTGAGTTGTAAGAATTGTTTATATATTCTGATTACAAATCCTTTATCAGATATATGTTATGTAAATATTTTCTCTCAGAAAGGGGCTTACCTTTTCAGATTCTTAACAATATCTTTTGAAAAGCAAAGTTTTTAATTTTCAAGATGTCCAATATAACATCATTTTCTTATGCATTGTGCAGTTGGTATCCCAAGAAATCCTTGCCTAACCCAAGGATAAAAAATTTTTCTCCTATGGTTCCTTCTAAAAATTGTGTAATATTAGCTCTTATTTTTACATCTATAACACATTTCAAGTTAATTTTTATGTATAGTGTATAGAAAGGGTTGAGATTTATTTGTTTGTACATGGATATCCAATAGTTCTGGCATCCTCTGTTGAGTCTTTTCAACAAATCCGTGAATTACCTTGGCATCTTTATCAGAAATCAACTGACCTTTTATGTTTTGTCTGTCTCTAGACGCTGTCCTATTCTGTTGACCTATAGGTCTACCATTTGTAATACCACACTTCCTTGTTTGCTGTAGCTTTATAAGTTTTGAAAGCAATTAGTGTATGACCTCCACCTTTGTTTTCCTTTATCAAAGTTGTTTTTTGACAATTCTAGGTCTTCCTTTTACATTTTCATATGACTTACAGACTCAGCTTGTCAATTTTTACACACACACACACATAAAAACGCCTGCTGAGATTCTGATTAGGGCTGCATTGAATCTACAGATGAATTAAGATAGAACTGACAGCTTAGAAACATTATGTCTTCTAATTCATTAACATAATATATCCCTCCATTATTTAGGTCATCTTGAATTTCTCTCAGGATTGTTTCATGGTTTTCATTGTGGAGGTCTTAAACATATGTCATTAAATTCACCCCAAAGTATTTCATATTATTTAATGTTATAATAAATTGTATTTTTATTTGAATTTCCAATTGTTTGCTGTTACTATATAAACATATAATTGATCTTTGTATATTGATCCTATACCCTGTGAATGTTCTAAATACAGTTAGTTCTGGTAGCATTTTTGTAGATTCCTTCAGTTTTTTGGCAAAGATCATCATACCATCTGCAAATATAGTTTTACTTCTTTTCTATTCTAGATGCCTTTTACTTTTCGTGTTGCCTTCATGCACTGACTAATGTCACTGATAAGGTTAAATACAAGTGGTGAAAAGAGATATCCTTGACTCATAGGAGAAAGACTCCAATCTTTCATGATGATGTTGGCTATAGGTTTTTCCTAGATGCCTGTTTTTCAGGTAAAATAACTACCTTTCTGTACCTCATTTTCTGAGTTTTTATTTTGTTTTGTTTTGTTTTATTAATGGCTTTTGAATCTTGTCAAATGCTTTTCTGGCATCTATTGGGATAATACTATGAATTTTATTTTTCTTTATTTGAATATACTGACTTGCAGTGATTGATTATTTTAACACTAAACCAACCATATATTTTTGGGAAAAATCCTACTTGGTCAGAAATATTATCCTTTGTATATATTGGTGAATTATATTTGTTAAAGTTTTTAAAAGAGTCTTGCATCTATGTTCATTAGGGTTATATATTGTTGTTATTGTTGTAACAATCAATATCTTTGGTTTTAGTTAGTATTTTTACTTTTAGTTAGCATGTTGGTCTCAAATAATGAGGTGAGATTTATTTCCTCCTTTTCTGTTGTTTCAAAGAGTTTGTGAAGAATTTATATTATTTTTCCTTAAATGTTTGATAGAATTCACCAGCAAAGCAATCTGGGTCTGCAGCTTTCTTTGCCAGTGAATTTTTAACTAAAACTTCAATTTTTAAAATAAATATTAGATGATTATTTACTTCTTCTTCAGTGAGTTTTGATAGATTGTACATTTTAAGGGATTTGTCCATATCATCTAAGTTGGTGAACTTATTGGCATTAAGTTTTTAATAACATTCATTTCCTTATTACCCTTTTAATATCTCTAGACTATGTAGTACTATCAACTTTCTCATTCATGGTGCTGGTTATTTTTGACTTGGCCCTTCTTTTCCTCACAAATTTGGCTAGGGAGTTATTAATTTTATTAATCTTGAAGAACTAGCTTTTGGGTTCATTGATTTCCTCTATTGACTTCTTTTTTCTATTTCACTGATTTCTGCTCTGATATTTATTAGTTTTTGTCATCTACTTGATTTGGGTTTCCTTTGCTCTTCCATTTTTAGTTTTTTAAAGTAAAAGCTGAGATCATTGATTAGTTCTTCGTTTTTTTTCTAATATAGACATTTAGTGCTATAAATTTCTTTAAATTTTGCTTTAGTGGCATCCACAAATTTTGATATACTGTATTTTGTTTCCATTCCATTCAAGGTATTTTCAAATTTTCCTTTTGATTACTCATTTAATCCATGGGATATTTAGGAGTTTTTTATTTAATTTCCAAATATTTGGAGAGTTTCAAGATATCTTTACATTATTGATTTCTAGTTTAATTCCACTGTGGCCAGAGAATTTACTTTGCATGACTTGATCATTTTTAAATTTATAGAGACTTGCTTTATGCTGAGAATATGGTCTATATTGGTAAATGTTCCATGTGCACTTTGAAAAAAAATACATATTTTGCTCTGTTGTTAGGTGAAGTGTTCTATAACTGGCAATTAGGTCTAATTGGTTGATAATGTTGTACAGATCTTGTATATCCTTACTGATATTTTTGTACACTTGCTCCATTGATTATTGAGAGTGGTATTAAAATATTTAAGTATAACTGTAGATTTGTCTATGTCGCTTCATAGTTCTGTCAGTTTTTGCTCCACTATTTGAATGTTTAGGATTGTTGCATAAACCTTTAGAATTGTTAGGTCCTATTGATGAAATGATCCCTATATTATTATGAAATGACATTCTTTGCCCCTGGTAATATTCTTTCTCTAAAATCTATTTTGTCTTATATTAATATAGCCAAATAAGCATTCTTTTAATTAGTGTTATCATGGTATATTTTAATCATCATTTTATTTTTAACCAATTTGTGTTTTTCTACTTACAGTGAGTATTTTGTGGGCAACAGAGCTGTTTATCCAATCTGACAATCTCTACCTTCAAGATGTGGTTTGAGACCATTTACATTTAATGTTAATATTGATATGGTTAGGTGTAAGTCTACCTTAACCTTTATAATTCCTCACTATATAAACTTCTACTTCACTATCTCTCAGCCAAAGGCCTAGTTTGGTAAAATGAGGAGATATTTAATTAGCAGAAGGTTGTGTTATAGTCAGCTATTCCAAAGAATCTGATACGGTGGCCCCAATCTTTAGTGAATTTCAGGTACATGTGAGTCCGACAATCCAAGAAAAAAATCAGAGAATGGGAGTAAAATAATCAGGAGCCAAATCATACTTCAGTGAATTATCAGACATTAACTATCATCTAGCCACAAAATATCTGTTCTAATAATACAATAAATTTCATCCATTGAATATATTGTGAAACACAGGACTTGTATTATTTAGAATTTTTCCATAATGTCCTGAGAGCTTTAAATCTAGTTCCCTTGCCTCCAATCAAACTTCCCTATCTGAACACACATATAAAATGTGTGGAGGAAGAATGAAACTTGGGAGGTTATTACCCTCAAATGAATAAAAATCAGTAAGACAAAAAAAAAATGACACAAACATAAAGTAGCCCCCAAATGCTATGTTTTCTAAAGGCAGACTGCAAATAATACTTTCACAAAGATTTCTAAATAGATCAGGAGCTCTGCTATGACTAACGAGAGGAATATCTCCATCGCCAGAAGCTACCAGTTTTGGTAAAAGGTCTTAGGTCACATGCAAGAGGATATCTTGAGGACATTAAGATTTTTATCCTAGGGGACTAGAAATTTTTTAAAGATAATACCAATACTCTTCTCAGGATATATAGGGAGGCTTACAATGTACCTTATATCTTCTCAGCACTGAATGTTGGGTTAAAAAATAAAAATTTCAGAGAAAACATCAAAGAATTCTTAAACCCTATGTCACATAACAGGAGGTTAATTATTTTTCACCAATGAATTGACTTTGTACAAGCAAAGCTCTTATGGATCAGACTCATCTTTTTTTTTTTTTCTCTTACCATACATCTTATGATTTTTTAAAGTAATAATGGCAATTTAGAGAAGTTGTCAGATATAATAATTCAGAAAATATCCTTGTAGAAAAACTAAGAATTGGTATAAGGGAATGCATGTGACATGGATAGGGGACCCCAAAGAGCATACTATTCCTGACAAAAGGAAAAAGAAAAAAGAAAAAAAAGAGAACTGGAGATAATCGACCCTGTCTCTATAGTGGAGCTGTCATCTTTTAGCAGAGTTGCAAAGATGTCTTTCCACTGCAACACGCAGTGGAAAAGTTCAAGTTCTCTGTGAATCATCCTGGCCACAGTGATATAATAAAATACAATGAAGCAGCAGCTTGTGAAAGATACATTCAACTAATAAAGAAAGAAGACTATATCTTCCTTGGTTATTAAGTAGATAATATATGCACACATATGGCACAGACAATAACGCCTCTTAATATACATATCTTTCTTGATGGGTTGTGGTAAAACTGTATAATAGGATCAGATAGAACAGCATCACATAAAATCCACTCCTCCGGTGGGGGTGGTCTTCAAAGAAGGAGCCACCATGACTCTGAGGATATATTACTAATCACTGTGGCAATGAGAAGGAACTGCTCAATACAAGGCACTACTCAACATTCCTGCTTCATTACTCCCAACAACCCTATGTTTCAGATCTGGTGCACTACCAACCAATCCCGAAATACACTGAAGACACACTTTCTTGCTCCTTTGCCTTTAGAAGTATTATTCTCTTAATAAGACCTTTGCCTTTGCCTTTTCCTTCATGATGCATCTCACAAGTTAGATCCTCTCTGATGTTCCTGTCCTTCACCCATTCCCACAGCTGAATTCTTCTGAGCTGCTTAACACTCTGTACCTAACTCTCACAGGAACTTATATCACAATTGCTTCCTTTGATAGCAAGTGCTTCCCTTTTAAAGTGACTCTTATTTAATGTTTTTATATTTACTATATACCTACATCTTTCCAAAAAGAACTTGAGGTGGCTTATAATAAAAGACAGTGCAATCAAATATTTAAATGGAAATAGAAAACTAGGACCTTGGAAAAGAATAATATAAAATTGTCAAACATAAAACTGCCCTGCTTAGGCTTCAAATATATCTTTCTGCTTCTTGGAATTTGCCATGAAAAGATTCTCATTAGAAAGGAGGAAAACATTGGTTCTTCAAGGGAAACAAATTTATTCCCAGCAGAGAGTTCTAAAGTAAAATTCATCATAGATGACTGTATATAGAAGACTCTAATCCACATGAAACATAATATTCTCAACACAGTGTACCACAGTAGCCCAAATGAATTGCAAATGACTATTTCTAATCTCTATCTTCAGCATAAGTAGAGTTCACAATATTAAAATGCAATATGGTGTTGGTGATTCTGAATAGTCTGGATCAAGGTAAGCTAAGCAAGTAGCCTTCTGGTAATTTAATTAGCTAAAAGGATAAAATTTCTATACAATACATATTTAAGACAAAGTTTCCTAAGTACTTTCTTCAGATGGTCTCTTAGAAAAAGAAGGGAGATCCAACTAGACAAGCATTGCCAACACTGTGTGGGTATTGGGTATTCTCCTAAAAAACGGGAGGGGGAAATGGAAAAATAATTTGAGAAATATTGATTTAAACAAAATTAAACAGACGCCTTTTCATCAGGCATTCTCAGAGAATTAAATTTACAAATATGCTTCATAAATTCCCAAGCAAAGGTTACAGTTTATAGCAGTTCCCAAATAAAAGGTTAGGAAACTGAAGGTTAGGAGAAGAAACTAAGGTTATGTATTATACTGCAAGTGGGCTTAAAAAAAAGCAGGGCATCCTGGGACAATTTTATAGCCAACACTGATATAGTGCTTACCACATTCCAGACAATATTCTAAGTGCTTTTCATATCACTACTTACTTAATCTTCCCAACAAACCCTGACATAAGTACTATTGTCTCCATTTACATATAGGAAAACTGAGACATACAGAAGTTAAGTAACTTGCTCAAGGTCACACAGCTGGAAAGCTGGGATGTGAATCCTGGCTACCGAGTTCCAAAGTCTATGCTCTTAATTACCACTTAGAATGTAAGAAAAGCCTGGAAAAGGTAATATCATAACTTGGCTCTAAAGGCTAGAACTGCAAAGAGACAATCCGAAGGGCAACATCAAACCGGTGAAGAAAGTTCATGCGTGGTTCAGGTTGTCATGAACTAGAGGGATAGATTACAGGCAAGACTTGAAACCAAGTGCAGCACTAGCAGATTCCAGGAGACAACCCCTTTGTGGGAGCAGATACCTGGGTTAGAATCATGTCCAGGCACTCAGTAGCTGGAGGAAATCCTATGGGTCCCAGTTTCCTCATACATAAAATGGTGATAAAATAGCCTGCCTTGGAGAGCTGCTTCAAGGCTGGAAAATCTGTGTGAAGCATCTTGCACAGTGTCTGTCAAAAGCAGGCACTCACTGAAACACAGCATTATCGGTCAGTCATCATGATCGTGAGGTAAGCACACTTAGCTCCATTTTGTAGATGAGCAAGGTGAAACTCACAGATGTCAAGTCAAATAACTTGACCAAGGTCCTACAGCTGGTGAGCAGAAGAGAACAGGTCGCACTCATCTCATGTGACCTCAAATCCAGTGTTCTTAGCTCTGAACAACAGAAATGAATGATGCTAAAGAGTTTCTAATCCACTTGCTACAATAATGAAGACCGATAGCATCAGTAGAGGACAAACTGAGGTTAAAAATAAACACTACAGAGACATAAGCAACCTCATAGAGATCGAGTAACGTGAAGAGAGAGTATGGTACATGAGCAAGAGAGAAAAATCTAGATCTGACAGAGATTTCATGGCAATGATGAAATACTTAAACAAGCCCATCTAGAAGGACTTGAGAGAGTTCAGAGTGAATTCTGATGGGATGAAAAGTTTTCCAGCTACTGATTTAGCCCTGGGTTTGTTTCTACACATGTGCATACACTGATGTTCAAGTCCAGGAGTCATTCTTTCTATAAAATGACGGTAGTTTACTTCCAGGACTTTGCAAACCCTTTACTACGTAGCAATAGGTTGGAAGTAGCCAAATTACCCTTCTTGCAGGAATTCATCACTCAGTTTATTTATTTATTTATTTTAACATCTTTATTAGAGTATAATTGCTTTACAATGGTGTGTTAGTTTCTGCCTTATAACAAAGTGATTCAGTTATACATATACATATGTCCCCATATCTCTTCCCTCTTGCATCTCCCTCCCTCCCACCCTCCCTATCCCACCCCTCTAGGTGGTCACAAAGCACCGAGCTGATCTCCCGTTGCTATGCGGCTGCTTCCCACTAGCTAGCTATTTTACGTTTGGTAGTGTATATATGTCCATGCCACTCTCTCACTTTGTCACAGCTTACCCTTCCCCCTCCCCATATCCTCAAGTCCATTCTCTAGTAGGTCTGCATCTTTATTCCTGTCTTGCCCCTAGGTTTTTCTGACCATTTCTTTTTTCTTTCTTTCTTTTCTTCTTTTTTAGATTCTATATATATGTGTTAGCATATGGTTTTGTTTTTCTCTTTCTGACTTACTTCACTCTGTATGACAGTCTCTAGGTCCATTCACCTCACTACAAATAACTCAGTTTCGTTCCTTTTTATGGCTGAGTAATATTCCATTGTATATATGTGACACATCTTCTTTATCCATTCATCTGTTGATGGACACTTAGGTTGCTTCCATGTCCTGGCTATTGTAAACAGAGCTGCAATGAACATTTTGGTACATGACTATTTTTGAATTATGGTTTTCTCAGGGTATATGCCCCGTAGTGGGATTGCTGGTTCGTATGGTAGTTCTATTTTTAGTTTTTTAAGGAACCTCCATACTGTTCTCCATAGTGGCTGTATCAATTTACATTCCTTCCAACAGTGCAAGAGGGTTCCTTTTTCTCCACACCCTCTCCAGCATTTAT
Source organism: Aethalodelphis obliquidens (assembly GCF_003676395.1). NCBI lineage: Eukaryota > Metazoa > Chordata > Mammalia > Artiodactyla > Delphinidae > Aethalodelphis > Aethalodelphis obliquidens. Next base: position 6,149,853 of record NW_020837957.1, on the reverse strand, counting down.
TGTTTGTAGATTTTTTGATGATGCCTATTCTGACTGGTATCACTCAGTTTAGACAACAGCATTGCTATGGTTTGGGAAAGAATCAGGGCCTTTTCTACTTGACCCATGATTTCAAAAGTAGCTGATTTTCCCCTAACATATATTCATGCAAGTGTCACAAAAGACTTTAATTTAGAAAGAAATACTGGTGTGTTAGCATTCAGTCTGAAAAGCAGCCACTTCTCCCTTAGCCAAACGACTCTAAACTGTCTTCCTGCTAACCTAGCTTCAGTCAGCTAACCACACATTAGAATGTGGAAATGTTACTGAAGTATTCATTTCCTTGGGCTTGAAGTATTTAGGTGGAGATGGATGATACTTTGAAAACTCCCTAGAGTGCTTGGAATGTTCCTAAAGAGTTCAACTGTGACGCTATTCTGTACTTTTTCAGAATCACATTCAGAGAAAAGGAGAGGAAGGGACTGATGGTTATACAATTAACATGCCTAAACTAGATAACCAATATTGAAAATAAACCAAACAATTGAAATCAAATACATTAGAAGTTAATAAGTGTCTATGATTCTCCTTTTCAGAGCTGTAAAGGAAGAGAAATGCCTAGCTTCAAAAATGCATAAATCATTTTTTGTTGACAGAGATTTCATGACAATGATGAAAGGTTTACAGAGCCTGAGCAATTAACCCATATTTACCCTTTCAATAATGTTACTCATAAAACAACCTAGGCTTTGGTTACCTGTCTATAAAATAGGTGATGGAGGATGAGAGCAGATTGGCTCTCCAATTCTACAAGTAGATCATTTGATACCAATGACAGACAAAAAAGGAATTCTATCAAATTTAGTGTCTGGAGGAACACACAAAATAAACCCTAGAAAGAAACATTCTATTTTACCTTGTCTTTAGCCAAATCTAATCACTATTATTTAAACAAAACAAAACTCAGTTTTCACATGTAAAAGCATTTATAAATATTCAGCTCACCAGAAAATAAACATGTCAATGAAAACTGAATTCATTGAATTTTGCTAAATAAACCCATGTACATCTATCTTCTGTTTTATGTGGTCTTTTTGTCAGAAATAAATGTTAACAGTTGTAATAAATTTCCCTCAGCATTTTTATATGATTCTATCTGTGAGTACAAAAAATATTTTTTTAAAGAAAGCCATATATATCAAAGCACATGATAACAGATTGTTAATATTAGAACAAATCAATCAATGTCTTTGATATAAATACCAATGACATCATCAATCCTATAAAATAGCTCTGTTACAGTGACATAGTCTTTATGAGTTTCTCAAGTAGGAGGGTAGAAACAGTCTTCACCTCTCAGGAAACTCCATAATATTAAGTGAGAAAAGTGGAAATATTCATTCCAAATTTTTAATCTATGGAATGCCTCAAGCAAAATATGCCACCTTCCTCCCTTTCCTGCTTGGAGTCCACTGTCTAAAATGGGAAGAGAAGGAGGCACTGAGTTGTGGACAAACCAATATGAGGATCTTCCTAGGTATGTGTTAATATATCTAAAGTAAAATTCCAAAGGTCAGCTTTTTCTACCCACTCCTTCAGCAAAGATCCTCCCTTCCAACCAGATCCCCAGATGGGCAGTTATCTCAAATCCCCAAAGAAATATTTGCAAAGAATCTAAGAAAGAGTGGATATATGTATAACTGATTCACTTTGCTATACACCTGAAATTAACACAACATTGTAAATCAACTATACTCCAATAAAAATTATTGAAAAAATAAGGCAAACCCCAAATACATACATACATACATACATACATACATATTAAAAAAGAGAGTGAGAGAGAGAGAGTGAACAGCCCCAAAGTCCTTTTCAATACACATATAGCCCGCTATGGGTAGCAGAGTTAAGATCACAGACTGGCTCAGGCTTTCAGCCTTCGAATTCCTGCTCAGCCACTCTGTGACACTGGGTGGTAATTTACCTCTTTTAGCTTAATTTTGGCATCTGCAATATGATAATAATAATAATAGTAAGAATTGCATAGAGTTGAAGTGAAAGCTAAATGAGGTAACAACTTATGGACAGTATTTGACATAATATCTGGTGCATAATACAGTAAGAATTCAAAACAATGTTAATTACTGTTACTGATAACATTTGTATGGGAAAGCACTTCCTACACCCTACTTCACAGGAAGCTATAGTATAAACGATGATTGTGAGGTAAATATTGTAGTCAATCCCATTTTATAGATGAAGATTCAGAGGCCCAGAGAAATGTTTTAAGAATTAACAAATTTAATTTTAAAAAATAAAAAATCTGATAGGTGACAAAGCAAGAAGCCAAACTTAGGTTTTTGACTCTACAGGTCAGGCCCCAGCCAGTACTTCACAATTCTTACTCTCAAAGCAGGTATAAATACCTTTGAAATGGACAAAAAAATATTACTGGGTGTCTTCAATGGAAAACTTTTCTCATTACCTAATTTTACAAGGTCCCTGTACCTTTCATTGTCTTTGAGCTATTTCATAATTCTGTAAATAGTAGATAACTCATAACACAAATGATAATTGTCCATATACGTGCAAATGGATTTTGACTGGTACAGATGCAATGATTTTTCCTCCCCTACTTCAGAAATCATTTTTGTGTTTATTAAGCAAATTCATTAAGTGCCCTAATTGCCTATAAATATTCCTGCTCTTGGGTTCTCCGTTGAATCAGTTGTAACACCTTACTGGTTTCTTCATTAATTAATGAATTAAATAAAATCATTCACATGCATTCATTTCATATTTGTGTCATGGTTTGACTTTACTTCTTAGAAATTATCCTTTAACACTGGGGAGATCTCGACCAGCTCTCATACCCTTCTAGGAACACAAGGGAAATTTCCCTGGGGAGTCTCTAGCCTGTGAATTTTGGTGGCAGAAAGATGATGTTCTATATCAAATATTGAGCCTGATTCTCAAAATGTGTAAACTGCTCTCTGTTAGTCACTTTAGGAAACTGTATTAACTCTTATAGGTCCTAGGATATTATGCCACAAATTTAGGCTTTTGTTCCATGGGTCCAGATTGAAAGTAGCAAGGGGACAGAACAACTTGGTGAGGTCCTATTGGTCTTATTTCTTAATCTCTCTCCTTTTCTCAACTGCAGTATTACAGAAAACAGAATGGTCACTGCAACAGCATTTTTCTCTGCCTTGGTTCTTAACTGAGCAATTGCACTCTGCTCCCACAGAGCCTACGCACAGCCAAACCTTTGAAGTAACTATGACTTTTCTGAATTCTAGCAGCCTGGGTGTAAACAAGACAGAGCACCCATTATGGACTCCCTGCACCCTTGCTAACCCAGGATAGAAAATGCTGGGCTCTGAGAAGCCAGCACTTCTCTTGCAGTAGGAAGAGAAACCCTTCCTCTCCCTTCCATGACTCTCCATGCTGCATGTTGTCCATGTTCCGGGAGGGGTGTAAAGCCCCTGTACTCATTTATAAGGTAGGGAAACAGATGGAACTGGCTTCATTTGTGAAGACAACTAGTTATCTTATAAGTACAGATGGAGTAAGTAGCACAATTATTACCAGAGAACTGAGGCTGCCAGATGGTTTGGTTAAAAAAAAAATTTTTTTTTAAAGGTTGGCTGCCAGATTCACAGCAGGAAATAGCCTGCTCCCAGGGGTATAGAAAACCATGCAGATTTAAATCACCCTGCTATGTGCCTAGTAGTCTGCTCCTTTTCTGGGGCTGCAGAGGGAATAGGAGGAAGACTAGGATCACCAGGTGGTCAGAATGGCATATTAGCAGGCTTTCCAAAGGTGAAAATGAAGAAAGGGAAAGGGTTGTCCATGGTACAGGTGGTGTAAGAAATCAGCTTTTTTAAGAATAAGAACTAAATTTTTAAAAGGGCACAATGGTGCAAGATAAAGAAACTGTGTTCTTTATTTTGCTTTTGTTTGTTTGTTAGTAAAGTCCACTGCTTGCATTCAGAACTCTTTCTTTCTTGGCAGTCTCCCTAAGAAGATGGAATTTTACTGGCTGACTCTGTTCTCAGGCTCAGCATCAATGGCTGAATCACTCCAAGTACCAAGTTAATTGGTCTAGCAAAGTAAAAAAATCAATTAAAAAAAAAGAAAAGAGAAAGTCAGTCCGCGCAAACTTTAAGCAATCTGAGCCCTGTGGCTAATTTTATCTTTTCTAGGGAGAGCGGGCTTCTTCATCCTGCAGCAGCTCCTCTGTGGATCACATCCATTAATGGTGAGGGTGGAGGAAGGTGTCTAAACACCAACAGAACCCTGTGAGTTAAAAATCCACAGTACTTTTTCCTCCATACTGTAGGTGCTGTTGCTTTCTTCAGCCTCTTGCCACAAAGAGTTAGCTATGCTCATTTTAGAATATGAAAGAATATTGCTGCCCTGTGGGCAGAAAGCCATGAAAATAAGAATCTACAATCTTGTTCCTGTGAGACTGAAATCTAGGGAGTCTAACAGCATGCCAGGGCTGGGACTTGATAGAGATATTATAGAATGATTGCCAAAGATGTTTTATATGTCTCAAAGCCTTTCACTCTTGTCTTTGTTTTTTAATCTTATACTCATGTAGAGTAAGCATTTTAAAAATTACTGATTGAAAAATGCTGTCCTTTCCCCAAACATCTACAAACTGATTTAGCTATTCATTTAACAAGTGTTTAGCAAATCATCTCCCTGTGCCAAGGCCCCCTACGATGATGAAAATACCGGCATACTCAATCCTCTCAAACTCTGCCACTGCTTTATCAATGAAATTTGTGTAATATTCTAAATCCTTTGTGTCATTTCAGCAATCTTCATAGCATCTTCACCAAGAGTAGATTCCATCTCAAGAAACCACTTTCTTTGCTCATCCATTAATAGAAGCAACTCCTCATCCATTAAATTTTATCACGAGATTGCAACAATTCAGTCACATCTTTTCGCTCCACTTCTAATTCTAATTCTCTTAGTATTTCCATCACATCTTCAGTTACTTCCTCCACCTGTCTTGAACCCTTCAAAGTTATCTATGAGGACTGGAATCAACTTCCTTCAAACTCCTGTGAATGTTGATATTTTGACCTCTCCCCATGAATCACGAATGTTCTTAATGTCATCTAGAAAGATGAATCCTTTCCAGAGGTTATTCAATTTACTTTGCCCTGATTCATCAGAGAAATCACTATCTTTGGCAGTTAAAACCTTAGAAAATGTAGTTCTTAAATAGTAAGATTTGAAAGTCAAAATTACTCCTTGATCCATGGCTTCAGAATGAGTGTTATGTTAGCACACATGAAAACAACATTAATCTTGTTGTACATCCCCATCAGAGCTCTTGGGTGACAAGGTGCATCATCAACAAGCGTATTTTGAAAGACATGTTTTTCTGAGCAACAGGTCTCAACAGTGGACTTAAAATATCCAGTAAACCATGCTGTAAACAGATGTGCTATCATCCCAGGTTTGTAGAACACAGGCAGAGTAGACTTAGCATAATTCTTAAGAGCCCTCGCATTTTCGGAATGGTAAATGAGCATCAGCTTCAACCTAAAGTTACCAGCTGCATTAGCCCCTAACAAGAGAGTCAGACTGTCCTTCGAAACTTTGAAGACAAGAATTGACTTTTTCTCTCCAGCTATAAAAGTCCAGATGACATCTTCTTCCAAAATAAGGTTTTATATACATGGAAAATCTGTTGTTTAGTGTAGTCACTCTCATTAATTATCTTAGCTAGATCTTCTGGATAACTTACTGCAGCTTCTACATCAGCACTTACTGCTTCACCTCGCACTGTTATGTTACGGAGACAGCTCTTTCCTTAAACCTCATGAACCAACCTCTACTAACTTCAAACTTTTCTTCTGCAGCTTCCTCAACTCTCTCAGCCATCACAGAATTGAAGAGAGTTAAGGCCTTGTTTTGGATGGAGCTTTGGCTTAAGGGAATGTTATGTTTGGTTTGATCTTCTATCTAGACCACTAAAACTTTCTCCATATAAGCAATAAGGCTATTTCACTTTCCTATCATTTGTGTGTTCTTTGGAGTAGCACTTTTAAGCTCCTTAAAGAACTTTTCCTTTTCTTTCATAAGTTGGCTAACTATTTGGCGCAAAAGGCCTAGCTTTTGACCTATCTAGGCTTTCAACCTGCCTTCCTCACTAAGCTTAATCATTTCTAGCTTTTGACTTAAAGTGTGAGACATGTGGAGGTGTGGCTGAGATGGAGATATAGGAAGACCCTGAGCTCAACTCCTCCATAGCCACATCAAAATAGTGACTATCTACAGAGGAACAATCTACGAAAATGTCCTGAAGACTAGCAGAAAAGATTTCCACAACTAAAGATATAAAGAAGGAACTACAATGCGATGGCTAGGAGGCACAGAAATGTGGTACGGTTAAGACACATACCACTGGGTAGGCGACCCACAAATGGGAGAAAAATCACAATTGCAGACGTTCTCCCCATGGAACAAGGAGTCTGAACCCCACATCTGCCTCCCCAGCCTGGCGGTCCTATACCAAAAAGACAAGTTCCCAGAATGACTGACTTTGAAGGCCAGCAGGGCTTGAGTATGGGAAATCAGAGGGCTGTAGAAAATAGATACTCTGCTCTTAACGGGTTCACACAAAATCTCACAGGCTACGAGACCCAGCAGAGGCACTAATTTGAAAGGAGCCTAGGTCAGATCCACTTGGCTGATAGTGGCCGACAGAGAGTCAGGAGGCAACTGGGACTTCCTCTGGGGACACAGATGCTGGCAGCAGCCATTTTGGGGAGCTTGTTCTACAACGAGGACACGTGCTGGCGAGTGCTATTTTGGAGCCCTCGCTATGGCCTATTACTGTGTGTGTGTGTGTTTTGGGGGGGGGGGGGGCAGGCCAGGGCCAGTCTTGGGAATCCCCCGGTCAGGCAGCCAGCTGTGTGGGGACCTGACCATATCCACCAGCAGATCAGCACCAGCCCCAGGCTGCCCCAGCCCCACAAGCAGCTGCCCAGAGAAAGGTCCCCTCACCAGTGGGCTGGCATGAGCCCCAGGCACCGCAGGACCTTGCATCCAGCTTCTTTGGGACATGGCGCTGCCCACCAGTGGGCTGCCACCTGTCCTGGCAACCCCCAGGCTCCACAGACAGCCACTCTGGAATCTAACCCTGCCTACCAGTGAGCCAGCAGCCATCCCTTGAGTCAGCACCCGGCAGTTACTGAGACCAGGCCCAGACCCGTCTGCCAGCACACCTGCAGTAGTCAGCCCCATCACAACGGAAGGGCCCATGCAGCCTACATATGGAGCACCCCTTGAGTATATGGCTCTGGTGACCAAAGGAGAATGTGCTGCTGGGTCCCATAGGGCGTCTCCTACATAAGGCCACTTTGCCAAGATCAGGAAATGTAACCAACCCTCCTAATACATAGCAATAACCGCAGGGGATTAGCCAAAATGAGTAGACAGAGGAATACATTCCAAATGAAGGACCAAGACGAAACCTCACAAAAAAGAACTAAACAAAGTGGCAATAAGCAATCCTACCCGATAAAGAATTCAAGGTAATGAATGAAGCTCAATGGACTCAGGGAAAACATGCAGGAACATTGTGAGAATTTTAACAAAGAGTTAAACATCCACGTTGGATGTTGAATTTTGCCAAAAGCTTTTTGGGTTTTTTTGCATTTCTTGAGACAATCATATGATTTTTATTTTTCAATATGTTAACGTGGTGTATCACACTGATTGATTTGTGAATAGTGAACCATCCTTGTATCACTGGGATAAATCCCACTTAATCATGGTGTGTGATCCTTTCAACGTATTGTTTAATTCAGTTTGCTAGTACTTTGTTGAGAATTTTCACATGTATGTTTATCAGTGATATTGGCCTGTAATTTTTTTTTTTTTTTTTTCTGGTGTCTGTCTAGTTCTAGTATCAGGGTGATGCTGGCCTTGCAGAATGAGTTCAGAAGCATTTCTTCCTCTTCAATTTCTTTGAAATAGTTTGAGAAGGGTAAGTGTTAACTCTTCTTTAAATGTTTTGTAGGAAAATTCCCTGGTGGTCCAGTAGTTAAGACTCCATGCTTCCACTGCTGAGGGCCTGGGTTCAATCTCTGGCCAGAGAACTAGGATCCTGCAAGCTGTGCAGCATGGCAAAAAAAAAAATGTTCTGTAGAATTCACCTGTGAAGCCATCTGGTTCTTGACGTTTGTTCGTTGGGAGTTTTTGTTACTGATTCAATTTAATTACTGGTAATTGGTCTGTTCATATTTTGTATTTCTTCCTGATCAGTCTTGGGAAATTGTATAGTTCAAGGAGTTTTATCTGTTTTTTTCTTGTTGCTCCATTTTATTGGTGTATAATTGTTTGTGGTAATCTCTCATGGTCCCTTGTTTTTCTGTGGAGTCAGTTGTAAAATTCTCCTCTTTTGTTTCTTATTTTATTTATTTGGGCCCTCTCTTTTTTTCTTGATGAGAGTGAGTAAAGGTTTATCAATTTTGTTAATAAACACATTTTTGTATTTTTGCAGTTTTTTCCCTGTAGTTGATTTCTAGTTCCATACGATTGTGGTAGGAAAAGATGCTTAATATGATTTAAATCTTCCTAAATTTATTGAGACTTATTTTGTGGCCTAGCATATGATGTATTCTGGAGAATGTTTCATGTGCACTTGAAAAGAATGTATATTCTTGTGTTTTGAGATGGAATGTATATATATCCACATATACATATGTATAAATCCATCTGCTCTAATGTGTTGTTTAAGGCCAGGGTTTCCTTACTGATTTTCTGTCTGCATGGTCTATCCAATGATGTTAAGTGGGTGTTAGAGTCCCTAATATTATTGTGTTACTATCAATTTCTCCCTTTATGTTTGTTAATATTTGCTTTATATGTTTAGGTTTTCCTATGTTGGGTGCATATATACTTACCACTGCTATATCTTCTTGTTGGCATTATTTCTTTATCATTATTTAATGTCCTTAATTGTCTTTTATTACAGTCTTTCTTTGAAAATCTATAAGAATTGCTACCTCAGCTTTTTGCTTCATTTCCATTTGTGTGGAATACCTTTTTCTATCCCCTCATTTTCAGATTGTGTGTGTCTTCAGATCTGAAGTGAGTTTCTTGTAGGCAGCAATATATATGGGTCTTGGTTTTTTTATCCATTGAGCCAACCTATGTCTTTTAACTGGAGCATTTAGTCCATTTACATTTAAAGTAATTATTGATAGATATATACTTACTGCCATTTTGTTAACTGTTTTCTGGTTGTTTTTATATTTCATTTTGTTCCTTTCTTCTTCTCTTGCTCTCTTCCCTTGTGATTTGACGACTATCTTTAGTGTTACCTTTGGATTCCTTTCTCTTTTTTGTGCATGTATCTATAATAGGTTTTGGAGTTGTGGTTACCATGAGGTTCATATATAACAACCTATATGAATATATGTCATTATTATAAGTTGATGATCTCAAGTTTGAATACATTCTAACAATCCTGCATTTTTACTTCCCCACCCCCTCATATTTAATGTTTTGACATTATATTTTACATCTTTTGTATTGTGTATCCACTTTTTGTGAATATAAATGATTTTACTACTTTTGTCTTTTAACCTTCCTACCAGCTTTATATGTAGTTTATCTGATACCTTTACTATATGTTTGCTTTTACCAGTGAGATTTTTCCTTTTATAATTTTCATATTTTTAGTTGTGGTCTTTTCCCTTTAGAGAAGTCACTTCAACATTTATTGTAAAACTGGTTTAGTGGTGCTGAAATCTTGCAGCTTTTGCTTGCCTGTAAAATTCTTTATTTGTCCTTCAAATCTGAATAATAGTCTTGCTGGGTAGAGTATTCTTGGTTGTAGCTTTTTTACATTCATCACTTTGAATATATCATGCCACTCCCTTCTGTTCTGCAAAGTTTCTGCTGAAAAATCAGATTATAGTCATATGGAAGTTCCCTTGTATGTAACTACTTGCTTTTCTCTTGTTGCTTTTAAGGTTCTCTATCTTTAATTTTTGTCATTTTAACTATAATGTGTTTTGGTGTGGACCTCTTTGGGTTCATCTTGTTTAGGACTCTCTGTGCTTCCTGGACGTGGATGTTTCCTTTCCCCAGTTAAGAAAGTTTTCAACTATTATGTCTTCAAATATATTCTCTGCCCCTTTCTCTCCCTCCTTCCCTTCTGGGACCCCTATAATATGCAACAATACGGGTATACAGGGAACTTACCTCAATATAATAAAGTCCATATATGACAATCCTACAGCCAACTTTATACTCCACAATGAATAGCTGAAAGCATTTCCTCTAAGTAGAGGAACAATACAAGGATTATCACTCTTGCCAGTTTTAATCAACATAGTATTGGAAGTCCGAGCCACAGCAATCAGACAATTAAAAGAAATAAAAGGAATCCAAATTGGAAAAGAAGAAATAAAATATTACTATTTGCATAAGACATGATACTTTATACAGAAACTTCTAAAGACACCACCAAAAAAACCATTAGAGTTAATTAACGAATTTAGTAAAGTTGCAGGATAAAAAATTAACATAAAGAAATGTGTTGCATTTCTACACACAAATAAAAAAGAATACCAAAAAGAGAAATTAAGGAAACAGTCTTTTTTACAATTACACCAAAAAGACTAAAATATCTAGGAATAAAATTAACCAAGAAGGTAAATGACTTATACTCAGAAAACTCAGAAAAATGACTTATACTCAGAAAACCTAAATATAGTTTTATTCAGAAAACTATAAGACACTGATGAAAGAAATTGAAGATGACACAAATGAAAAGCTATACTGTGCTCATGGATTAGAAAATTAATGTTAAAATGACAACACTACCCAAGGAAATTTACAGATTCTTTGGAACCCCTATCAAAATACCAATGGCATTTTGTCACAGAGCTGGAACAAATAATTCTAAAATTTGTACTGAAGCACAAAAGACCCAAATATGCAAAAGAATCTTGAGAAAAAAGAACAAAGCTGAAGGCATCACACTTCCTAGTTTTAAACTATACTACAAAGCTATAGTATTCAAAACAGTATGGTGTTGGCACAAAACCAGGTCCTGGCACAAAAACAGACATGTAGATCAAAGGAACAGAACAGCCCAGAAAAAAACCCACACTTTTATGGTCAGTTAATCTACAATAAAGGAAGCAAAAATATACAATGGGGAAAAGACAGTCTTCAATGAATGGCGTTGGGAAAACTGGACAGCTACATGCAAAAGTAGGTAACCAGACCACTTTCTCTCACCATATACAAAATAAACTCAAAATGGACTAAAGACTTAAATGTAAAACCTGAAATCATAAAACTCATAAAAGAAGACAGAGGCAGTAAACTCTTTGACATTGGACTTAGCAATATTTTTTTTGGATATGTTTCCTCAGGCAAGGGAAACAAAAGCAAAAATAAACAAATGGAACTACATCAAACTAAATAGCTTTTGTACAGCAAAGGAAATTCAGCAAAATGAAGAGGCTGCCTACTGAATGGGAGAAGATATTCGTAAACAATTGATTTGATAAGAGATTAATATCTCAAATATACAAAGAATTCATACAACTGAATGTCAAAAAAAAGCAATCTGATTAAAAAATGGACAGAAGACCTGAACAGACATTTCTCCAAAGAAGACATACAGATGGCCAACAGACACATGAAAAGATGCTCAACATCATTAATCATCAGGGAAATACAGATCAAAGTCATGAGACATCACTACACACCTGTCAGAATGGCTATCATCAAAAAGACAACAACTAACACATGTTGACAAGGATGTGGAGAAAAGGGAATCTTTGTGCACTGTTGGTGGGATTATAAATTGGCCACCTATGGAAAACAGAATGGAGGTTCCTCAAAAGTTAAAACTAGAACTGCCATATAATTGCAATAGCAATGTCATTTGTTGGTATTTACCTGAAAAAAATAAAAACACTAATTCAAAAAGATACATGTACTTCAATTTTCATTGCAGTATTATTCACAATAGCCAAGATATGGAAGCAACTTAAATGTCTATTGATAGATGAATGGATAAACTTGTGTTTTATACATATATATATACACACACAGATACACACAATTGACTATCTTGCCATTTGCTACTATGTGGATGCATCTGGATAGTAATATGCTAAATGAAATAAGTCAGATAGTGAAAGACATACACTGCATAATCTCGCTGTGGAATCTAAAAAACAAAACAAAACAAAGTAACAAATGAAACAAAATGAAAACAGACTCATAGATACAGAAAACTAACTTGTGGTTGCCAGAGGAAGGGACATGGAGGGTGTGAGCAAAACTAGATGTGAACAGGATTAAGATGTAAAAAACCTCCAATTATACAATAAATGTCATGGGGATATAATATATGGCCTAAGAAATATGATCAACAATATTGTAATAACTTTGTATGTGAACAAATAGTTACTAGACTTATTGTGGTGCTTTCACAATGCATTCAAATGTCATATCATTATGTCGTACACCTGAAACTAACATAATATTGTACATCACTATATTTCAAAAACAACAAAAAAGACAATAAATAAAATATATTTTAAAAATTCTCAGAGATACTCCTGAGAGTTGCAGGGGGTTTATGCCTAGGCTAGAACTAAAATATAAAACAATATATCTCATCAACATATCTAATGGGTGGGTAAAATTCAAGAAAATACATCCTTGTATGGCAACCCACAAAAAATACTACTAATAATAATGAAGTGTGAGACATGCAACTCTTCCTTTCAGTTGAACCCTTAGAAACCATTGTAGGGTGATTAATCGGCCTAATTTAAATATGGTTGTGTCTCAGGGAATAAGGAGGCCAGAGGAAAAGGAGAGAGACATGGGCAAGTGTGGTTGGTGGAGCAGTCAGATCACACACAACATTTATCAATTAAATTTGCCATCTTATATGGGCAAGGTTTGTGGCACCTCAAAGCGATTATAATAGTAACATCAAAGATAATTGATCACAGATCACCATAACAAATATAATAATAAGGAAAAAGTTTGAGAGATTGTGAGAATTACCATAATGTGATACAGAGACATGAACTAAGCAAATGCTGTTGGAAAATTGGTGCCAATAGACTTGCTCTACCCAGGGTTGTTACAACCTTCAATTTATAAAACAAACAAACAAACAAAAAACAGTATCTGCAAAGCACAATAAAGTGAAGAACATTAAAATGAGGTATGCCTGTATACTGGGCAGTCATTGTAATGTTGATTCTAAAGGCAGAGAGACGTGGGTTTGAATCCCATCTCCCCCTTACCTGACAAGTAAGCAAGTTATTTTACATCTCTAGTTTCCCCAGTTATGAAATGAAGATAATATACAGTACATACTCCCTGATGCTGTTATTACAATTTTCAAGGCCACAATACAGTATAAATATGTTTAACCAAGTGCCTAGCACATAGAATTCACCCAGTCAGCAATTAAAGTTTTATTTCTCACACCTGTATAAACATTTCATTCTTATTCTGAACTCCATCCTGCCTTATTCCATCTTTCTGCTTTCAAAGGGTCTATCCAGCTCAGTAATTTTAAAAGTTGCCTCTTAGAGGAAGTGACCTGAGATGGGAAAGGTAGCAGGGAGATTTGGAGAAATTATTCTAAGTAAAAAACATTTCCAAAGGCCCTAAGATATAAGTTAGATGGACACTGAAGAGTAATCATTGAGAGGGATGTGCGATTTAAGAGGTGAGTAGGAATTTATTCATTTACACCATTCATAGTTCCATGCACTGAGGATCCAGTATTGAACAAAACAGATAAAAATTCCTGCTCTCATAGGGCTCATATTTCAGTGGTAAGAGACAGCCAATACACAAAATAAATTAGTAAATTATAAAGGATATAATGCTAAGGAGAGAAATGAATCAGGGAAGAGAGAAAGGAAATGCAAATTGCAGTTTTAAAGCAGGTGGTTAGGAAATGCTTCAATAAAAAAGGTCACTTTTAATAAAGACCTAAAGGAGACGAGGGAGTTAGTAACAAGGGAAATCAGGGGAAGCCTGTTCCAGGCAAGAGAAACAACAGAAACCGAGTTGGGAGAAGAGCCTGCGTGCGCTGGGAAGCAAAGAGGTCAGTTGATATGGCTAGAAACAATGTATAATAGAAAGGGAGAGAAAAGGAGATGAAGTTAGGGAAGTAATGGGAACTAGATCATGCAAAGCCTGTAGGCCATTTTAAGGACTTTATTTTTCTTTCTTTCTGAGTCAAATGGAAATCCATTGGAGAAGAGCAGAGAAGTGATGTGATCTGATTTATGTTTTAAAAAATCAATTTGGCTCTGTGTTGAGAATGGATTATAGGTAGAACCAGAAAGACCAATTAAAAGGCTATTGTAATAATGCAGGTAAAAAATTGATGGTAGCATGTATCTGGTATCAGAAGGGATGACAAAAAAAAGTAAACAGATTTTGACCCATGATTTCCTTACAGGTTAGATGTGGGTTATGAGAGGAAGGGAGAAGTCAATAATGACTTCAAGTTCAGTTTGTTTCTTTTCCCTAAACAACTAGAAGAACAGGGTTGCCATCTGATGAACAGAATTGCAATTTACTGAGTTGGAGAGGACTTAGTTGGAAGAAGTTTAAAGAGGAATATCAGTATTGGGCATCTCAAGTTTGATATGATGGGTAAATATCCTTTGGAGGTGTTGTGATGGCTATTAGACAAAGAGTCTAGAGTTAACGTAAGAGGATCAGTCTGGAGCTTTAAATTTGGGAGTTATTAGCAGATAGATGACATTCAAATCAGTGATACTCTGTGACATGTCCAAGTTAATGTACAAAGAGAGGAGGGACTGAACCTTGGGACACTCCAAAGAACGACCAGCAGAGGAAACTGAGCAAAAGTAGTTATTGAGATAGAAGAAATGCAAAGTGCGTTGCACTAGAAACAAAGTGGAAAAAATGTTTCAAGAGAGAAGGAATGAACAACTGTTCAACCGCTTCAAACTGGTCAAGTAAGGAGAAGACTGAGAGTCAATAATTGTATTCAACAACATGGAGATGATGTTTGCCCTTAAGAGAGTAATTTTGTTAACAATGGGTGCAAAAACCTGAATGAATTTTGGACAGAGTAAGATAAGACTTGTAAACAGAGTTTAGAGCACTCTTTAAGAAATATTCCTGTGAATGGAGACCTGAAAAGTGAGATTATAGCTAAAGAGAAAAACACAGATAAAAAGAACAACTTTAATATCACAACATAGAACGAACAAGGTAAAGGAGAGAAACTGATAGTGCAGGAGAGACAGGAGAGTTAAAAGGACAATGTCCTTAAACAGAAGGTTTGGATAGGCAATAGGTGGAGGTGTTAAACCATAGGAAAATAAGAAAGTCAAGCATATGCATGAGGATACTGCAGGTGTGAAGGCAGGAGCTTTGGGAAGAGCACATGTCCTGTGTTCCGTAGAACATGTGTCAGTTTCCCAAGAGCAGGCCCATTAGGGGTTCACCCCTTATACTGCCAAACCCTCCATATAATAGAACCTCAACAAGTTATTCTTCAAGAAGAATAAAGTGGTACACTCTTTATATATACTACACAAGCACACACACTATATCTGTGTGTACACAGTTATTCATATCATCCTTCTCACAGCTTCAGCAAAGAATAATGTCCAAAACTGTTCTATAAATGTTAAATATCAAGCTCAAGTGTAACAAAAACTCCAAAGAAAGAAGTGACATAGCTTTCTCTGTATATACTCATATTTAATGACCTACTTAACACATAAGTTTCCCCTCACACCAAATCATTTTTACTTTGTGAAATAAACTTTGCTAAGCAGACTCAGTACCTTGTCATACATAATGATATTTCTACATTCTCTTAAGATGATCAAAACTGAACCCAAAGGTTTATTTATTTGTTTGTTTATTTAGCATTTGCATGGTCTCTTGTCATTTGAAAACTGATTGGATAGCTTTTTAAATTCCTTGACCAACCAAGCAAGTAAATTAAATTAAAAATACTGACTCACTCTATTTGGGGTAAAAATCTAATTTTCCAAATGAATAGGTTGACTTCTGTCTCTGGCACTTTGGCAACTATATACCCTGGCTGACACTACCACTGTACATGACCAAAAATGAAGCATAAATGATATTTTGATACTCTTGATGTATCAGTGGACTAGCAAGTAAGAACTACTCAGAAATAACCAAAAAAGAAGTGAAAAGAGCTAAGCTGAACTAGTGAACTTGAGTTTTGTTTTTTATGAACACAGAGAATGGAAGACAAAAGTTGGGGCCAATCAATAACATAGAGCCTAACAGAAGACCACCCCATGTAATCCAAGGACCCCATGTAAACTAGGGATTCCAGGGAAAGGAAAACTAGAAAAGACCCTTCTCCCTCCTCCCGGTGTCTTGCAAAGAACATTGCTTTGTTTGAATTTGGCACTGAATGGATGGAGATAAAAATCTCCCTGGATAATTTGGAACCTCAAACTAATCTTCACTTGGCTTTACAGGCTAAGATCACACTATGATGGTCTGAAAAACCTCAACTTGAGAATTTGATTATAAATGTCTTCACATTTGTAGTATTTCCAGGTACCTGAAATAAGCAAACACAAATCTTCTGTAGAGGAATGCATTTCCATCACAGATCTCAAAGAGTTACCAGGAAGAAAGTTCTAAGGACTATGATTATAGTCTAAAATGATCTAAGTGACAAGAAATAAAACAACATGAGGAAGAGCCAGTAGAAACAAAAACCAATAAAATTAGATCTGAAAAAATTCTAAATTTAAACTATCAGATATAGACTATAAAGTATGTATATATTACAGATCTTAAAAATAACATAAGAAATTCCAAATACGAAAGAAGAGTACGAGACTAGGTCAGTATGGTGGACTAAATACTCTGAATGGTCCTCCCAGTTCAAAACAATAAGATCATGCATAAAATGTAACTTCCATGAATTCCAGATTTAGGAGAAGAAAAATTCCCAAGCAAAAACACTTCAAGAAATATGAGGTAAATCAATAGCAATGAGTACTAACTACATACAAAATGCAGAGTGGTCATGAGAACAACTGCCATGTATTGGAAGACTGAGCTTTGAGACAGTAGCAAGTTGATGGAGCTTAACTTAAGTCATGGGGACTATGGACGATGGAAAGAAGCTAAGAAGTTCAAGGACAGAAGGTCCCTGTTGTTGAATAAAGCAAATATTAAATGAAGTAATTATCAATTTCAGTTTCCATATTCATCACAGTTTAAGGTCAGCTAAGAATGGGCTCAAAATCAGAAAGCACAAAATACATATGAAAATGACATTAAGAGACTGCTCATCAAACAATAACCATCAAATTTAGATCTTAAACAGACATACAATATTTAATAACTATGTATGAGATATTTAGAAATAAAGAATGGAATAAAAACAATGAGTAAGTAATAAGAGATTATCCCAAATAATTAGGTATATTTACAAAATAATAACTAGAACTTTCAGAAAAGAAAAATATATAGTAGTTAAAAATTTTTAAATGTAATGGGTGGGGTTGAAGAGCATACTATCTATAGATGAAGAGAAAATAAAAAAGCAACAGAACTGAAGGAATTACCCAGGATGCAATATAGAGAGACAGGAGATAGAAGATATAAAAGAAAGATGAAGAGATATAGAAGACAGAACGAAAAATCTAACATGAAGCTAACTGAAGTCCCAGAGAGAAAGAATAGAGAAAAAAGAGAAGAGACCATATATGGAGAAATAATGGCTTAGAATTTTCTAAAATTGAAAGAAGGCATGAATTCATGGTATAGGAAGCACAGTTAATACCATGTAGAATAAGCAAAGAGAAGACAACACCTAAAAACACTATTGAAACTGCAGAAACCAAAACAAAGAGAAAATGTAAAAAGAACTGAAAAACAAAAGACAGTGCAGCTAGAAAGAAGAGACAATTAGGCCAATACCAGGCTTCTTAATAGCAACAATGGAAAACTAAAGAAAGCAAAATTATATATTCAAATTGCTGAGAGAAAATAACTATCTAGTGTCACTTTTGTACCCAGAAAACCATCATTATTTTTCAAGGAAGAGGGAAAATAAATTCAGCAGTTAATTAAGAAAACAAAGTGTTTTCAACCAACACTCATGTGCTAAAATAATTCTAAAGGATGCATTTCATTATTAAATAAAATTATCGCACAAAGAATGTATGAGAAGAAATGGTAAGCAAAGAAGTTTATAAACTTGAAGGAATGGTTAGCAAAAATATATATAAGCATGTACGTAAATCTCAAACACAAAATAATATATAGTAATTAGGATGGGGTCATTAAAGTGTTTTAGGCCCTTGGATTATTTGGAAAAGGAGCTAAAATACTAATCACTGAATTTGTTAGGTAAGTATGCACCAAAAAGTTTTGATGTTAACTACTAAAAAACAGTAATAGGGTATATAATTCCCATACCTTTAAAGTGGGGAGAAATGGAATAGGAAAACAAACAAACAAGAATAACCACAAAACTTAATCAATGACAAAAATGAAAAAAAAAAAACAGAAAGAAAAGAGAAACAAGCATAAGAAAAGCTGGACATATGAAAACAAAGAGAAAGATGCTAGAAACACGTTCAAATAAATGAATACTCACAGCAAGTATAAGTGAGCTAAAGTTGCCATTTAAAAGAAACCGACAACAAAATTTAATTTTTAAAAACCCTTATGCTGTTTAAGAGAACTACCAAGAATATAAGGACAAAAATAGAAGTTCAAAGGTGGGAAAAGATACTAGAAACACTAAACAAAGGACACACTAATGTAATATTGCCAAGCAAAACAGATTTTAAGAAAAGTGCTGCTATGGGTCAAACAAATTATTACATAATAGTAAATTATTCAATTCACAAGATATAATATTAAATATAATAAAAAAGCCTCAAACTTTGTAAATACATTTTAGTGAATTATAGGAAAAGATGAATAAATCTATCATCAAAGTGAGATATCAACACAATCTCAATTGAAAAGACTACGAAAAATGTAAGTGAAAATATAGAATATTTGAACAACACAGTTTGCAACTTTGATTTATTGGCCACAATTCTTGTTTCTATGCCCATCAGCTAGAAAGTGCAAATATTTCTAAGTGCACCTGAATATCTACAAAAAGTGACCTCTTACCAAGGGGCTTAAAGCAAGTATCAATGAATCAGTATCATACAAATTGTCTGCTGATACAGCAAAGATATATTAGAAGTTAATTTAAACAATTAAAAATCTGTCTATGTTGGAATTCAGGGCACAGTTTTAAATAATCTATGAATCAAAGGAAAAATCATAAAGAAAATTTAAATGTATAAGAATTGAATAAAAATGAAGATATGACATATTGAAACCTATGAAATGCAAATAACACATAACTGAGAAATTTGTAGCCTTAAATGCTTACATTTAAAAAGTGAAATGTATGTTAGAACAGGAAGATGAAGTAAGTTTAGGTGCTTGAGCTATTGGTAAAGGATAATTTAGGCCAAAATTTAATGGAGAAATAATGAAGGATGTTACAGAGTCTATTAATTTTATCTGATGTGCATTACAGAAGAATTGAGCAAACGACTTTTAGGACATATGACACATTTTAAAAAGAATAAGTCAAGAATCAAGCAAATCTCAATTGAAACTAACAAACAATGCATGCACAATGGTAAAGGCCTGTGGCCATTAAAAAAAAAAAGATTGCTTTTACAAAGTATCAGAACTTACTTACTTGAGTAATTATTTTTTGCTACAAAGGAGTTACTATTGGTCATATCTAATAGTATAAAGAATAGTAAAGTGATTGCTTTAAAAATAATCCTATAGGTTTTAGCTTCTGGAAATAGCTGAGTATACCCTTAAAACCAAACTTCCTGCCAATAACAATCATAAACTCTGAGCAAAATATATTTAAAAAATAACTACCTGGAGGTACTGGAGAGTGAAGAGAAGCAGGTAGGTCGGGGGAAGGGGCGGTGGCCAATATTTGAGAAAAAAAATTAGCATAGGAAAGTTTTCCATTTGCCTTAGTGCAGGCCCTAGTCAGTTCTATCAGTTTAGATGGAAAGATAACAAACAAACAAAAAAATAGTTTTACTGACATTATGATCCAAGAATGTGATGCCTACAGCATAGTATACAGAGAGTGCTCAAAGACTGAAGAATTCATTAGCTATTTATAAAGAGAATATGTAGCTAAAATAATCATACAAACATAGCGATTATTCAAGAATTAATATTGAGGACCTACTACATATTAAGCATTGCAAAAAGGATATGAAGTTAAATGTGGCACTGTTTCTGCCCTCAGCAGCTTACCACTAGATAATTAACAGATTCATCAGTCCTATCAATTAATCAGTCCTATCAATAAGATACAAATAAAATTCTGTGAACTTTCAGAGGAAGGGGTTAAGCAAAACTCTGAAGAGAAGGGTCTTAAAGAATGAGAAGCTTTGGATTTTGCAGAGAAGATAGGAAGTGCACTGCAAAAGGAAGGACCAGCACAGACAAAAGTGAAGAGATGAAAAGCAATTAAGAGATGGAAATAGTGAATTGTGGAAGAGAATAGCTAGAGTTGAGGGTAAGTGGATGATACTAGCGGGAAAGTGTTTTGACAAGGTGGTCAGAGGCCACTTCTCTAAGAGCTCTTAATGCCAACAACAACAAAATGGCCAAGATGCCTCCATCTCTTGAAAACCTAGAGTGCTAAAAAATTAACAGCTAGAAGAGAACATTTAATTAATACTCTTTTCAAGGAACTCTAAATCTCTAAGTGGAGAAAAAGCAATAAAACAGCTGTGATTTAGGTAAAGATGTCAGAGAAAAAAAAACTTAATGCTGTAAGACTAAGACTATATGAAATATATAATCTAGTGATGAGTGAGGTTAGGAAGAAAGAGCAATATAAATAAAGAGTAAAATGAAAGAAAGATAATAAATAGGAGGTTTGAACCAGAGGGCACACACCTCTTCCAGAGTATTTACCAGAAATATCAGGTAAGAGAGAAATATTGTCCACTCAACTCTGAGTACATGAGAGCTGGGGAACATATGATAGGGTTGTTTAACATATGCCTCATATATATCTATTAGAAATGAGTATGGGAGAGAGAAAAAGAAAGCAAGAGAATATTTCTTCCAGTGTATATTCCAGTGTACCAGGAAATAAATTACTTCTCAGAAGATAATCAAATAATTATGGGAAGAACTTCTCTCTCTGGAGGCTCACAAGAGCGTGTGCTACTTGGGTCAACTAAATGGTCTAAATAATTGACACTGGTCTTTCTGGGTTTGGCACAGATCTGGTTTGTGAACTGAAAACACTATTGTAGTGTGTGTGTGTGCGCATGTGTGTGTATTTTAGGGGCTGAATGCTCAGTCTCTTTCTTTTCTATTTTCACTACATTGGGAGGACATCTCTTCTAAAAGACAATTCAGGCAGTTTTGTTTTTACACATACACACACTCACACACACGCCATATTTTTCTAGGGGTGCTGCTGCTAAAGAACAGGATAGTAATGACAAGAAGAGCACGAAATGACTGATAAACACTGCCTAATAGGGTTACCTCTCGAGAAACTGAGGACAGTCTAATGAAGCTTCCTGTTATACACAGTCCAGGCACTGTCATGGTGGCAGGATGCCCAGTTTTTCCATAACCGGAAAACACCAATTCTGAAGGCTCAGGGGAAGAGGAGGATCTGGTTAGCAAGCTCAGCTGATTTCCTCCCCTCATGTCAAATGCCTTCTCTGTAACATGGGCACTTTTGAAACTTCAGGGAAGCCATTAGAAGATAACAAATATAAATCAGCCAAAGAAACTGATATTACCCTTTTCAGGAGTATAAACCAGACAGGAATAAACAAATACACACAATCCCACAAACACAGACATGTAGTCTGTGCATCTATAAATTACCCAAAGATCTCCATCTAGAGAGAACCATATTATGGGTCTTCATTTTACTCTGCCAACTAGTTCTAACATAAAAGATTGTCTTTTTTGTTCTTAATTTTGGAGATATCATCTTAGTTTGCAAAACTTAAGTGCCACCTTTTCTATTAAGCCATCTAAACCTCTGCGCTAAGGCGGAATGGATCTTGCTTCCCATTCTGTGTCCTCTATAGATTGTACTCCTATTGGCAAACTTTCTTAATGTCAATTTCCTCTCTACCTCCTTGGATATCTGAATGTCATCCACACTTTGACAACATGAAACAAATAAATACTATAGAAAGCCATAGATATTGTGGTACAAAACAGAACACTACATGAATCTCTTTTACTTGCTTTGTCCATTTATCAGGACGTATCATTAGCCAATGCTGGCAAATTCAAAATTCATTCAACAAACACTTATTGAGTGCACATAGGCCAAACAGATTCCCAGGCACAGTGCTAGTGATAGGGACTTGCCAATGAATAAAATACAATTTCTACCCTAAATGAGCTTAACAGCTGATGGAGGGTAATAAGACAAAGAGTGAGGCATACCATAAAATCAGAAATTTTTCACTCTTTAGTTTATTGATATATTCCCAGAACCTAGAATAATATCTGGCATATACTAGGGCTATGAATAAATGATTGAATGAATGAATGAATGAAAAAAGTACAAGAGACTATGGCAGTGCCTTGGAGAGACAGTACTGAACTGTTCACTACTGCAATAGCTTTAGAATGACATTCTGCCTCCTGGACTGGCCTTCCTATGTCTATCTAAAACCATGGTCTCCTCACCTTGCCCTATATCCTAGCAGCCAAGATTTCCAAACACCTACCCTGCCTGCCTTGCTACTCAGTGCTATTCTTGATTGTGCCTACAATGTTCCTGAAATTAACTACCATGATAACAACGATAATCAGGAAAATCTGATAAGAAAATGTCAGCTTGAAACTAGAGAGTACGTGTCACAATGGTTTCAACCACCTTTCATATACAGCAGGCCTGAGTCATAGTCCAAAGCTTTAGCGGCAAAGAATTAGGATATTTTATCACCTCTGCCCAGATGCCTGTAAATTCCATTATTGGACTTACTACAGACGTATCTGCTATTCTCTGCACCCACCTCACTTACTTTTTCCGTAAGAAGAAACCCTGACGTCTCTAACTAGAAACTGAGAAAAGAAGTCAGAATGTGCATCGTTCAGCCCCTTTGCTGGCTCTCTTTGGATTCAGCCTGACCTCAGGATGTACATATTCTTATCTCCTCCAGGTGGAAAGGTTACAATTTCCAAATAACTTCCTCAGACCTTGAGCTCTGCAATCCTGCAGTGGAAAATACCTTCCACATAGTCATGCCAACCTGCTAGAGAAGTAAAGAAGCGTAATTCTGCAAAACAACAAACTTGTAGTGGCTCCAACCAAACTAGTAGAGTGACCAACATGTGCAGCACCTAGGAAGTTCTCAAGTGTGTAAGCTGCTGGAATTGTTTTTATTTCAACTACATGGATCTTGTGATCTTATTCTCTCTTAAAACTCCTTTCAAACCTTTCTTAACTAAAGCAGAGTTAGCTGGTGGGTTGCTCCTCATCTACTTATTTATTTATTTATTATGTGTGATTTTATAATGATAATGCTTGTGGAGACTTCTGCCAGCTGCATTCAAGACTTACTGCATTTTTGTAGATGCATATGTGCAAAGTACTTGAACTTTTCCATATTATCTTATTTTTATCACCTTACCAAGCAAGTCTCCTGATTTAACTTAGTGGCTGGGGATCCAAAACAGAATAAAAGCACATCTCCAAAGACATGGGATCTTTTCCTAAGGCTTTAAAAATAAACATAATTGTTATTTTTAATTCTGTATATGCATTTCATTCCATATTACTATTATTCTACTATAATTAAGTACTTTTTTTTTTTTTTTTTTGCGGTACGCGGGCCTCTCACTGTTGTGGCCTCTCCCGTTGCAGAGCACAGGCTCCGGACATGCAGGCTCAGGGGCCGTGGCTCACGGGCCCAGCCGCTCCGCGGCATGTGGGATCTTCCCGGACTGGGGCACGAACCCGTGTTCCCTGCATTGGCAGGCGGACTCTCAACCACTGCGCCACCAGGGAAGCCCCTAAGTACACTTTTAATTTTATCAAATTCAATCGATGACCTTACGATCAGTTATTTTGGAGGAAATCGCCATTTGACATAGAACCTCGTGCCCACAAATTCAAATTCAATACAGTTCTTAATATAGTGTTCTCATCTTTTTCTTCCTGCTCCCTGCCTTTAAGCTAAGTGATGTGCCAAGTGATGTTTTTAAAGCACATTGTATAAATGAGAGGCATGACAGTATGGTGTAATGAGCATAGGTTTTGCATTCATATGGACCAATTCTTAGCTCGACAGCTTAATAACTGTATGATATTGGTCAAGTTATTATCCACTCCAGGACTGAGCTTCTGTAAACAAATAATAAAAGTATGATCATCTCATTTGCCACCTTGCGATTAAGTGGTCACAATCACATTATCTGGGATGTGAGGTATAGTGGTAAAGTAATTTACCATGCCTGGGAGTTTTGGAGTTTTGGAGTAATCTTGCTTCTGCAACCAACTCAGTGAGTAATATGGAGAAGTCAATCCTTCTGTGTTGCAGTTTACCACTCTGTAAATTGGGACTAATAATGTACCCAGAGTGAAACATAGGCACTAAACACGGATAACAGAACTTAGTTACACAGAATCTCAGTAACCCAGTATTACTACCAGTACTTTTATAGTTGTCATGGTTGAATTTTGGTTATCTAGTGAGTGACAATAAAGCTGAGTATTTCCTGTCATGTACAAGTATGTTGGCAAGTTGGAACAAAAACATGATGAACTTGTCTTAATGGCTCAGTTTAATAACTAGCTTAATTATTTCTGTTAGCCAAGCAAACAGAACAAATTTTAATAAAGATGAAAGCATCTCCACAGGATGGCAACCGAAGATCACCCATGTAGTTTTAAATAAGTAGTTAGGACAAAGTGGTTCAGTGGTTCTGGATCCAATTCTCAGCTCTACCACTCACCAGCTGCATGACCTTGGATAGGTTTTTACCTACTCTAGGGCTCAGTTTCTCTAAGGAGAAATAATAAAAGCAACATAAGGTTACTGTAAGGATTAAATGTAGATAAAATATGCAATGTTTAGCACATAACTGTTCAATAAACATTATTCATGTTTATTTACTAACTTGCCGAAGTCTTGGGAAAGAACTGGCAAAAGTTCAGTTAGAGAACAATAATAATTGCTAACATCAACTGAAGCCTTTAGATGGCAGATGCTATACTCAGCACTTTATAGGGATTATCTCAGTAAATCTTCAAAACAACCTCATGGCAACACTATGGATTGAATTTTACAGATGTGTCTTAGAGAGCTTTACTAACTTGCCCACAGGCTTTCAGCTGTAAGTAGCAGAGCCAGGCATCAAATCTACATCTCCTTCCCTTCTGAGTCATTGTTCCTAGCCACTGTGACACACTGCCCCTTTTCCCCTCCAAAAATGGAGTGATATGGGTCAATAAAAGTGAGTGATTAAGATAATAAGTAACTATTTTCGTATAGGGCATTTAGTTATTTATTCACTCAAAAAGCTGTGTTTTATTTTTAACATCAAGTATTGTTAGACGTCAAAATACAAAGATGATTAGGACTTAGTTTCTACCTTTTAGATGCTCACATTTCAGGGAATTTCAACAATGATTACAGGTCAGTTGGCATAAAATTTAAGATGGAGTTTCATAGGCAATATGATACTTGACACATAAATAAAAACTTGTCTACCTAGAGACAAGTCAGTTCTTTTGACGAAATCACATCTGAAATGATCATCCCCAAGGTTAAGAGAAGACACTGTAGCAAGTTGGTTATCTAATCTGGCCAACTGCAGAGCTATAAGCAGAAAACTCACCCCAGTTGTTGGTCAAGGATTAATATATGAGGTAAATACTATTAATGTTCAATATCCAGTTCTCCTGCCCCTCTGGGCATAAAGACTGCACTTCTGAACCTCAAAGGGAGTAGAACCATGTGACTCATTACAGCCAATGAAAAGGAGCAGAAGAAACACACATCTCTCTGTTTCAGGCTGAGCAGTGAAAAGCCCATGAGAATTCTCCAGGCGCTCTCTTCCTATATTATGATGGCCAGGGAGGCCACTTACTCTTGATATGGCAGTCACAAGTTTGTGGAGCTTCTGTCAGTTCAGGTCACTGAAGGAACAAGGAATAAAACCTTGTTATGGTAAGCCTCTACAATTGGGAGATTATTTGTTCCTTCAGCATAACCTGACCAATTCTGATTAACACAAAGTAAATCCCTCAAGACATACATTATTGACAATAATAGGTACTCGGGACAGAAACTGGTGTGGAAAAGTATACTTTCTGTGGGAGAACAGAAGGGAAAGAAGCCATATTGAGGAATTTCCAGATTTCACTGAAGCCTTGAGAAATCAAATCCTTTCAGACAAGCTTTCCTTATGGTAGGTTTTTCAATAACTTTTTCAATAGAATACAATTTACCTAGTTAATAACTTTGGTTCATATTTATATTTATTAATATAATATATAATTAATAAATATTTACTATTTATAATAATAACTCATTTATTGAGTTCTTACTATGTGCCAGTCAGAGACTTAGCACTGGGGATACAACAGTTAACCAGACACAGTCTCCATTCTCAAGTCGCTTAAAGTCTAAATTGGAATGCAGCCAAAATAGGAAATTGCAGTTCTCTGTGCTAAATGCAGTATTAGAGAAAGCAAAAGGATTACATAAGAAAAGCACCACGCTAGACTAAGGGGCTGAGGGAAGCTAGGACCTAAAGGATGAGCAGGGGTTAGCAGCCATAATAATGAGGATTACATGATTCATATTTGTATTTCAGTAATATTAAGAATTGATGTTTCTATTACACATACTATGGGTCAACCACTCTATTATGTGCTTTAAACATATGAAATAGCCTTCACAACCACCTTTGAGGTAGGTACAATTGTCTTCATCCTTATTTTACAAATGCATAGGTATTTTCCAGAAAAAAATAAAGGAAGGTAGAGATTACAAACTGAAGGAGCACAGTAAGCAAGAATACAGAGGTGTGAAACATTCATAGCTCAGAAAGACCAAAGTATAATTCAATGGTGGCGGGGGACAGTGCGAGAACAGGAAGGGAAGCAGTAGATCAATCTGGAACCCTGGAAGCTCTTCTCCCAGGTATTCATATGGCCAATACCCTAACCTGCTTCAGGCCTTTGCTCATCGTCTCCTTTATAAAGATGCCTTCTCTGACCACCCTGATTTAAACTGAACACCACACCTTTACTCTCCATCCCCCTTCCTGTTTAATTTTTCTTCACAGCCTTGCTACTGGTTGACAGACTGTATGGTTTGCTTATTTAACTCGCTTATTGTCTGCCTCTCCTCATTGGAATATAAACTCCATGAGGCAGAGATTTTTGCCTGCAGGTTTCTGTCTGGTGCTACACCCCTGATGCCTAGAACAGAGCTTGGGATATAGGAAGCATTCATTAAATGATGTTGAATGGTGTTCTTAATTTTATCCTTGTTTTATAAACATGGAAACTGAGGCACGAATTTTAGTAACTTGTCAGATTCATAGTAAGTGGCAAAGTTGGAATTCAAACTGAGGAAATCTGCTCTGGATTCTATGTTTTTAATCCCTGTATTGGACCCCTCCTTCTGAGGCATTCATTTAGTAGGGGAAAAAGAAAACAAAGAAATAAATGAATACAGAATATAAAAGCAGGTGGTGATACATTTTTTTTTAAATGAAGAAGGAAATTGCAGGGTTAGGCAGTGGGAAGGGGTGTCATTTTAGATTACGCAATTAGAACAGTTCTCTCTGAGGCTCTGATATTTGAAAATAAAAAAAAATGCTGAATGGAGGTAGCAAGGCATGCTCTGCACACTAGTCTGGACCACATACATAGATCCTGGAGCCATAAGCAACATGGTGATGTGAGAGTAAATGAGATCTCCCAGGCTGAGGCTGTAGAAAGAGAGTATCTTCTAAGGACTGAATCCTGGGAAACACTAACATTTAAGCCTCATGAACAAAGAGGACCGAGAAGAAACAGAAAAGGAGGACTATCAGAAGAGAACGCTGTCATGTGAGTACATCAAGAGAAAAATTGTCCCCTAAAAGAGCTCAAATTGTTCCCCAACATTAAAATGAGATCACTAAACATAGCAACTGAACAGAATGCATTGATTTTGGCAACTAAGGGAGCTGACTAGGAGACAAAGGACTGCGATACAATTTAAAATGAAATTAGAGCATGTATATCTAAGGAAAGAGGGAGACAATTGACAGCAAACTTGAAAATGCAAGAAAGAAAGAAATAGTGCAAGTTTTATAAGATGCTAAATGCCAGACTGCAGAAGCAAGAGCCCCAGTAGAGATTTCAGCCTTGATCAGAAAAGGGGCAGCTTTTTGTGCAGCCATGCAGCAGAGCGGTTAAGGGCAGACCCAGGTTTGAGTTCTGGCTTCTCCACATCATAGCTGTTTAACTTCAGACAAATTACCTCTATATTAGTCAGTTCAAGCTGCCAGAATAAATTATCATAGACTGGCGAGCTTAAATAACAGGAAGTTAGTCCTCACGGTTCTGGAATCTGGGAAATCCAAGTGCAAGGTGCTAGCCAATTCAGCTCTTTCTTGGGTTGCAGATGTCCACCTCTCACTGTGTCCTCATTTGGCGGAAGAGAAAAAGGTGTAGAAACTGGGCCAACAGACCAATACTACTGCATACAGCAGCAAGATGGAGTCATGACTGTTGATGAATATGATAAGAGGGAACATTTAAGCAAGACGTACTCTGTGCCTGACACTGATCTAAGTCTTTTACATGTATTAGTCCTTGTTTCCCACAATAACCCTCTAAGGAAAATACTATTTTTATCTTTATTTTCAGTTGAGGACATTGAGGCCATCAACAAAAGAAACCTGGCAGCTAAACCTCATTTCTAATCACCAGGAAGAGTCTGGAGACCAAAATAGTTAAGTTCTGATGGATCCAGCAATTTCCATCCTGATAACATATGTTTGATGGATTTAAAGCTGGGCTTTGAAGTATGTAGACTATAAGATAGAATAAATATATAATTATCAAGGTTGCTCTGTGAGCTCCAACCCATCCTCTATCACCATAATCCCTAGTCAGGATGCAATTGCCAATACACAAATGTAGGGACAGCAGCAAGGGCCAGAAATGTTCCTCAAAGCCCCATCCCACCTTCCCCATTCCAACACATAATCTATTAATGTGTGACCTGCTCTCAGACCCACTTGAAAGTACAAAAACACATGAATTTATTTGCTGGTAAAGCATGTGGATGTTAAAGCTTTCTGACATTCAGGCAGTTAACCCTCCTGTTAAAAGCCTTCACCACTACAACAGCCTGAGGCACAGTCGAAGAAAAAGTCAACAATATCCAGAACGCTCAAGTGAATAAATGGGCTTCTCTCCATGGCCCCGGGAAAGAGCAAGCTGAGCTTAGTAAAAACACAGTGGGAATCTTGCAGTATTAGCCACAGCTATTGCAGGGACATTCATATCACCATGCTTAAGGGAGGGAGCTCTTCAGGTGGTCATCCCTCTGCTGTCCTAAGTATTAACAAAGAGAACTGCAAGATGAAGCAGGAGTGAGAAAATATAGAGATGGACTTTTGCTCTCAGCTTCAACACTTTATTGTTAAGACTTCTGGTTCTCCCTCTCCCTCTCTCCCTCTCTCTCCCTCTCTCTCTCTCTCTCTCTCTCTCTCTCTCACACACACACACACACACACACACAAACACACAAAGATGAACAATGAAATCTTCTTTAAATAAGCATCCAATGATGCAGATAAAACTGACTGCTGGGTAGAAACGGCTAACCAAAAAGCCAAACCAAAGATCAAACCTAATTTTAATAGAATCTATATTTGAAGATGCTTTAAAATTCATGACTTCACTGGAGAGTCAGCTGGCTGGAGTTGCCTTGGTGCAGGGTTCTAAAATCTCCTAATGAGGTGCAAAGCTGGTGATCATGCTGGTCTGTGCATGCACATGCAGGCACATCCTCAGAAATCAGGCACATCCTCAGAAATCAGATTCTGTGAATCTTAGTTTAAAATGCCCATCGTCTTTTGGAATTTGGAGATTTTTTTCCCCTTAAAGCAGTTATTGAGAAGCAAAGATACCTACCTGAAGCTGCAATTCAGCAAAACCGTTTCTTTAAAAATTTGATAAGCAGATTTACTATAAAAATACATATTTTTCAACTATACATACAAGAAAGTGTTCAATTCAGTGTATTTATTGCTTTACTGGGAACAGGAAACACCTAATATGCTATCAAAAAGTATATCAAAATATAACATGAAAATACAGATAAAATAAAAGCACATGTCAGTTGTAACTTACATATGATAATGGGTGCTCTTAAGCAGTTCCATGATCTGGTCTAGTGGGAGGCAATCCCCTTAGCCTGCATTAGTGCCAACTCATTCAAAATAGAATATAGTACTATTTTTTAAAAAATATTCTTTAAATATTGAATGAATTAAGCTACTTTCTTTTTAAGAAAATCATATAAGCTAAAACTGTAATTGGACCTTTAAGATGGTTTTACAGTTTCTGGAAAGTCTCAGCTATTTTGGACTCTGACAGACAGCTGGCATAGCAATGCAAAGCATATTTCAGTTCATCTTTCTGATGCTCCTTCCTTTTGGAGGATAAGCTGCCAAGAATAATTCAAGGTGCTTTAAAAGGAACTCTTTTGCTGTAGTGCTATCTATGGGCCATTTCAGTACCTGGAACAGTTTAGGCAAAGCCATTGCCAGTCTATAGACTTGCACGTTAGAATAAATACACAATACTCTTAGGACAAGGTATCAAACGCTAAAGTTTACCTTGATATTTCATAGAAAATGACTTTTTTCATCAACACTTACTAAAATAGGATGGGAAGAAACAGGATAAACCACCATCCTCCCTCTTCTTACTTCAGGCATCTTGGCTCATGAGCCAGGCTGGCTAGGTCTAAAGCTTGTCTCAGCCACTTAAAAGCTGTGTGAACTTGGACAAGTTCCTTAACCTCACTTTTGGCTCAGTTTCTTCATGTGTTAAAAGGAATTCTTACAGTAACTGCAAGTTTTTGTAAGAATTAAGGAGGTGGATATTTTTTAAGCACTTAAAACAGTGCATAGCATATGGTAAGTGTTTAATGCATATTAGTTAATATTATAATTGTTATGTACATAGGTTAAATATGTTCTCCCTGCATATTTTCCCAAAGCTTTAAAGATCAGCAATATTCCATGACAATAAACCTTTGTATCTCTAATGCCAGTGTATTTCTTAGGCTCTAGATCTGCACTGTGATTTGACTGCCTCCATGCTTTCCCTTCCCTTGTCAGATGTGCACTCCTTTATTCCTGGTCCTAGTTAATGGTGTCACAATCCCCTAATTGTCTAAGCAAAAGTCTTCAAAACCAGTTAGCATTTATTGAGTACTCTATTAAGAGCTGGTTAATCCATGGTAAGCAAAATAGATTTGATCTCTGACTTTATGGAATTTACAGCTATGTCAGGAAAACAGATATTGAACCAATATCGAGTAACGAGTATGACTTGGTAACTATTCTCTGAGATCCAGTTACCACAACAGTTCTAAAAAGAGAGTCCAGGAAAGAGCAAGGATTCCTACTAGCCTACTCTTTTTCCTGAGTTGCTATGGAGGACTGATAAAACAAGCTTGATAAAATGTTCTCTGTGCCACCTCATCAGGAGGGAGGGCCAGGCTGGATTCATAGTGATTCTGGGCAGCAGGTTGACTTTAGAGATTCACAGAAGACTGAGATATTTGAGGGATGGCATACTGCTACGGTGTCACAGTGTCCATCCCTGTTTCAGAGTCTGTCCCTTTGTCCCCATAAGTACACTTAAACTTCTAAAACCACAAGCTTATAGGGCTAATTTTTTTTAACTTCTTCAGAGAAGACCAAGTACTTCTCTCCAACACCTGTTTCCCATTAGAAGTTACTCCCTGAGAATGTCACATTATGGTAATCATTTCTACTTGCTTTCAGGTGCTCCAGTCCCCGGAGTTTTAAGACTCATATAAGCAATGACTCCTCATTAGTACATTCAACAAGTATGTATGAGCCCTGGCTATTTGTCCCACACTGGACAGGTTTCAGAAATGCCACTGTAAGTAAAACACAGTCCCTAACCTCGATGAGTTTTCAGTCCACTGAAGGAAACGAACAGCTAATTACGATGAAAACGTATTAGGGGCACTGAAGAAAGCCACCTATGTTAGACAACTGAAGTAAACAAGGCTTTAGAGAGAAAATGACATATGGGCTGAGATTTGAAAGATAATAAACATTGGGCAGAGGGAACAGAAAAGAAAGAAAGAAAAGAAAAATGAGTCCCAGGTAGAGGGAACTATAACTTTTGCAAAGGCTCAGTCATCAGACATAACGTGGCACATTAGAGAAGCTAGAAAAAAATCCAGTATGGCTGGAGAAAGAGCTGTTGTGAAGAACTGTAGTGGGGGGCAGAAGGCGGAGATGGAGCTGGCAAGAAAAGCGTTTGCTGGATCATAAGTAGCTTGTAGGCCGTCCTAGGGAGATGACATTTTCTTCTTAGGACAATGCAAATCATGAATGATTTTAAGCAGGAGAATGACATATGGTGAGGTTTATGCCTAGTGTGGTAAGAGATGAGGAGTAGGACCAGAGTAGTGGAAGATGAAAAGGGGAAAAAAGTCATTGTATTAGAAAGATAGCAGAGATAAATATGGTAGGATGACTAATTAATGGTGATGGCAAGTGAGAGGGAGCAGTAGGTTCCATGATGTCTGACGTGGGCAAATTAAGGCAAAGATACTGCCAATTACCAAAACGGAGGACACAAGATAAAGAATGGATTTAGGGAGTTCAGGTCCCCATTAGATCTGAGTTTCTGAACTTATTTTCAGGGTTCTTCTCAAAGACAGAGTTGTATATAAGCAGGATTATTAATGGTCTCCATACCTTCTGTTATGAGCTGAACTATGTTCTCCCAAAATTATTATGTTGAACTGGATTTGGTGATGGAGCCTTTAAAGTGGCAATTAAGTTCAAATGAAGTCCCTAGGGTGGGCCCTAATCCAATCTGACTGGTATCCTTATAAGAGGAAATTTGGGCACGAAGAGAGGCACCAAGGTTACAGTCACACAGAGCGAAGAACATGTGAGGACACAGCATGAAGGCACCAACTGAAAGCTAAGGAGAGAGGCCTCAGAAGAAACCAAAGCTGCTGACACCTTGATCTTGGACTTCCAGCCTCCAGCACTGTGACAGAATAAATTTCTGTTGTTAAAAAAAATACCAATTCTGATTTGGAAGGCTGGGGTTAAGACCTCAGATTCTGCATTTTTGTCAACTGCCAGGTGATGCCCATGCTGAGGGTCAGGGCCACACTTTAAATAGCAAGATTCTAAATGAGAATTTCTCAAAGTGCAGTCTAGGAGCTCCTTAGAGCCAAATCACCTGGACCCTTGTTAAGCAGGCAGATTTCTAAGCCCAGGCTTTTGAACTAAAAACTCTAGGTCAGAAGGTGGGTCCCAGGGATATACACTTCTAACAATTTCATTAAGCAATTTTATGCACACCAAAATTTGAGACTTAGTCCCCAAAGCCATCTTCAAGTACCACAGATGCGTTTAATCTCTTGTTTACCTGTCACCTGGTCATTTTTCCCTTGGAAGCTGATATGTGCTTTGAGGACACCAGCCATTTTCAGTGCCTCTTGTGGAGAGACATTGCCTCTAATATTTGGGAGGAAACCTTGTCAGGAACTGACACCTGGGATAAAAGTTAAAAGCAGTTCACAGACTCAAGGATAATTTGGAGAAGAACCTTCCAGGCTTATTAAGCAGCCGTTTTTGCATATGAAATGTGAAAGTTGAGGCAATGAAACCCAGAGGGGGTAAAAAAATGTTATAATACTTCCAGGTTTCTTCTAAGGAATGCAATTTGCTTCATTAACTGAGGCTTCCTACCTCCTGGAAATCAAGAGTATCACCCCAACACTAGGTAATTTTG
Source organism: Aethalodelphis obliquidens (assembly GCF_003676395.1). NCBI lineage: Eukaryota > Metazoa > Chordata > Mammalia > Artiodactyla > Delphinidae > Aethalodelphis > Aethalodelphis obliquidens. Next base: position 6,115,709 of record NW_020837957.1, on the reverse strand, counting down.
TTTTTTGTTTTTGCGGTACGCGGGCCTCTCACTGTTGTGGCCTCTCCCGTTGCAGAGCACAGGCTCCGGACCCGCAGGCTCAGCGGCCATGGCTCACGGGCCCAGCCGCTCCGCGGCATGTGGGATCTTCCTGGACCGGGGCACAAACCCGTATCCCCTGAATCGGCAGGCGGACTCTCAACCACTGCGCCACCAGGGAAGCCCCACTAGGTAATTTTGGACACAATTGTAAGTAGGTACAATTTGCCTGTCACCTGGATCCCCTCGTCTTGCTCTTTTAATCTTCACTTACCCCCTCCTATCTCCTGTTCTTTTCCAATGTCCACCTCACCTAAACCAGTTCTCCCTCCACACAGCCAAAGGCTGCTGTTCGACACATAACGTCAAGCAGACGTCTCAACAGTTCGGAGAACTACAAAGTACAGTAGTCCCTCCTTATCTGCGGTTTCACTTACTGTGGTTTCAGTTACCCATGGTCCAAAAATATTAAATGGAAAATTCCAGAAGTAAGCAATTCATAAGTTTTAAATTGTGTGCCATCCTGAGTAGCATGATGAAATTTCATCTTGTCTGGCTCCGTCCTGCCTGGGAAGTGAATCATCCCCTTGTCCAGTGGATTCTACCCTTAGTCACTTAGTAATCCTCTTGATTACCAGATCAACTGTCACAGTATCACAGCGCTTGTCTTCAAGAAACATTTATTTTACATAATAATAGCCCCCCCTAAGCACAGGAGTAGTGATGTTGGCCATTTGGATATGCCAAAGAGAAGCCATAAGGTGCCTTCTTTAAAAGAAAAGGTGAAAGTTCTCAACTTAATAAGGAAAGAAAAAGAGTGTATGTAGAGACTATGAAGATCTACAGTAAGAAAGAATCTTCTATGCATGATATTATGAAGAAGGAAAAAGAACCTGTTCTAGTTTTGCTGTCGCACCTCAAACTGTAAAAGGTAACACCACAGCACATGTTCAGTGCTTAGTTAAGATGGAAAAGGCATTACATTTGTACAATAAGATATTTTAAGAGAGACCACATTCACATAACTTATATCACAGAAGATTGTTATAATTTTTCTATTTTATAATTAGTTATTGTTGTTAACCTCTTACCGTGCCTAATTTATAAATTAAACTTTATCATAGGTATGTGTAGGAAAAAACAGTATATACAGGGTTCAATACTATCACAGTTTTGGGCATCCATTGGGGGTTTTGAAACATATTCCCTGAGGAAAAGGGGGAACTACTATAAGGGAAAAGGCCTGCAAGATTTTATAGAAAGAGGCAAGCAGGAAACAAGGAAAAAGTACTTGGAGGTTGATTGGCTAGGGTTTCACATATTTAGAAAGATCAAGGAACACGGAAATAAGTACAGAGTCCAGAGTTAGCTTGGCATTTGGGAATTGACTAACTGGATATACTGCATTTCTGGTCAAGTGAAGCATGTATAGGGACACAAAAGTTATCTAAGTTTCAGTTTGCTGGTGTGGCACCCTGGGCAGGAGCGGCTCCATCTTGGACCTAGAATTTTTTTTCAGCAGTCAATAAAATATTTGTATTTTACAAATGAATATAAAGAAGTCATTGATCTATTGCTGCATTAATGTTTCACTAGTTTCCTTTGTAAACCTGAAAAGTTCAACTCAATATTTGTGATTGAGCTAATAGGATAATCCCAGACTTCCCCATGTTCTCCCTGCCAAATTCTGACCACTGCCTGCTTCCAAGGTCAACATTTGCCCAACAGATGGGCCCAATTTTACTTGCTCCCTATCCAATTCACCTTGTAGGGGTGGGAGAATAGGGGACCACAAACCCATTTCCCTTTCAGTAACACAGAACCTCATAAATTCAAATGAAGGAGGGCAGAGCTATGGTCACCTAATGAGACACAAATTCCTGGCTCCAGCTCTGCGGTGAGACAGTGGGCTTTGCTGAATACAGTTTGCTCAAAATTTCTCCTCAGCTGGGACAGCAGTTACTATATCCCTGGTTCTTGAAGAATAATAAGTAGCAATCAAAGGTTCTATACCACTGAGCCTACACTGTGCATTCTAATTTAGAGATGAAGTCTAGGATTTAGAGTTAGAATTTGGTTCAAATCCAGGGTCTTTTACCTACTTGGGTAGTTTACCCGACTACTCTGAATCTGTTTCCTCCTTTGTAACATGGAGTAATCCTCCCTTAGAATCATTAGGAGAATTACATGAAATTATATACATAAACCATTAGGAGTATAAGGAGAAAATATTAAGTGTTAAATAAGTAAATGGTAAATAAATCATTATTTCACTCACCCTACACAAAAAGGAGACCAAGCGAGTTTCATTATGCCAAAATATCAGATCCCTGGGACAGAGTGGACCTCCCTAAGCATGATAACTATTTCCAGCAAGGAGGCATCTTAACACTTCAAAGGACATCCCCCATCTGAAAGTGCAAGCTCTGACAAACGAAAGGTACACCTAACACCCTGATGTGGACATTCTACAGTTGGCTCATGTGTCTTTAGCAGGGAGAGCAGTACTTTTCCTTTAATGAGCTCTTCCACAGTCTGGGGACACTGGGGGAACACTAGAATTTTCCTCTGCAAAGTGAACAAGGCTCGCGGTCCCATAGTAACCACAGCTGAATAATTCAAACTAAGAAGTTTACAAAATGGCAGTTTACCTAAGAATGTTTTTATAGTCCCTTATGCTATAATCCTAATGAAAGGGCTTCTCATCAAGGCTGTTATTATTCTACGAAAAAATACACACTCATATATGCACATAAATACACACATATCTGCACCTTATTTTCAGTATTTTCTCAGTAGAATACTTCCAAAACGAGAAGAGAGAGAGTATTTATAAGTGAGCAAGGATTCCGTTCTTGTGAGCAACGTTGCCTTCCCTCCCAATACTTGAAATGGAGCTTCATTTTGAATTACAACGCATCTGGGGCATAACTAGAGAGACAGGAACAAGTGCAATCAGCAGAATCACTGATTACACCTATAATGACTGTCAGAAATGTGCCTGTGGGCAAAAAAGGCATATCCATAGACCTCATTCACCAGAATCACCTGGAGAGATTTTGTTAAATTATGGATTTGGGGGCTCCACCCCTGGAATTTCTCATTCTGTATATCTGAGATAGAGCCCAGGAAGCAGTATTTTTAAAAGCTTCTCTTAGATGATGTATTATAAGATTTGTCACTCATTGCCTCCCTAATTGGGATATGTATTATACCACCTGAACTAAGGATGTCTTCCAGGTTGGGAAAAATTCACTCTGAGTCTACAGTATATGCCATTAAAATGTGTGGCACTGAAGCAGGGATAGAGGAAATATATCTACACATCAACAACTTGTTTTTAAATGCTAAGATCCTCCTGAATTCAATTCTTAAAATTTGAAATAACCAGAAATACATTTTCCAGATTACCTGACGAAACAAAACTCATTCCTTTAAGAGAAAAAGGCAAAATATTTAAAATAAGGACATACAAGAATTCCATTTTAAAGAAATCAACTTCTGAGGTGTGATCCTGGGCTTGGGTCCCATTCACTTTCAGCTCCTAACATGCTGAGTTATGAGTCATTAGCATGTTGACCCAAGGGCATTGCAGGACTCTGAATCTTCGAAGCAGTGTTCAGTTATGTTCATGCCACTGTGCTAACTGTTAGCCTGAAATGTTAACACTCCTCTTTATGCCAGACCACCCTGGATTTCAGGGCTTCCCGAATGCCCAATACCCAATTCCCTGAAGGGTGTTTAAAAGATGAAATGTATAGGCTAACAACAGATTAATCAGAACACTAATCCAAAAATAAAGAGCTCAGGTCCTTTCTACTACTTCAAAAAAATAAGGGATGGACTGTTCACTGATAATGAAATAGAGTAATCAGGAGAGAGATTTTGGATACATTTTTATATAGAAGTCATATCTGTACCTAATTGGCCATGACAGAACAGGATCCTTGCCTGAAAGGACAGGATTTGACCTTGAGGGTCAATTTTCAGTAATCTATACTGCCCTAAGTCTGGGGTCAGGTTCTTTGACACTTAGGGAGGAGAAGAAAATGTAGATTAGGTTGTTGGTGATATAATTAGAATAAAAGGGTTTTCTAGTTAATTCTTACTTATGTGAAAGATCCAAAGTGGGTCTCTGTTAGACACTTTACCCATCTCATTCCACTTTATTCACATCACATTATTTAGTAGCTCTTTTTAAATCTATTTTACAACTGAGAAAACTGAGGCTCAGAGAGATTAAGTAACTTTTGCATGGTAAAAACACAAGTAACTTTCAAAAATAGGACTAGTACACCTCTTTAGTTCCTCAAACACCGTAACCTCTTTCTCTCTCAATATTTTTTCTTTAGTATCTGATGGCAAAATGAAATCATAGACTCATTGTGCCACTGTTAATGATTTTCTCCCTTACAAATCTATGGGTGCCATGGGGACAGGGACCTTCTCTCTTTTATTCTCTACTATTTACCTAGACGCCACAACAATGCCTGACTTACAGTAGACCCTCAATAAATATTTAATGAATGTAAAAAGGCCTAACTCCATTACCCATGCTTTCCCTACCAACTTCATTCTCTTCCCTAACCTATTCCTGCCATCACACATTCCAAATAATCCATCCAGTTACCTTCTTAGTGCACCTTTATTATCAGCATAGTGTAGAAAATTATTCGGGTTTACTTTTAAATTTGCGTGGATTTTTTCTATGTCATGTAGACAAAACTCTAAGGAAATATGAAAAGGCTAGATAGCATCTAACTTTTCCTATAAGATGTAAAACCATGGAAGACACCTAGAGAGAAAAACTTCAAGCAATATGTATTAAGAAGCTGACAATATAACCTTAGTCTAGACAAAAGAATACCCTAATGTCTAGATCTTTTCGTCATCCCCCAAAAGCACTTCATCCAGAATTCATGTTTTTCAATCCCTTTCCTTTCCCTGGTTGGAGTAAGCTTGGAAACATGCATGCCTATCAACAAACCAGCTTCTAAATTTTTCTCCCCCTTTTTTTCATCATATTCATACAGAAGATGCTTTTTCTTCCTTTTTAGGGCTTTTAAAGATCTCTTCCAGTCAGCAGCTGAGGAGTTTCCATGGCACAGCTCCTCTGCTAGCTCATTTCAATTTGAATTCCTCCCCCTCAGACTGCAGCATTTCTGTTGTCTTCATGAAAATGGTATTTGGGGGTTCTTATTCAGGTTTCTTACTTCTGTTTCAGGGATAGTACCTTTGTATTTGTGCTTGATAGCAGTTCGCACATTTTTCATCTTATACTCTGCCCCAGATGAATCAATGGACAGAAATACATTTGGGCATTTTGTTTCCTTTTATGGTTGATTACAGTCAGAATAGCTAGTCAATCCATCTGTACCGGCTTAGAAGGCTTTAGCTTTTGTTAAATAATAGAAATTTGGGTAAGGACAGTATAGCATCTAAACATTTGACTTAATAAACACATACGTGAAAGATTGACTTTCTTCTTAACATTTTATATGATACCATACAGCACAGCCCATCCTCTTAAATCCGTTAAGTTCCCTTGGAACTTTTATTTGAGATGCTAATTTTTACCTTTCTGTTTTTAAATCACATATGTTCATATTTTCAGAAGCATTCTCTCAAGTTGGCTGCATAATTTAATGTTCTAATATGTGTTTGTGCAAAACATATTCACAATTTAAAAGGGCATTTGGATGTGTAGAACAGTTGCTTAAATTGTGACACAACAGTGCAAATCAACAAAGTATGACTTGAATCTGAATGGTATGAATTTTATATAATATTCACTGGGAAAATTAAAACTCTGCTACTCCTAGGAGATAACTGATAAAAGATACATGCAAGAATCTTTATGCAGGGCCTGCTACATGCCAGGCATTATGCTAGATGCTAGGGACATAAAGAGGAATAAACAGAAGAAACTTCTGTCCTTGAAGTACACACTATTTAATAAGATAAAAATTTACACTAATAATTGACATATAACCTGATATAGGCTGTGACTGAGGTATGAAAAATATAGAAATTTTCATTTGCCTGAAATTAGATGTCTTCAAAATTAATAGCATCCCAGATCTAAGATATTTCTCCACTGGTGTTTTTTTCTCCTTTTTTAAACAAATATTTTTCTAGCAAGAAAGTATTTGGTAATGCCTAACAGGAAGAATGATTTAACCAACTTTCTCCTTCTATTTTACAGTTGCACCAAACCATCAGCAAACACCCATTAGGATCGATTCAAGGAAGGGGAGTGAGAAAAAGTAAAACCGTAGTGAAGAAGATAAATGTTTTCAATTCTTAAATCTTAAACAGGGAAATCATTGTCTTGGAGAGAGAATCCCATGCAATCCAAAGCCTCACAATAGAGAAAAGCATCCACACATTTGCTGCAGTTAATGTGTCTCTACATGGGACTATGACATGGTAGGAAAACTGCTTAAAATTGAAGGGGTATATATAGAAAAGGAAGACGGCTGAGGGGGCGGGAAAGAAGAGGAATTGCAGTGTCCTAAAAGGATAAGGTTTGCATTAGACAATATGCAAGTCAACAAGAATAGAGTTATAAGAAAACAATACTTAGTCTGTCATGAGAGTACTAAAAAAAGCTCGGGCATGGAAAAAGTAAAAACAAGAAAATCTGTGGCAGTGCTGGACTAAGAGGGGAATGAACCAGAGGAAGGAGGTGGAAAATAATGCTCCCATTTTCCCACAAGCATTATCATTCTTCCCTTAGGTGTAACATTTATAGAGCATACATTTCTTGAGCTCGCATTGTATGTTAAACTCTATACTAGTGAGTGCGTGTGGAGGTGGGGGGAAGAGTACATATAACATCCAAAGGAACGGGTCCCCTTGCTAACTGCACTATGATTGAAATGATTGACAATTGCCAGCTTTGAAGTCTACATAAAGTTTAGAGCCTTCCACCTGTAATTCCGGTATTTCTCCCCAGCTACTCTGGTTTTACCAAGAGTCTGGGAATAAATGCAATTACGGTTGCTGTTTAACTTGCTGCTCATTTCTTCCCACCCTCTCTGATACAGTACAGCCTTTGTGTTCACATCCCAATCTGGCTATTAAGGAAATCAGCATCACCCTTTGCAGTAACTGACGGTGTCAGTCTAGGAAAGGAAAGGAATGCAGGAGAAAGGAAGCAAGTGACAGTGCAGAATCTCAGAAAAGTTCAGCAGTCTTTCAACTGTCAACCTCCTTTACAGAAAATCAAAAAATGACAATCAATTCCTGAGAAAGGGTATAATTTCCCAAACCAGATAAAAAGACAGTGCCAAACTGCAAACTGTGGTGAAATTTCAGGAGGCTCTCACTTGTTCTCTATCTCTCTCACTGTCTCTCTGTCTCTCTTCCTCTCTTTCCCTCTCCTCTCTTCTCCCGTTACCCCCCTCCTCTCTCTCTCTTTCTCTCACTCCATACACACATACACACACACACACAGACACACACACACACACACACACACACACACACATATATCTCCACTGCCAAGAGTTTTCTCACATTAAGCTACTGCCATAGGTTGCAAGTGAATGAGTTGAAAACAGCTTTTGACTGAATTGAGAGGTTTAAAACAAAGGTTTTTATTTGTCTCTAAGTCTCAGCTGTGCTATCAGCCACTCTGGAAAGTCTTTAGTAACCTCCCTGCACCCCTATGCTGTGAAAGTTTACATAGTAGCTGCATATTAGACTTTTTTTTTTAATTGTCTGAATCCCCTAAAGACCCTAAGGCAATGGGGATCAGGGACAGTCTTTTATCTCTATGTCTTCATTTCCTACCTAAATGCTTGGCATGAAGTAAGTTGCAATAAGTAATTTACTGAATGAATGAATGAGCATTATATTCTTGGTTTGGTCTCTCTCTGAGGTAAGTGAGAATTTTTATGTTTTAGCAATGGTCTTAGATTCAGAAAAATGATATATTCCCCAAATTCTCATTTATGCATTCAGTCGTAGATCAAAATGTGTTAAAAACTATTAATGGAAGGAAGATGGGCTTTTCAATCAATCAAACTTGGGTTCTTAGCCTGAATTCACCAATTATGAACTGGCTAACTCTTGGCAAGTTACTTAATCTCTCAGAATCTGAGTCTCCTCAACTGGAAAATGGAGATGATATCTAGCCATATGGTTATTTGAAGACTTAAATGCATAATGTATATAAAGCATTTGGGACATAATACCTATCCCACACTAAGTACTACATAAGTGTTAACTATTATTGAACTGACCAGGACAGTGCCAGGCACACAGGAGGAGCTGGATAAATGGGGGGTAGTTCCTTACCCCATAGCTTCACTTATATGCAAGGCATTAAAGGCCAAAGATATTGTCTTTAAAGAATGTGCATGACAGTGGCAGAAATAAGATATTTCTTCCATAAATCAAATATAAGTTGGTGATGGATGCTGTGATAAATACAAAGTCCTGTGATAAATACAGGGGTCCTGTTTCGTCACTGGCTTCCCAGTAAGGTTATATTTAATTTGATACATGGAAAGGAATATGTCATAACTTACTTTGGGGTATTTTACCAAAGATTTAGTGCAAACCTTAACTTTACTTGTGCCTATAGAGATTTACATTCTGTTTCTAGGTCAAACCATTTGGAATCAACTCCATTGCATATATTAGGAAATAAATACCCCATAAATATACTCTTGCATCTATCCTGCCCCCTGGAACCTGGAGATAACCATGAATTTTTGTTGCACTTTTCATTTTTCAGAAATGGCACATATAATAAATAAATACTTGAAAGGCAAATCAATACAATATAACGTTGTTATAAGAGACTCTTGCATGCCCATTTTAAATAGGCTGTCATGAATACAGAATTGCCATTTCCTTCTGCATTTCAATATAAACTGCAATGTGATCTACCCCATGGATTTAAATTCTGAACACAAAGATCAACAAGAAGCCTGATGATACATCATATTCACTTTTTAAATAATCTCCATTTTAAATGAAAAATATTACAGTTCCAATTAAGTGGTTCCATAAAATGTGAAAAGAATTTATATGTACATGTTCTCCATACTGATAACTTAGAAAAGAATTAAATTTTACCCGTGCACACACAAAACAATAGATTGTATTACAATTATTGGTGACACCATTTGATAATAATGATAATAACCATGATAGGTACTCTTTAATGAGTACCTCTAAGATGTCAGTCTCTGGCTATAGGCTCATTTAATCCCTACTACAACCTAAAGAGGTAACATCACCCCCATTTCACTCATAAGATAACTGAGACACATGAACTTTCTGTTTACCCTCTGTGTCCGCTTGGTCAGCCGGCAAGTTTTACATCAAATAACACAAATTTAGATTCTAGTCCTCCTCGCCTTCACATTGATCAAATACAACCTGTGCACTACCTTTATCCTTTCCTTCCTAGGGACAACCTTTCTGGAACACTGGAAAACTGAGGCTCGAAGTAGCCAAAGCAACACAGGAACTCAAAAACATCTCAGGGAAGGAGTGATGGAGTGAGCTGAACCTGTTTCACCACACCACCTCCCTCCCATTGTAAAGATTCAGAAAGAACAAAATAGCTGTGTTCAAATATCTAACAAATTGGCAATAGAAATGACATTACACATATTCTATTGAGTGCCAAATGATAGAGCTATGACCTAGTTTGACCACAAAAAGGAAAGTTTTAAGTATTTCCTTCTAATGATCAGTTAGTTGTCTGTTGTTGGTGCATAGTTTAAAACAGAAACTAAAAAGCAAACAACAACCAACCAACCAATCACCTGCTCCAGTGGTACAGGATTTGAGTACCTGCTTGTTGGTTCTATTGAACCACTTTTCAAGCATCCTCCAACACTGAGGCTCTATGATCCCTTCTTCTGTACTTTAGGGGAAGGAGGAGTCTAATGTTATACTACAATGATAAGCCAGCAGTTACCTGGTTTTCTCTGTTAATTTATTCAGATCTCTTCAGAAGAATATCCAGTATGTAAGAAATCTGAGATGCTTCCCATGAACAAGCCCTGTACCACCTGTAATTTACAGGATGGCAGTACTGTGCCTACCTGACTTATGAAAATTCAAGATTTACTCTTGCAGATGATTTGTTCCCCATTTTTTACATTTCTTTTTTATATATGTACTTGTATGAGGTTTAAGACTCTTTTTTCTCACTTAGGATCCAGTCCCTTCCCTCCTCTTCCCATATTCTCAAAGTCTATCTCAGTGATGCTCAGTGATTCCATCTGGCCCCTTACTCACTTAGATCACATGATCAGTCATGTCAAAGGTCCTCATTCCCTAGCTCTACCTTTAAGCCTTCACTTGCCATGATGTTTTTACCAGAAACTCCACAGAAAATACCACCCATACTGTCCCCCCGATAATAAGTAATGATCATGGGCAACTACTGCTCTAAGTTTTAACTCATTTAGTCTTCATTCCAACTCTGTAAGTACTGTCATTATTCCTACTTGAGAGGAGAGTTAGAAGAGAGATAAGGTTAGCTCAAGTGACATATATAAGGTCTCAAAGTTAGAGGTAGAGCTAGGGTCTGCTCCCAGGGACAGCACTCTTAACGACTATGCTACATGTGTCACACTGAACACCTTCAACCTCCCCTTCTCCACCTAAAATCTCTCTGTCTTGGTTGTCCCCCTCATTTCTTTCTGGTCTCTGTCCTCTCTTCCAAGGCTGTCTCCCATTGTGTTCTTAATAACATTCTCATTTCTGTGTTTTCTCTATCAATCCATCTTTGATTCTTCCCATCTTCAGTCTCAATCCTTTCCCTGCCTTAACTTGTTGCAATCTAGAATCTGTTTACCACCCTCACTTTAGTAGCAGTGCTAAATCTACTCTTAATTCACCTGCTTAACCTAAGTGGTCTTCTTTATTACTGTCTCTATGTTGTCGATCCTGTTCACACCACTCCACTGGCAACTCTCTTCTCTCTTCTATTCAATTACTTTCTTTGTCTCTGGTTCTGCTCCTATTTTTCTGGTCTGTCCTTTCTCCTTCTCAGGCTCTTTGTCCTCCTCTCATCATCTAAAAATAAGCATTCCCCAAGGCTCTGTCCTTGACTTTCTTTTCTCCTCTGTTTGCATTCTCTCCCTTGGCAGTCTCACCCACGGAAATAGTTTCAACAATCTCCTCCATGCCATGAAATCTCTCTTGTGAAAGTTAGAATCATCTGGGGCTATTTCCTTATCGTGTCTTCGCGTCCTCAAATATAAGGTCTTTGAATGTGTTGGGCACAGAGAAATGAGAAAGGACAGATTCTCTGACAGTAGATCTTCCTGGAACTAAAAAAGAAGAAAAATGATATTGAGAAGAGGAATCAAAAGAGAAGGAAGAATAGTCCCTTCAGGAAGAAGCACAAGATAAGGGAGAAATGGTTCCACTCCCAAACTTCTAGAATGTTCTTAATGTTATACCTCTAGTTAAGGATTGTTCTTGATTAATTCTCACCATTAAGATCAATTTAATACTTCCTAGAACCTAAGGTTCTTGCCTCCTCTCTAGCCTCATCTTCTACATTCCCCCGAATGCCTGCTTCACTCCAACTGTGTCAAAGTCTTTGTGATTCTCAGTGTACATTATGCTATTGCATCCTCTAGGCCTTTGAACATGATGCTAAAGAATTATTCCTAAAGTATAGTTTGGATGATGACATTATCCCGGTAAAAATCTCTGCAGGTTTTCCTACTGACAGCTAAGATAGCCTAAATTTCTCCATCTACCAGATGAAGCCCACGTTTTCAGCTTCTCAATATTGTCCATGACTGACTCACTTTGCTCTACAGCAGAAACTAACACAACATTGTAAAGCAACTACACTCCAATAAAATTTTTTTTAAATATATTCTCTATGTATTAAGCCTATGATATTCACTGTTCTCTAAATATGCCCAGAATTCCTTGCCTCTTGTCATCTTATGCTGTTAGCCTAGACTGTAATTCCTGTAACATTTCATATCCTCAGCTGCCAAAATTTTATTTGCCCTTAAAGGTTACCTCTAAAGCCCACAGGTTTGTGATCTCTTTCTTTATTCTTCTACCTCTAAGAAGATACAATCTTTCCATCATCCCAAAGCCCTTAGATCTAATTCTGTACCTTATTTGATAGATCATTACATTTGTCCAATTACCCAATAAATTGAAAGCTATTTGAAGTCAAGAAAAATGTCTTTCTTAATTTTCTATCTCCTGCAGATGTAATAGAATGTTTAACCTAAAATAGACAATAAATATCTGTTATCTTAAATATGGTAACTTTCTTCCTCAATTTCTAGAGAGTACGTGCTTTATTTAAAAAAAAAAAAAAACTTCTCCACAGAATGCCTAAAGTTCTCAAGAACACAAATTATATTTTAATTGAAATTATAGTTGTATTGATTCAGTTTTTATCAGAAAGAACCTATTTCTGGAGAGATTAAAGTTCTATCTCCAATAAGAAAAGCTTCTATTGCATTTTAACTATTTTGATTTTCAAATTCTTTCCAACCATTGATAACAGAGGAAGCATTTGATAGTGTTACACCCACCATAAGGAAGGGATAAACTGAGACACATTTTCTAAAATTCAGAACAGCTTAAGTTGAATTATAACACATAGAAATTGGCATTCTCTTAAGATAATATTGGTAAAATTTCCCATAATTTTTTTTCCTTTCTGAGTACCTGAATTTTGACCTTACCAATCTCAAGAGAAAAATACCAAGACAGTACCAGACAATACAAGAAAGATTATTAAACTTTATATAAATCCAGTCAAAGATTATTGACTAATTTCACTCACATGAAATGAGAACATAAACCCCACTACTGCCTTGCTAACTTGCTAACCTTTCAATATGCCTCTGCTAATTTCAAAATTTGAGAGTATGTTCCAAACTGAAGAAGGCACTTAAAAGAAAGAAGAAAATTAATTGTCAGAATAGCCAACTAAAAAAGTACCTGTACAAAGTCAGAGTTTATATTTCCACAGTTCTCTAGTCTTCTGATACTCATAATTTTGGTACTCCAGAAAAAAAAAGACAGTCTAGTCATACATTTTAAAAGAAAATTGATATCATTAATATGCATCAACTCTAGTACATATTTCCTGACCCTTTGAATTTCTTGTATTAACAAATATACATCCATGAGGTTCTGAATCAAAATTTTGTGTTTCTTTTATTAATATACCAAAAAGAAAGGAAATGTTATTCTACTCTTTGCATGCTCTTTATTTTTATTATTCTACTTTACCTTTGGAAATAAATGCCCATGAACGAGGATGGGACAGAGAATATAACCCATTGTATATTATATTCTGTGTTTATATAAAAAATAAAATAGGAATATAAAATATGTTTTACAAAAAAACATTTATTGGGGGATTTATAATGTAGATTTAAATATAATCAAACTTCATGTGCCAAAATTCTTCCTACCATTTACAACTTTCACCACTCCATGCTACTAGTGAAGTGAACTTGTTGCTATTTGTCCAGATTAGGACTGAAGAGATAAGAGTACCAAGATTTGAGTCAACATTATAACCCAAAATTACATGATCTACTCACCAAAACTCCCAACAGACAATCTCCAAAAGCATACTGTCCTACAAAATTTTTAAATTTATTATTTAATATTTAATTTAACAATCTCCAATTATTTAATTGGAGGTAAGTAGAGGAAAGGTAGGGAAAAGTTCAGCTATGAAAATCATCAGATATATTACAAGAATGCTAATAAAAATAACAATGTTCCATATATTAATAAGCTTATTATATATATTACATATAATTTATTTATATATATTATTTCTATTTATTTACATATTTTATATATCATACAATTATTTCTAAGAGTTGCAATACTGCAAACATGAACTCTATTTTAAAGTTTTGTTGGTTTTTTTTTGGTTTTTTGTTTTTGTATTTTTGGCCACACTACACAGTCTGCAGGATCTTAGTTCCCTGACCAGGGATTGAACCTGGGCCCTCAGCAGTGAAAGCGTGGAGCCCTAACCACTGGACCACCAGGGAATTCCCCATAACTCTATTTTATAAATAAGGGAAACAAGGCTTAGAGTTTATATAGCTAACAAGATGTAGAGCTAAGATTCAAATCAAGATCTGTGTCCAAAGCTCTTTCCATTATAACATAACTATTTAAATGTAAATTCAGAGCCAGAGTGAACTCTTCCCTTGTATTTTATTTTATTTATTTATTTTTCCCTTGTATTTTAAAAAGAGGCTGAGGATAAATGAAAATATTAAATAAAGAAAAATAGGGACTAATAACTTGTTCTGTCACAAGCCTTATACCCTCTGAATTCCAGAACCACTTCCCCTCTTCTTCTATTCTTGTATACTTAAGAAAGACATGATGAAGGTACACATGATTTTTAACTTGGGGAAGGATAAATTAGAGAAAATTAGGAAAAATAAAGACATGGTGTGATTCATCAATAGTCATGATTCCTTCAGGCAAGTGCAAGAAAAGTTAGCCAGATTTTAATTACATCTTATTCAAACATTTGTTAATTCAACAAATATTTAGTAAGTACCAGTTCTAAACATAAAGAATACAATATTGACCAAGTCAGATTAGGGACCTGCCCTCATGAAGCTCATATTCTGCTTATATTCCTCAGACATTACTCCTTCAAAGCTCATTCTCTCACACCACCTGCTTTAGGCTGAAACAGGATTGGTCTCTGCATCTGTTTCTCTGACATCATAATGTTCTGATCTTTCATCATTTTTCATGTTATAATATTTTGTTTATGTGAGTCCTTCCCCCCTCTAGACTGTGATTAACTTGAAGTTAGGGCCTACAACTTACTGAACTCTGTACCTCAAGCTCTTTCCATAACGACCAGCACACAAGAAGTGGCCAATAACTGTTTATAAAATGATTGAAAAGAAAAGGCACTGGATTTCCATTTTAGGAATATGGTGTACTAGTGACCTGGACAGACTATCTTGTTTAAATCAACTTATAGTGATAGATGGGAAGTCTTTTTAACTCGTCTTAAATTTATCCATAAACTAGCAAAACATATGGGCTATTTGGGTGAAAAACAAGGTGAAGGCAGGAATCTAGAAAGGTAAGATATGTAAATTATTTAAAATAGTAATAATTTTAGTATTTAAAATAGTTATATATTATATTTATTAAGTAGTAATTATTTAAAATAGTTTTTGCTTGAGAGTATTTATAAAACCAGGGAGATCAAGCCTTTGTTGTTCAGCCTTATGAAGTTTGAAGAATAGGAATAAAATCTCTAGGGCTCACTCAAGGTGGAGATTACAATAGATCCCCCCACTATAAAATGTAAGCACCAAAGGGCAATACTCTACCATCCCTGTTCTGATGGATCGCACACACACAAAAAATGATGATCTCAAAACTTTGTGTTAGTGAATAAAAAACTATCTTCCCTGAAAAATTATAACCAAAAACTAGACCTCATATTGTTTGTGAATTGAGTTCATACTACATTGGTGGTCAGAAAAGCTTCAAGCTGAGAATTTGCTGGGAGTAGTCCTAATCAGGTAAGGCCTCTAGATACCTGCCAGAAGCAAACAACAATTCTACCTAGACCAACTCTCTTTTATCCAAGACCTTAGAGAGTGTCCACAGAAAAAGTATACCTAATTATCAAGAGTTAGTAAACAGCCAAGGACAAAAAACACATCATGAGGTAAAACCAAGCAGAAAAAACATAACAGAATCAGATCCACACAGAATTTAAATACTAGATTTAGCAGAAACAATATATTGACTACCCATGTTTAATACATTCAAAGAACTAAAATAGAGGTTTGATATTATGAATGAGTTAAGAACCAAATTATTTGAAAAGGGACTAAAAAGAACTTCCAGAAACTAAAATATAATAAAAAATAAATGGAAATACCTAAAAGCAAATTAGACACAGCAAAAGAGATACTCAGTAAGCTGAATGATAGCACTGAAGAAACTATTCAGAATATAGCACAGAAAGACAAATAAGTATCAAGAGATGTGAATGACAAAGTGGGAAAAGCTAAAATAAAAATTTTTTTAAGTGGGAAAAGCTAACCTACTGGAGTTCCATAGGAAAAATGAGTGAGAATAGGGCAAAGACAATATTTGAATAGATAACGGCTTGGAACTAAGGAAACATAATATCACAAACTCAAGAACCCCAAAAATCCAAGTAAGAAGAATATTGAAACTGTAGAATGTTAAAGGATCTTAAAGTCAGACAGACAGAAAAGGTAGATTGTATTCAAAGGAGAATCAATTAGACAGATGGCTGATTTAGCTTCAGCAACAGTGGAAGCAAGACAGTGGATGATATTTTCATTACAAAGAGAGAAAATAACTCTTATTCTAGAGTATTATAGTAAAGTTATTTTCGTAAGTGGAGAGAATGTAATGATATCAGGAAAATAAAGTTTTAAGTTTTCCACCAACGAACTTTCACTAAAAGAAATTATAAACAACATATTTTAGGCAGCAGAAATGTGATTTCAAAGCAGGTGTGAATTTCAAGAAGTAATGAACATCAGAAAGAATTGTAAATATTTTAATAATTCTAAACATATTTTGACATACAAAAAGAATAAAACATAATATTTTAAAATAATACACTAAAATATATGACAACAATGGCATATAAGTTGGGAAAGGATGAATGGAGATACAGTATTCTAAGGTGTGTGTATATTATATCAATAGTAGGCAGACAGGTAGAGCTGATAATCAGATGTTTTGGCTGCTATCAGTTCTGACTATTCAACATCTATTTAAAATTATCAGAGCTCATAGTGTGCTGGTATCAAATATTTTGAATACGAACTGTGGGTAAATGTTTTTAACTTTGATAAGATATGGGTGCATGTTTTAATTTCTCAGATAACCATGAAGAGCATTAACAGAATATATAAATTCAAACAACTGAAGAGGAAAATGAAATCATAGCCCAAAAAGAGCAGTGAATCAAAAGAAGGCAAAAAAAGAGAGAAGAAAAAATAGAACAAGGAGTAACAATAGAAATCACAAAGATGGTGAATTTAAATCCAAGTAAATCTGTAATTATGTTAAATGTAGCATACTTAAGATCTGTATCATTTATTCTATAGAAAGTATACCTCAATAAAAAATATCAATAGACTAAATTGTTAAGTTGAAAAAGAAACTTTGTCATGTTGAATTTTAAAAGTACAACTAAATACTGCATAAATTTGAAACATTAGAATATTAAAAGGTAAAAGAAAAAAATGGAAAAATTCTATCATGCAAATGGTAAACCAGATAAAACTGGTATATATAACTACAGCTGAAATAAACACATTTAAGGGAAAAAACACTGCAAGAGACAGCATGTGCTGTATAATAATAAAGGGTTTAATTCATCATGAAGACATAAAAATCATATATATATACAAAACCCTAAATATATAAGGTATAAATTTGAGAACTAAAAAGAAATTGAGAAATCTACCATTATAGTAGATTAGCATAGATTAGTATAGCATTCTCAGTAATTGATAGATTAAGCAGAAAAAAATGAGAGAGTTCATTTAAATGAAATAATTAATAAATTGATCTAATGTCAATACATAGAACACTGCAAACTAACACCAAAGATATATACATTATTCTCAACCACAATGGAACATTGATGAAAATTGATCCTATGCTATGCAAAAAGTCAAGCCTAAATGTATTTAAAAGATTTAGGATTATATGCGTCACAATACAATTAACTTAAAATCAATAACAAAACATCAAATAGTAAAACATCATGAGTTTGGAAATTAATAAACATTTTTAAGTCCATGAGTTAAAGGGTCATAATGATAATTAGAAAATATTTAGGACTTCAAACTAGTGAGAAATACTACAATTCAAAACCTGTAATGGTACAGCCAAAACTGTTCTTAGAATGAAATATATAAAAGCTTAAAACTTAGAAAAGACTAACTAAAATTAAATAGCAAAACATCCATCTTGAGAAGCTAAAAAAAACATCTAAAGTAAAAGAAAAAAAATACCTTTAAAGAGAGCAAAATAGTGATCCTTAAAAAATACATAGGTTGGATCTATAAAAACTGTCAAAATTGACAGGTCTCTGCTACAATTCATTAATCAAAAGTGAGACAGAAAGCAAAATAAGCAATATTGTAAATGATAAAGAGACATTACACATTCAGCAGATATTTAAAAGATGAGCAAATACTCTGATCAACTTTATGAAAACAGTTTGAAAACTTAGATGAAATAGATACATTCCTTTAAAAATGCAACAAAAACTCATTTGAAAAGAAATAGAAAGCCCAACTAGGATTAATGACAACCATTAAGTAGTTGAGTCAGTATGTCAAAATCTTTTCACAAAATTACAGGCCCAAATGACCTTGTTTGCAAGTTTGAATATATTTTATAAAACAGTCAACAAACAAATCTATTACCACACAAAATATTCCAGATTATAGGGTAAAAGAGGAAACAGTTGCATTTCATGTTATGAGCCAAGTTAATTTGATTCCAAAACCTTAAAAGGACAGAACAAGACAGGAGAATAAAGACCAATCTTGCTCATGAATATAGTTACAAATAACTCATACTAAATTTAATACCGAAACTTAAAATGATAGTACAAGGAAGGAAAAGTAAAGAACAACTCACACACACACAAAAAAGACACATAAGGTATACACACATACACACACACACACACACGTGTATGTTAGAAATACAGAATGTATGTGTGTGTGTATATATATACACACACATATGTGTATATGTACATTAAATACATAGAAAATATATATGGGTCAATCACATGGGGAAGAAATGAGATTGGATCCTACCTCAGACCATATGCTAAAATCAATTCCAGATATATTAAACTTCTAGAAAAGATATTGTGATTTACTCTTATTCATAAATATTCTGTCTGTTTCCCCCAAATATTAAAAAAAAACCCACAAAATAAAAATACCTGATGGGACTACAACCAATTTAGTCTTCTCGCTCTCTTTGTCTATCAATTATCCCTAGCCATTTTGAGTCCTCACCTGAGCCCTATTTAATTCTAGCAACTCAAATGCCATTTCTGATAACTGCCCTAAATCATCTCATCAGAAAGAAACATTAAGCTATGCTATCACCCTGCCTTCCTTATTTTCTTTCATTTCTTGAGAAGAAACTGAGGAAAGGATCAAGCCTGCACATAAAAGTACTGCCTATCTCACAATCCACCACTGCTTAATTCAATTGGGAGTTTTGTTTTGGCTTTTTCTTTCCTCAATTGGTAGTCATGGGTAGGAACAAGGTAAACGTTTTGTTTATATTTTGTTTGTTCACAAAGATTCTAAATTTGTAAGAACCTATTTATATTTGGCAAGCATTATTGTCAAACAGCTCTGAATATCCAAGCTTCTCAAATGCTCCATTAACTGAGTTTCTCTACAAAAAGTGGCAGATACATCCTGTCAACTTTGACTCTTGGCATTGCATGTCTTTTTATTCATTCACTTATTCATTCTCAATTCACTTTATATATGTCTAGTTTATTTCTCTCACTTATATCTAAACCATCACCTAATACATCCAAAACCCTCTTATTGATTCTGTTTTCATTAGTAAACAAAATAGACAATTTTTTTTCTCTCGTGGAATTTAAATTCAAATGGATCCAAAACAGAAAATAATAATATAAATAATAAATTGATTTGTTATTAAGTTAGATAATAAGCGCTTTGGAAAAAAAGACAATATGGTGAAAGGGTTGGGGAGCTGGGTAGCAGTTAAGTTTATAAAAGGGATCAAACAAGGTTGCATGAATAAGAAGACACCTGAGGAAAGATTTGAAGCAGGCGAGGAAATGCATAAGGATTTTTCCTGGCATTTAGCAATGGTGCTGAAAATCGGCCCTATGATAAAATTTTGAGCTCATTATACTATCCTTCAAAAATGCTTAACATTTTAGAAGGATAAGCATGATGATGTATACTTGTCCCCTTGGTCCTGAAAAACAAACTGTGTTGTAGTGAAAAAGTAAATATTTCAGAGTTAGAAAAACTTAAGTTCTTATCTCATTTCCAAAATTTACTAGTCTTATATCCCTAGGCAATTTTTTTTTGGAAAATGTTGAAAATAAATTTATTTGGGAAAGTTCAAGATATCTTACATTACCAAATATAAGGTGAACATGAAATAAGGCAATTCCCCACTTTTCCAGAAGAAGATCCAATTAAAGATTTTTTTCAGTCAATTTGAAATACAAATACGTAGGGATGCAAGGAAGGTAGTCAAATGTCTACTTTTTTTACGGTACACGGGCCTCTCACTGTTGTGGCCTCTCCTGTTGCGGATGCTCTGGACGTGCAGGCCTAGCCGCTCTGCGGCATGTGGGATCTTCCCGGACCAGGGAATGAACCCGTGTCCCCTGCATCGGCAGGTGGACTCTCAACCACTGCGCCACCAGGGAAGCCCTCTACTTATAATATTAAACTAATTACCTTATTTATGTATATTAAAAACTTATGTAAAATAATAAAGTAATTACTAATATTGCTTTATTCCACTTTAATGTCATGATTATTTTTAAAAATTCTTCACTGTATCTTTTACCTCAGTCTCTCAGTCATCAATAGGAAAGTTTTAAAGTTTTTAAACAAATTATTTCCAGAGAATATTTTCTCTTAATTTTTATTGGAGTTTGGTTGCTTTACAATGTTGTGTTAGCCTCCACTGCACAAAAAAAATGAATCAGGCATACACATATAGATATGCCCTCCCTTTTGGACTTCCCTCCCATTTGGGTTACCACAGTGCATTAGGTAGAGTTCCCTGTGCTCTACAGTATGTTCCTATCAGTTGTCTATTTTAACATAGTATCAATAATGTATATGTCTCAATCCCAGTCTCTCAATTCCTCTCACCCCACCCCTTTTCCCCTTGGTATCCGTGTATTTGCTCTCTATGTCTCTTGTCTCTATTTCTGTTTTGCAAATAAGATCATCTATACCATTTTTCTAGATTGCACATATATACATTATTTGCTTTTCTCTCTGACTTACTTCACTCTGTATGCTACTCTCTAGGTCCATCCACGTTTCTACAAATGACCCAACTTCATTCCATTTTATGGCTGAGTAATATTGCATTGTATATATGTAGCACATCTTATTTATCCATTCCTCTATTGATGAACATTTAGGTTGCTTCCATATCCAGACTATTGTAAATAGTGGTGCTGTGAACATTGGGGTGCATGTGCTTTTTTTGAATGATGGTCTTCTCTGGGTATATGCCCAATAGTGGGATTGTTGGGCCATGTGGTAGTTCTATTTTTTGTTTTTTTAAGGAACCTCCATACTGTTCTCCATAGTGGCTGTATCAATTTACATTCCCACTAACAGTGCAAGAGGGTCCCCTTTTCTCCACAGCCTCTCCAGCATTTATTGTTTGTAGATTTTTTGATGATGGCCATTTTGACCAATGTGAGGTGATACCTCATTGTAGTTCTGATTTGCATTTCTCTAATAATTAGTGATGTTGAGCACTTTTTCATGTATTTGTTGACCATCTATATGTCTTCTTTGGAGAAATGTCCACTTAGGTCTTCTGCCTATTTTTTCATTGGTTTGTTTGGTTTTTTTGATATTGAGCTGTATGAGCAGCTTGTATATTTTGAAGATTAATCCTTTGTCAGTTGCTTCATTTGCAAATATTTTCCCCCATTCTGAGGGTTGTCTTTTCATCTTGTTTATGGTTTCCTTTGCTATGCAAAAGCATTTAAGTTTAATTAGATCCCATTTGTTTACTTTTGTTTTAATTTTCATTGCTCTAGGAGGTGGGTCAAAAAAGATGTTGCTGTTATTTATGTCAGAGAATGTTCTGCCTATGTTTTCCTCTATGAGTTTTATAGTGTCTTATCTTACATTTAGGTCTTTAATCCATTTTGAGTTTATTTTTGTGTATAGAGTTAGGAAGTATTCTAATTTGATTCTTTTACATGTAGCTGTCCAGTTTTCCCAGCACCACTTATTGAAAAGGCAGTCTTTTCTCCATTGTAAATCCACTGACTTTTCTCCATTGTCTATTCTCCATTTTGTCTCCTTTCTCATAGATTAGGTGACCATAGGCTGCATGGGTTTATCTCTGGGTTTTCTATCCTGTTCCATTAATCTATATTTCTGTTTTTGTGCCAGTGCTATACTGTCTTGATTACTGTAGCTTTGTAGTATGGTCTGAAGTTAGGGAATCTGATTCCTCCAGCTCCATTTTTCTTTCTCAAGATTGCTTTGGCTATTCAGGATCTTTTGTGTTTCCATACAAATTCTAAAATTTTTTGTTCTAGTTCTGTGAGAAATGCCATTGGTAATTTGATAGGGATGGCATTGAATCTGTAGATTGCTTTCTGTAGTACAGTCATTTTCACAATACTGATTATTCCAATCCAGGAACATGGTATATCTCTCCATCTGTTTACATCATCTTTAATTTCTTTCATCAGTGTTTTACAGTTTTCTAAGCACAGATCTTTGGTCTCCTTAGGTAGGTTTATTCCTAGGAATTTTGTTCTTTTTGTTGCAATGGTAAATGGGAATGTTTCCTTAATTTCTCTTTCTGCCCTTTCATTGTTAGTGTATAGGAATGCAAGAGATTTCTGTGTATTAATTTTGTATCCTGCAACCTTACCAAATTCATTGATTAGCTCTAGTAGTTTTCTGGTGGCATCTTTAGGATTTTCTATGTATAGTATCATATCACCTGCAAACAGTGACAATTTTACTTCTTCTTTTCCAATTTGGATTCCTTTTATTTCTTTTTCTTCTCTGATTGTCATGGCTAGGACTTTCAAAACTATGTTGAATAATAGTGGTGAGAGTGGACACCCTTGTCTTGTTCCTGATCTTAGAGGAAATGCTTTCAGTTTTTCACCATTAAGAATAATGTTTGCTGTGGGTTTGTCATATATGGCCTTTATTATGTTGAGGTAGGTTCCCTCTATGCCCACTTTCTGGAGAGTTTTTATCATAAATGGGTGTTGAATTTTGTCAAAAGTTTTTCTGCATCTAATAAGATCATATGGTTTTTATTCTTTAATTTATTAATATGGTGTATCACATTGATTGGTGTATATTGAAGAATGCTTGCATCCCTGTAATAAACCTCACTTGATCATGGTGTATGATGTTTTAAATGTGTTTTGGATTCTGTTTGCTAGTATTTTGTTGAGGAATTTTGCATCTGTGTTCATCAGTGATATTGGCCTGTAATTTTCTTTTTTTGTGATATCTTTGTCATGTTTTGGTATCAGGATGATGGTAGCCTGGTAGAACGAGTTTGGGAGTGTTCCACTCTCTGCAATTTTTTGGAAGAGTTTGAAAGGATAGGTGTTAGTTCTTCTCTAAATGTTTGATAGAATTCACCTGTGAAGCCAACTGGTCCCTGGAGTTCTTCCCTAAATGTTTGATAGAATTCACCTGTGAAGCCATCTGGTCCCTGGACTTTTGTTTGCTGGAAGATTTTTAATTACGGTTTCAATTTCGTTACTTGTGATTGGTCTGTTCATATTTTCTATTTCTTCTTGGTTCAGTCTTGGAAGGTTGTACTTTTCTAAGAATTTGTCCATTTCATCCAGATTTTCCATCTTATTGGCATATAGTTGCTTGTAGTACTCTTTTATGATCTTTTGTATTTCTATGGTGTCAGTTTTAACTTCTCCTTTTTCATTTCTAATTTTACTGATTTGAGTACTCTCTCTTTTTTTCTTGATGAGTCTGGATAAAGGTTTATCAATTTTGTTTATCTTCTCAAAGAGCCAGTTTTTAGTTTTATTGATCTTTGCTATTGTTTTCTTCATTTCTATTTCATTTACTTCTGCTCTGATCTTTATGACGTCTTTCCTTCTACTAACTTTGGGGTTTGTTTGTTCTTCTTTCTCTAGTTGTTTTATGTGTAAGGTTAGGTTGTTTATATGAGGTTTTTCTTGTTTCTTGATGTAGGATTGTACGGCTATAAACTTCCCTCTTAGAACTTCTTTTGCTGTGTCCCATAGGTTTTGGGTCATCATGTTTTCGTTGTCATTTGTTTCTAGATATTTTTTGATTTCCTCTTTAATTTCTTCATAGATCTCTTGGTTATTTAGAAGTGCATTGTTTAACCTCCATGTGTTTGCATTTTTTACAGTTTTTTCTTTCCTGTAATTGATTTCTAATCTCATAGCATTGTGGTCGGAAAAGATGCTTGATACGATTTCAATTTTCTCAAATTCACTGAGGCTTGATTTGTGATCCACGATGTGATCTATCCTAGAGAATTTCCATGAGCACTAGAGAAAAAAGTATATCTTCCACTTTCGGGTGGAATGTCCTATAAATATCAATTAAGTCTACTTGGTCTATTGTGTCATTTAAAGTTTTGTGTTTCCTTATTTATTTTCTGTTTGGATGATCTGTCCATTGGTGTAAGTGGGGTGTTAAAGTCCCCCTCTATTATTGTTACTTTCGATTTCTCCTTTTATGGCTGTTATGGCTGTTAGCATTTGCCTTATGTATTGAAGTGCTCCTATGCTGGATGCATAGATATTTACAATTGTTATATCTTCTTCTTGGATTGATCCCTTGATCATTATGTAGTGTCCTTCCTTGTCTCTTGTAATAGTCTTTATTTTAAAGTCTATCTTGTCTGATACGAGTATTGCTACTCCAGCTTTCTTTTGATTCCCATTTGCATGGAATACCGTTTTCTATCACCTCACTTTCGGTCTGTATGTGTCCCTAGGTCTGAAGTGGGTCTATTGTAGACAGCATATATACAGGTCTTGTTTTTGTATCCATTTAGCTAGCCTGTGTCTTTTGGTTGAAGCGTTTAATCCACTTACATTTAAGGTAATTTTATGTTCCTATTACCATTTTCTTAATTGTTTTGGGTTTGTTCTTTAGGTGTTTCTCTTTTCTTTTGTTTCCTGCCTAGAAAAGTTCCTTTAGCATTTTTTGTACTGCTGGTTTGGTGGTGCTGAATTCTCTTGGCTTTTGCTTGTCTGTAAAGCTTTGGATTTCTCCATCTATTCTGAATGAGATCCTCACTGAAGTGTAATTCTGGTTGTAGGTTTTTCCCTTTCATCACTTTAAACATGTCCTGTCGTTCCCTTCTGGCCTGCAAAGTTTCTGCTGAAAAATCAGCTTATAACCTTACGGGGATTCCCTTGTAGGTTATTTGTTGCTTTTCCCTGCTGCTTTTAATATTTTTTCTTTGTATTTAATTTTTGTTAGCTTGATTAATATGTGTCTTGGCGTGTTTCTCCTTGGGTTCATCCTGTATGTAACTCTCTGTGCTTCCTGGACTTGACTATTTCTTTTCCCATGTTAGGGATGTTTTCAACTATAATCTCTTCACATATTTTCTCAGTCACTTTCCCTTTCTCTTCTTCTTCTGGGACCCCTATAATTCGAATGTTGGTGCATTTGATGTTGTCCCAGAGGTCTCTGAGACTGTCCTCAAGTCTTTTCATTCTTTTTTCTTTTTTCTGTTAGGCAATTTTCTTAACTCTCTTCATTTTAATTTAACCATTTGTAAAAAATGAGTGTAACAAATCCCTTTCATATGATTGGGATTGTGATTAGCTTTATATCAATATTATATTAAGTATTCAATGGATGGTATAAGCATATAGTTTTAGATTTCCTTAATGTTTCTGAAGATATTTTCAGGATTAAAAAAATGAGAAACATAGTAATGGTCCATAAGTAAAGTTGTAACTGAAAAAAGTAAGTTAAACTATATCACAACCTATTTAACTAGAATATAAAAATAATAAGATTTGTCCAATTATCTAATGCATCCACTTAGATTATTGAGTGTCTACTGTCTGTCAGATACTGTTTAAGATTCTGGAAATCCAAAGATGAATTAAAATTTCTTCCTAGATGAATTAAAATTTTTCTTTAGGGAAGAGGTAGAACTACTGTCAATTATAGTGTAATGTGATAAAAGTTGTAATGCAATAATACTAGGTCTGTAATGTAAGTGGAGTGAAGTACCTGATTTTGCCTGAGATAGTTTGGAAAAAGTTTCAAAGAGGAGTTTATAACTTGAGATGTGATTTGAAGTACAACCATGAGTTCAGCAGACTGGCACACAGATAAATACATTTTATAGGGAATAGCAGGTGCAATGAAACCAAAGCATAAGAAAGCATAACTATTTTAAGGGGACTCCAAGTAATTTTCTCTGACAAGAGCAAAGGGTGGAAAGGAAGATCAACAAATGTTGAAAGGACAAAGAAGTCAGCTAGGACCACATCCTCGGCACTACTGACTTTACCTTATGTGTAATGTAAGGAAATGACATGGTCCACTTTGCAATGAAGCTGTACCATGCTGGTGGCTACTTAGAAAATGACGAGGCTAGAAGGCTATTGTTAATTAACACAAGTGAAAATTTACGAAAGTCTAAATTAATATAGAGAAGCAAGATTAACTCTAATCAAGGGATGGAAATAAAAGATACTTAAGAGGTAGAATCAATGAATCACAACAAACATTCTGGTTGATATTAATTTCGTTAACGTACACAAAGATATTCATTTAGATAAAATGGAAACTAGGAGCAAGTATATAAACATGAGGGATGCAAGTGCTAAATAGAGAGGAGATAAAAAACCTGGGAAGGAGTCTGAGGAAAACTAGTATGAACCTTGGAATAACAATAGACAGTGGTACCATAAAAACCAAAGTATTTCTTGAGTATTTCTTGAGTATTCAAGAAAAAAGAAAGTCAAACAAAGACAAAAAGAAGTCAAATAAAATAAGTACCAAAAAGTATCCATTGAATTTGCTAGCTAAAAAGTGTGTTTATGAAGTTTTAAAAGACAAAAACCCAAATTAGATGGGCTTAAGCAAAACCAGTATACCTCACATGGCTGATATACCCAGAAGTAGTGCCAGAAATTTGAAGCTAAAAGGCTGAGAAATTGAGGTAAACTTTCAGAAGTCTTATAAAACTGAGAAGACAAACGTTGGATTTCAGAATCTACTGAGGTAAACAAACTCAGTAAATGTCCCAGGCATTCAGTTGATATCCCTGAATAGCTACATGTTAAAATAAGTTGCAAAATGGAAAAAACACCAGGAATGTAAAAGACTAGTCAATTTCAGTCTGACATATAAATAATTTAGAAGTTGTCACTACCATCACTTGATCTAATTTATATTTATAAAATATCCATTCAACAACAGCAGACTATACATTCTTTCAAGGACCAACAAAACATATACCATGATAGGCTATATTCTGGATTATAAACAAACCTTAACAAATTTAAAAGAATTGAAATTATACAGAGTGTTCTCTGACCACAATGGAATCATATGAGAAATCAATAACACAAAGATGCAGAAAATCTCCAAACCCATGCTAACTCTAAATAATCCATGAGTAAAAGAGGAACTCTCAAACAAAAGAAAATTTAAATACATTGAAATGAATGAAAATGAAAATACTTCCTAACAATTTTGTGAGACACAACTAAAGTACTAAAATCAGTCAATTGTAATGCAATGTGATAAGTGCTACAATGGAGTGGGAAATTTATAACACTAAATGCTTATATTTGAAAAGAGGGAAAATCCCAAATCAACAATCTAAGCTCCCATCTCAAAAGCTTAAAAAAGGAAGAGCAAAATAAGCCAAATGCAAGCAGAAGGGAAGAAATAATAAAAAGCAGAAATCAATAAAGTCAGTGAAACAAATGCTGGTTCTTTGAAAAGAATGATAAAATTGATAAGGCTGTTGCACTACAAACAGAAGAAAGATATAAATTATTTAATATCAGGAATAAAACAGACAAGATCACTACTGACCCTGAAGACATCAAAAGAATAATAAGGAAATACTACAAACAACTCTACACCCATAAGTTTGATGACTTACATGAAATGAATGTATCAATTCCTCAAAAAACACAAACTACCACAACTCACCCAAAATGTAATAGATAATTCAAATAGCCCTAAAACTATTAAGAAAAACAAATTCATAACTTAACAATTCCAAAAAAAGGAATCACTGGGCCCAAATATTTTCACTGGAGAATTCTACTAAACATTTAAAGAAGAATTAACATGATTCTAAACACTATGCTAATAAAAGAAATCAAAGATTTATTTCATTAGAGAGATATAGCATGCTCATGAATTGGAAGACTTAATATGGTAAAGATATCAATTCTCCCCAAATTGATAAACAAGTTTAACATAATTCTTGTCAAACTCCCAGCAAGATTTCTGTAGATACCAATAAGACTATTCTAAAATTAATGTAGCAAGGCAAAGGAACTAGATTAGCTGCTATGGACTGAATATTTGTCTCTCCCAAAATTCACATGTTGAAACCCTAATCCCTAACATTATGGTATTTTTAGATGAGGCTTTTGGGAAGTAGTTAGGTCATGAGAGCGGAGCTTTCATAATGGGCTTAATAACTTTATAAGAAGAGACAGGAGAGAGCTTGCTTCCTCTCTTCTCTCTGCCGTGTGAAGACACAGCCAAAAGACAGCTATCTGTGGTTTTGCAAAACATTAACATTGGGAGAAACTGGGTAAAGCATTTATGGGACCTCTCTATGTTATTTCTTATAACTACATGTAAATCTATAATTATCTCAAGATTAAAAATTTAATTTAAAATAAATTATTGTTGAAGTAATAAATGTAGTGAATGAACTAAGAATAAAGGAAAAATGATTCTCCAAAGAAATTATGGTGGTGTTACTAGAAGAATAGAGAGTGAATACTGTGTGCAAACACACAGCTGTCCAACATAGAAAGACATCAAAACTTATTTACTCCTGTTACTAGATGTTATTGTTTCATATTTATATTATTTACCATCAAAGATTTGGAAAAGCAAACACGATTTGTCTTTCCTCTACCAATGGCAATCTTGGAATTGCTTACTTTCTGATATAGTCTTTAATAATACTTTGGAAAAATACACATATAACCTACTACTACATCAAAGATGATAATGTGTATTAGAAATGGGGGAATAAAATAAATAAATTAGATTTACAAATAACACCTTCCTGTTGACCTCAAATTTTTATAAATTAGAGAGTTGTACAGAATATCTAAAGCCACCACTGTTACAGAGTAATGAGCTTATTGACAAGCTCTTAATAGTCATCATTATAGTATTTAAGGTTCTTTTTTAAAGATGTCCTGCCTCCATATTCCCTGTGTTCAAATTACAGAAGTCTGTCTCAGCTAAGCAGGAGAATGAAGTACAAGGAATTGGAAGTTGGCCAAGTTACCATTAGCACCAATCAGCATCCTCTCTACACTCACAGAGGGCTTGGAACTGGACTATCAAGGAAGCAGACTCCAAAGAAGCAGGTCTTTCTTGGACTCACCAAAGGCTTTTTAACTGCCTCCAAAAGTAAAAACGTCATTTATGCAGACCACTGAGGAAAGTGTGGCTTGTAATTGGATATACCACTTCACACTACAATGGTACCGTGTTCAAGCATCCATTGCAAGGAATAAATATTATCACTCTACAAAGCAGTATATAAGCCTTGCTAGACAGGCAAATACAGTGGTGTGTAATTGGCAAAGTGGCCTATAAGGTGCCTTTCTAATTTAAGATTTCACAATTTCATAAATACTACTAAATGTTAATGATAATGAGAGTTCACATGTGTATGATGCTTTATGTTTGAAAATCACTTTCACTTCAATGATTGCATTTTATTCTTACAATCTGCCCTATGAGGCAATTATTCTTTCTTTTACAAATGAGAAACTGAGGTTTGAAGAGCTGAAGTGACTCTAGAAGAATATAAAGCCAGTGAGTGGTGGCATGTGGACCTGAACCCAGGTCTCACTATATGCAATTCTCTGGCTCTCTAATGAGACCATATCCTATTAACAATGTATCTGGTACCAGAGGAGCAATGGAAATAAAATAATACTTTCAAAGAAATAAAATTAGCTCTAAATTCTTTTACCTACAATCCAATTATATTAAGAAAGTGGCTTGTTTACAAATCTGAGAATTGGATAGTCTGTGAATGGTAGTCAGAAGACCCCCATTCAACTGCCAGTAATGGATTAC
Organism: Aethalodelphis obliquidens; assembly: GCF_003676395.1. Lineage (NCBI taxonomy): Eukaryota > Metazoa > Chordata > Mammalia > Artiodactyla > Delphinidae > Aethalodelphis > Aethalodelphis obliquidens. The sequence goes on along the minus strand of NW_020837957.1, from coordinate 6,085,572 downwards.
TTCTTTACTTTTTATTGATATGCAGCATACCCTTTTACAGATCTCAGGCACATTTACACAGCACAGTAATAAAAGACAGTGCCTGAAACAAGGATTACAGACTGTGCATGTAAAACAGAAGCAGAGTGGATATACACTCATAGAGATTTACACACACACACACACACACACACACACACACACACAAAACTGCTGGTATCTGAATGAAAAGAAGCTGACTCCTGACACTCAAAGCCAAAATTTAATGGTTAGCAAGTAAGAAGCTATTTTCCTAGGAAGCATAATTTGAATTGGGTAAGATGGGTTGCTTTTCTAAGGTCTGCAGAAGACCATTTTTCAAGGTTCAGGCTATTATTAATAGCTTTTTTCTTTTTCTAAAACTATTTTGTGTCTGGCACTGAACTAGGAGAAATTTACATATATTATGCCTACTCATTACAAAAATACTACAGGGTAGGTATTTCTATCCACATTTAACAGAAATACAGACTAAGGTTCAAGATGTTAAAATTGCATGCTTAAGATGTTACAGCTGGTAACTAGGACTCCAGTCTAAGTATGTTGGACTATAAAGTCTACTTTCTTTTTTTACCATCATACCCCAGTTTTATTTTATGAACGTGGTCACCCATCTTTTCCATCTCTTGTCACAGATATTTGGCAGGCATTAGAGTTAGGAAAGGTGGGGATACTCTATTATGCCCCTTTTCTGCCATTTGATAGTAGGAAGAAGTGAAAGGCTCTCTTGCTTTGGGCAGGTACTCATGTACCAAAAGTAAACAAAACATCAACTGAGCAATATAGTACTGGCACAGGGATATACTTACAGACTAATGGAATAGAATTGAGAGTCTAGAAATAAACCCATATATACATAGACAATTAATTTTGACAAGGGTGCCAAGATGACTCAATAGGGAAAGAAGAGTCTTTTCAATAAATTATGCTGGTAAAGCTGGATAACCACATGCAAAATAGTGAATCTGGACCCCCCACTTCATACCTTATACAAACATTAACTCAAAATGGATCAAACACTTAAATGTAAGAGCTAAAACTATAAAACTATTAGCAAGAAAACAGGGATAAATCTTCATGACTTTGGATTTGGCAATGAATTTTGAGATTTGACACCAAAAGCACATGCAACAAAAGATGGTAGCTACATTAAAAGATAGACAAATTAAGCTTCTTAAAAATAAAAACTTAGGTCCATCAAAGGACACTCATATCCATACATACATATCAAGAAAGTAGAAAGATGACCTACAGAATGAGAGAAACTATTTGTAAATCATATATCTGATAAGGGTTTAGTATCAAGAATGTATAAAGAACACTTAAACAACAAAAAGACAAACAACCCAATTAGATAATATGCAAACTACTTCAATAGACATTTCTCTAAAGAAGATATACAAATGGCTAACAAGCATATAAAAAGATGTTCACTGATTGGCCATTAAGGAAATTCAGATCAAAACCACAATGGTATACTACTTCACACCCACTAGGAAGGCTGTTAAGTTCATATATACATACATACATACAGAAACTAACAAGTGTTGGTGAGGATGTGAAGAAATAGGAACCTTCACACATTCCTAATGAGAATGTAAAATGTTGCAGCAACTTTGGAAAATAGTTTTGTGTTTCCTCAAAAGATTAAACATAGAATTACAATATGACTCTGCAATTCCACTCCTAGGTATGTACCCCAAATAACTGAAAATGGGTACTCAAGCAAACACTTGTTCCTGAGTGTTCAGAGCAACACTATTTACAATAGTCAAAAGGTGGAAACAACTAAATGTTTGTCAACAGATGAATGGATAAGCAAATTGTGGTGTATTACACAATGTAATATTATTCAGTCATAAGAAGGAATCAAATACTGATATATACTACAACTTGAGTGAACCTCAGAAACATTATGCTGAAAAAATCAAGATGTAAAAGGTCACATGTATGAGTCCTTTGATGAGAAGTGTCATGAATAGGAAAATCCATAGAGACAGAAATCAATTAGTGGTGCCAGAGATGAGAGTAGGGGAAAATAGAGAGTGATTACTTATGGAGTACAAGGTAGGGATGTTCTTATGTGATGAAAATGTTTAGAAACTAGAGAGGTGGTGGTTTCACAACACTGTGAGCGTACTAAATGACAATGAATTGTATACTTTAGAAAGGTTAATTGTATGTTATTTGAATTTCACTTCAATAAAAAACAAGTGAGCAGTTCTGAGCTCAGTCATTAGCTCAAACATCTTTGCTACTTTATTTCTGAGATAAGCTTGGGTTGACTCTGATCTCTGTGTTTATTATATTTCCTATCTAAATTCCTTGCTTTCATATATCTCATTTTTCACCACTATAACTATATCACAAGGAGATAAAGCACCCCACTTCATTTAGCTCCTGTCTTTAAGTAATGTCCAAAATACACATCTTTTACCGAATAAGATGTCCGTATATCCTCAGCCTTTTAATGATATATTAAAAATTTTTTGAACTTCTCTCCATAAATATCATGAGAAAAGCTTTATAATCAAATATCTTTTGATGTCATCAAAGCACTGAGAAAATGACTGTCATCCAAGAGAAAAATATCAATACCAAATTGATTTTGTTAGCATTCAAACTGCACCACAGAAAAACTAAGAAAACCTAATTTTGATTTGATCAAAACTTTTTGCAACTGTAAAATAAGATAAAAGGTACAATGAAGAGAATTTGAATGACTTAGAAATATTCATCAAGTCAGCAACCAACAGAATCACACATTACCATCTTGACATCTTTAACAGTGACTTCAGATTATATGATTCTCATGGACTGGCAGATGTGGGCAGGGCTAAATCTGATTTTGGAATTTTTTTAAAAATCCTCTTTGTAGTCTAGACAATGTTGCGCTTTTTAAAACTTTGGAGGAGTTACTTAATTTTCAGAGGATTTTTTCAACCAGAAAATGTGGTCATATGTGGAAAAATGTTTTGTGAAAATACAAATAAAACACCAAAAAAACTACAGTATAAAATAACATTCTTTACACACTCTCTGTAAAAATTGGTGACAAAAAATATATATAACAATTAAAGCTGCTGGATCATGTAATGAGATTTTTAACAAGTGTATTCATTCATTCAACATTTATTGGACTTAACGTATGGTAGGTAACATAATAGGTACTGGGAATATGGAAGACAAAAAGAAAGTCTTTGACCCAATTTGTTCTCCGTATGATAAGTGCTACAACTTAAAGACAGGATACAGTCAGAGGACAGATGGAATATGATGAATATGATGGAAAGCATCAAAGGATGCTTCCTATGAGATGTTATATCAATGCATCACTTCAATCCTGAGAGATGGGTTCAGCAAATCAACAAAAACTAAAACTAAATCTCTGTCTGAGAGTTAAACAGACAAAGGCACCTAGTCATGATAAATGATGTTGTATGTGGAAAAATGCAAGTATTTTAATAGAAAAAAAGGACAGGAAGGAAAAGTTATATAAGTTCAAGCTAAAATGCTAAGCAAGGATCAAATCATGAAGGAAGTCAAATCAGATGACTTGAAAAGGAGTGTGCCCTTGATATGGAAGACATTCAGAAAGAATCAAATGCTTTGAACATATGAGAGATTTGATAATATTTGCAGTTGAGTATAAACCTGGATTGCAGTATGATACATAGGTTGAAGAGACTTCATTTCTAGCAATATTGGAGACTAGATGGTAGACTAGATGTGTGTAAAACCCTTCCAGTACAAAAAAAATTTTTTTATTAACAATGACTGCTTAAATTTAAATAACATTTTTAACAATGAATGAAATGGAAATAAAGGGAAATCATCTGAGGTCCAAAATGTCAAAAGAGCATGATTCCTAAATATAGGTGAGCTCTGTGGTCTTCATTTTCTCAGGGGGTTGGGATATCTTACAATCCTGAGTACACAGGAGCCTGGGTATCAACAGGAAAGCTACTTATACCTATCAAGAACAAGAGAAAAGGTTTGGTGCCAGTCATTGTGAGAGGTCAGACCAGAAACCCCCAATGAAGCAAAAACCCTAGAAAAGAGATCTCACTAGGTGGTAAACTAAAAAAAAAACAACACAGAGATAGAAAGTAAGGAAAGTTTGGGTACAGGGCAGAAAATCTCCCCTATAGTTCCTAACCAGCACTCATAGAGTATTACAGTTTGAACTCACACTACCTGTAAGCCTTCCCTTTTCCCAGGAAATCAATAGCATAGTTTTGAAGAGGCCCAGGTTGGTCATGCAACCAGCACCAGGCAAAAGAAAATGAAAATGCCCTGTGACATTAAAACCAGGAATTGCCACAGGTGGAGTTTCATAGAAATTATCTAACAATAGATGAAAATCACAGAACACCAAGGAAATAAATCATCAGGAATGAGAATTCTATATAAAAAACAAAAATCTGAAGATATTAGGATTATCAGACACAAATTATAAAATATGTTTCAAGAACCAAAAGAGACTAAAGAATAATAAAAGAAATAAAAGACTATCAAACATGATCCAGGCAGATTTGATAAAGGATAAAAGAAACATCCTGGAAATAAATATTTTAACTGAAATTTAAAACTTAATGGACAGGTTTACCCGCTAAAGATGGAATTCATACATTAAAGAATAGGCATTTAAAAATAAAGAATTCAACAAAGAGAATATACAAAATAGTATATGTGGAAAAGACATTAAAATACATAGAGTATCAGAGCTCTAAATGAAGACACTAGAAAGTATGGGGGAGGAGCCATATTAGAAAGAGTTATTGGCTGAGTCTTTTGTCTCTGGCTATAAAGAAAAAGCTTTTATCAGAGCAACCTCCTACTAAGAAGAACTGCAATACTGGATAAATAAACAAACAACTGTTTAAAACCATTAGCAAGCAACCAAGACAGCTAGGATGTTAAGTGCCAAGATCCTGGAGAAAAGAGAAATCTCATTAAAAGTGAGCTTGACATTCTCCAGCTAAATTTTCCCCTCAAGACATCTGCTGATTTGTAAAAATCTCCAGGTCACGCAATAAGCTGTCGCTCAAATCAGAGTCTTCCACTTCTGGAAGATGTAGTAACAGGGACTAGATTTACCTCCCCACCCACTGAAATAAACAGAGAAAATACAAGAAGAAATGGCTTTCAGGACATGGGATACCAGGCAACAAAGAACAGTAATCCCTGAAAGATGTGAAACAAATAAATTATACTGTACTGGTGAGTTTCTATAGCCCAGAAAGTGATAAATTGTTATCAATATGATAGGTAAGAAATACTACTTTAATTTCAATTTCCTATTATAAGTGAGGATAAATATATTTTCTTATATTAAAGGACCATTTCAATATTGGTTGTTTCTTCATGTCTCCTGCCAACTTTATATAAGGTCTTTTTCATTTCAATTTTTTAAAGTTCTTTATAAGTTAGAAATAATTCTCTTTTACCTGAGATATACATTGCAAACACATCATTTTGTCATTTGACTTTGTCATACAAATCTTTTCTATTTGTGTAGTCAAATGTACCAATTGTTCTTACTGAATCTATATTTCAAGGCATAGTTAAGGAAGTACCCAGTTTATCGTTTGTGAATGTGAAGTCATTCATTCCTGTATGTTAATTCTATGCCTGCTACCTTACTGAATTCTTTTATTGTTTAGCTCTTAACACTGATCCTTTGGTATTTCCCGGGTACACTATATACTATTGTATCATCTGCACATAGAGACAGTTTTACTTCTTTTCCAATTCTTATAACTCTAAATGTTTTCTCTTGTCTAATTTCATTTGCTAATACCTCCAGTATAATGTTAAATATTAGTGAATATGATAGGCATACTGCCTCTATGACCATGAGGTGTGTGTATGTGTGTGTGTTAAGAAAGTATTCATTAATTCTATTTTTCTCCTTACAGCTCTTAATACAGTATATTGCATTGGTAGATTTTCAAATATTAAACCAACTATGCATTCCTAGAATAAATCCTACTGGGTCATGAGTGTTTTATTTTCTTCTTGTAGTGTTGGATTTTGATTGCTGATATTTATTTAGCATTTTTTTGCAGTGATGCTTGTACATTACATTGGTCAGTAATTTCTTTGTACTATCTTTACCAGTTTTAGCTGTTAAGGTTGTATTTGCTTTATAAAAAGTGTTTGGATATTTCCCTTGATTTCCTTTGCTCTGGAACAATTTATAGAGCATTAGGACTATCTATCTAGACTTTAAATATTTGATAGAATTCCCTTCTGAAGTTGTTTATTGATAACTTTTGATATTTCTTCTGTGAAAATTGGTCCGTTTAAACTTTATATCTCTAATGGGTTCGATTAAACAAGAAAACTGTATTCCTCTAGGAAATCATGCATTTCATCTAGATCTTCAAATGTATTTGCATAGAGGTTAGCAATATAGTCTCTTTTGACTGTTTTAGAATTTCTTCTGTTTCCATGACTACTTTTCCCTTGTCATTTCTTAGTTTGCATTACTTGTGATTTCTCCCATTTTGGGGGGGATTAACTAATGGTTTGTCTATTTTGTTAATTCTTCTCCAAAGCCAAAATTTCATTTATTAATTAGATACACTGAGTCTCAAATCGCTAAATCATTAATTTCTGCTTTTATCTTTACAGTTTCCTTTCTTAAGCTTTCATTCTTTTTTTTTTATTCTTTGTATAGCTTTTTGAGTTGAGACTTTAATACATCTATTTTCATACTTTTATTTTTATATGTTTTCAAGGCTGTAATATTTTTCTCAGCTCACTCCTTTCATGTAACACATAGATTCTGATATGTAGTGTTTTCATCACAGATTTTTAAAAATATTATAATTTGTTTGCACTTCCCTTTTCACCCAAGAGTTGATAGAAGTATTTTTAATATTTAGATGAAAAGATATTTTTGTTATTGAGTTTTAGTTTATTTCATTATGACCACAGAGTTAATTTACTAAACTTTCTGATATTCTCTTTTGGTGACCTAATATATAATTGATTTTTATAAATATCCAATATAGGCTTGAGAAGTTTTATTCTCTAGTATTAGTATTAGTAAATATATTTTCATAACTTCTAACTTATTACTTTGTTAGATTTTCTTTATCTTACTTATTTTTGTTACTTGACCTGTCTTGTACTGAGATTGGTATCTTAAAGTTTGCTCTTATCAGTGTGTTTCTTGCTCTGCCTAATTTTTTTTTTTTTTTTTGCGGTACGCGGGCCTCTCACTGTTGTGGCCTCTCCCGTTGCGGAGCACAGGCTCCAGACGTGCAGGCCCAGCGGCCATGGCTCACGGGCCCAGCCGCTCCGCGGCATGTGGGATCTTCCCGGACCGGGGCATGAACCCGTGTCCCCTGCATCAGCAGGCGGACTCTCAACCACTGCGCCACCAGGGAAGCCCAACTCTGCCTAATTATTAATTGTTATATCTTCATTATGATTTATGACTTTTAGAATATACAACTATTCTTTTTTCAAGTTCAATACTTTTATTCTGTTAAACTTTATTTGATATCAGGATTGCAAATCTGTTTTTTTTTTTTTATTGCTTTCATTTACCTGGATATCTTTGCCCTTCCTATATGCCACCCTTTATAAATCACTTTTAGGTTTGTCTCTTGTATAAAACACATAGTTAGATGTATTTTGTGAACCAAATTTAAAATCTCTTTCTTTTTATTTGGTTAAGCCCATTCACATTTATTGATATAACTGATAAATTTTAATATAAATATTACATGTACTATGTTTATCTTCCATGTTTGTTTACCTACATTATATGTTTTTTCTTGTTTTTAATTTTGTTTCTTTGGTATTTAGAAAGATTTACATTTTGATTGTATTGGTTACTTTTGCACTTATACAACTGTTAAAATTTCCTTATAATCCTATTTTCTTATTTAATCTTTTACTATCTAATACTACTCTTTGGCTCTCAAATATTGCTTATATCAATGTGCTTATTCTACTTTCTCATTATTTCTCCCTACTCCTATTTTAGCTGCATTATTTCTACTTCCTAAAAGCATATATTTATACATTATTCTTCTACCCATCCTCATCTTTATTAATCTTATATTTTATTTTTTTTTAATAAATTTATTTATTTTTATTTTTGGCTGCATTGGGTCTTCATTGCCATTTGTGGGCTTTCTCTAGTTGCAGCAAGCGGGGGCTACTCTTCATTGTGGTGTGCAGGCTTCTCTTGTCGCGGAGCGTGGGCTCTAGGCATGCGGGCTTCAGTAGTTGTGGCTCATGGGCTTAGTTGCTCCACGGCATGTGGGATCTTCCTGGACCAGGGCTAAAACCCGTGTCCCCTGCAATAGCAGGCAGATTCTTAACCATTGTACCACCAGGGAAGCCCTAATCTTATATTTTAAATTAAAAAGCTTCTGTTGCTAAATTTCTCTAGTCATTTCTTGGTTGGATGAAGTTCACTCTTTAATAGTTTGGCCCAAGAAGGGCTCAAGGATGCAATATTATTTGAGTTATTACAAGTTTACAACTATTTTTACATGGCCATGATATTTAAAGGACAACTCATATGGATATAAAATCCTGATTCACGTTTCATTTCTTTGAGTTTCTTGAAGATGCTGCTCCTCTAGCTTGATTTACATGCTGCTTTTCTAGAGGCCCTGAGAATTTTCTCTTTATAACTTGTAGTTTTACTTGAATACATATCAGTGTTGGTAATTCCGGAACAATTTTCCCAGGTAGGTCCTTTTAATAAATCAATCAATCAATAAATATATATATATATATATATAATTTCACAAAATTTTTCTTCTATTAGAATTTTACATATTACTTCTGTTTCCATGTTTAATTTTTCATCTTCAGGGATTCCAGACATTACTACATTGTATCTTCTTTGACAGTATTAATTTAAATACTTTATCTCTGACTCTTTTTACTTTTTTATTGTTGTTTTCTGAATTTATTTAGAGTATCTTCGTTTTTATTCAAATCTATTCCTTCCGGGCCTCTTGTAACTTGGTCTTTATTTCTCATGTGATTTTGTCATTTCTTATATTTTCCTGAATTCAATCCATTCTTAATTTATTTCTTCTTATTGTTTTATGTTCACTTTTGTACTAAATTTTAAAATATCTGATATAAGCTATTTCTTCATGCGCTTGTTTGATGATATATGCTTCAGTATGGAATTATGTATTACAGTTATCTTCTGCTTCCTGGTTAATTAGGGGTGGGGGAGTGGGATTTTCTTCATCTGAAAAATTTGTATTAGCATTCATGTGTTCCTTTTTTTTTCTTATAGTACATTTTTATATGTAAAACTGCTTGTACTATTGCATTTCTGTGAACAGGCTGAAAGTTTGGGATAGTTTAAAAGATTGTTAGTTCAAGAGCACTTTTCTGTCAGTGTTACAACATAGTTTCTTTAATAGATGATTCTTTTTTGAGAGGTGGTAGTAAAGGGTGATATCCTTTGATTATTTTAAATATTATTTTACCTTACAGGATCATAAATTTCCCCCTCTTGCTCTTTTTCTCTTTGCCATGAAGTTTCCAAAATGTGCTGCTTCTGTTCTTTTTACTCTCCTCTTCACAAATGTTGCCCTTCCAATTGCCTCCTTATACGCCTCCCTCACCTTTAAATAAGCATCTTTCTTACACCCAGTGCTCAAAATTAGCAGGACTCTTTTTTCAGTATTTCCTCACATAGATTGACTTTCCCTTTTTCCTGTTGATTTTAGTTCAGTTCTAGGCCCTTCATTTCCCTCTTCTTTCTTCCACAATTTTTCTGTACCCATCTTGCTTTCTGCAAAGGTTTGTGGTGGAGATCCAAGAAATAGCTCCACTGAAAATGATGTTTATTTTTTTACTTGTGGGCATTTTAAAGTATGTAATTTCTCTGACTTATAATTACACTAAAGGTATGGGATTTGTGTGGTTATATTTGTTCTTCTACTTCAGGAGTCAGTAAACTATGGCTCCCAGGCCAAATCTGGTATACCACCTGTTTTTGAAATAAAGTCATGCTTTTTTTACTTATGCATTTTTTATGACTGCTTTCACAATACAATAGCAGAATAAATTAGTTATAACAGAGATTCTGTGGCTCACAAAGCCTAAAATATTTTCTACCTGTCCCTTTACAAAATAAGTTTGCTGATCCCTGATCTACTTGATTTTTATAGTTTTTGGAGGATGTGTTAGAAGATTCAAATTTAGGTGCGTGCCATTAACTTGACTATTCAGACATCCTCCTAGAGAACTGAAAGTTAAGCATTCAATTTCCTTAAAATGTCATAGCCTTAAGAGCCTTAAAATTGAAATGTAAAAAACAAAACAATACCACACATAACCCTATTTTTTTCTGGCAGTAGGAGAAATATAGTAATATTTCTAAATGCCTACTGTGAGATAGGCACTTGGAACTTTGCATATATTATAATATTCCATGCCAAAACTCAGGGAATTATTCACTATCCTTTCCTCTGCCACAGATGAGGATGCTGGTGCTCAGAAAGATTGCTTACTTTGTTCAAGGTATTTTTACTGATAAAGAGAAGAATTGGTATTCCAGCTCAGGCTTCTCTGGTTCTAAATCCTATATTCTACTAGATCTCTTCTGCTAATTCATGAATGTAAATTAGGCAAATTATGCAGCTAGTTCAGGTTAAGGCTCAAGAATTAAATGCCATTCAAGAATATTCACTTTTCTGTTTAAACTAGCTCCTATCCCTAATTAACTTGAACCATTTAATTCTACACCACATACTCCCAACCCCTTTCTTTATTACTGTGCCTAACTTTCATGAAAGATAACTGTGCCCATATGAAGGAACACCAAGCCAAACATTCTAGTAATACACTGTCAACCATGTCAGGAAAATTGTACCTTGGGGACCTACCATCTTTCTCAGCAAAGAGCTATCAAATTTGGTCTAAGAGCTTAGACCAAAGAGCTATCTGCTTTGGTCTAAGTGTAAAACCCTGAAAGCCAGAATGATTATATATTTCAAGTCTTCCTGTTGTGTCACATGTTGCCAAGCCTCACAAATCAAAAAGAATAAGAATGGCACAAACACACACACACACACACACACACACACATACACACACACTACGTACAGATTTGCCAGAGCAAAATATGCACTGTTCAGGAGCTCCTGAAATTGAGACATTAGATTGCTTAGACTGTACCCCACAATAAAGTAACCTGAAGCAAAACATGCACCCAGCGTGCCCTGAGGAGCTGTTTGGTGTTCTTCATAATATGTGCTGCCCATTTCAAAACAATCAGTCCTTCTATCCCTCACCCCATCTTAAGAGTGTGTTTCTCCAGGCTTTGCCTCTCATTACAACCAACAAACTATTGAGTCCATTTGTATTGCACAAAACAATTTCATATGGGAGAGAATTGGTACAAAGCAATCTAGTTTTGACACCAGTTGGCTAGTGTACATTCAAGGACTTTCTCTGAGCAGACAGTGCTCCTCTGGTTAAAAACTGCTATTTTAAAAGTTGTTTGGGGAATTCATGGAGTTTACGTAAGACCTTACTTCCTTCATTCCTCCAAAATTAGATTTCCTATAGTAGTCATTCCACAGACACTATCTCAGGCAGTTTCTACTCAGAATATGTTTTGCTTAAAGTGGAAAACAAAGAAATCTTGTAGGCTTGCAGTTTGGGGATAGCAATTTATTTCAGTAATAGGAATGACAACAAACTGGATAATTTCTGCATTTAAAAATTCTGTTTGATTCTGGAAGTTTTAACCACAGGAGTGAGTGTAACCACAAACATGATGGGATTCTAATTAGATGGATATAATGATATCAGTCAAAGCTACACTGAGTATATTCCCCTTTCAGATATCTATGAAAGGGGAACCTCATTTTTTGATAATAAGAATAAAATAAGAAAAAATACATGCACTTGAAATAAAAGTAAAAAATGGGAGGACCTCACACAGCTAAGTAGGCTCCAGCCATGAGAAGGTATGTGAAAGAGTTTGTACTCCTGACAAAAGAATGCCAACAAATGAAAGAATACGACTTATATAAGAAAAAAAAAGGATGATTTTAGTCTGTTTACTTGAGGAAGTTTTCAGCTACTGCTGACATTTTGTTTCTCCTGCTACTGGTCAGAGGCAGGGTTAGTAATAAACTACATTATTATACAGCTATGTCTCACCCATCCATTTTCACTTTTCTGCTTGGAAAGAAACTCTAGAACTCAGGAATCCAGGGCTGGGAAAAGAGTGATGTATACTTTACTGAGGTTATGAATAAGGTTCAAGGAAATATCTGTAGCCCACTGCTGGGAATGCTTGACTGCTTTTGCATTCCTCCAGAGGTTTGGGATAACCCAGAGAGGGGGCATAGAACAGAGTCAACAAACTATTAGCAAAATACTATACTTAGGTTTATAGGAGAGTCTATTATAAGTCAGACATGATTGTAGCCCTGATTCTACCATTTATTTACTCAGAACCTCTATCAAATTACATTACATCTCAACTCTCAGTTCACTCATTTATGTACTGAGGGTAATAATTATATTCACCTTCCAAGTGGTTTTATGCATAAAAGGAAATAATACATTTAAAGTTTGAAAATTTTTGTTATCAGTACAAACTTTAGGACTTGCTGCATATAACACTCATTTTGTACTTGAGCCACGTAAGTTTTTTAAGCTCCTTTAATGCAGGGACCATATTTTATTCTTCCTCATCAATTACTTAGTTCCTATGCCATTTCTGAGTCAATAACAGAGAAAAAGAGAAGTTGAAGAAGATTTTGACTGATGGTCTCAATTTTTGTTAAAAGGAGTTATATGTTATCTGTTAAGATTGAGAACAAGAGGGGTTAAGGAAAGAGGTACATACTTATAATACTTAGTGAAGCAGTGGGAGAGGGAGTGAACCAAAGATAAGTAAAAGGATTGAAAGTAGCTCTAAAGACTCAGTTCAGGTTAGGGAGCATAAATTTGCATTGTTTTAAATCATCCTGGGAATTGAAGTTAAGAAAGGAGAAGGCAAGGACCCAGTGTATAGCACAGGGAACTATACCCAATATCTTGTAATAACTTGCAATATACTGGTAGGAACACTGAAACGGTAATTTTGACAAATTTCTGGAGGATGAGTATGGAGAAATGTGAGCAGGAGAAATTTCCAGGAGCTATGGTCTCAGGTGGGCATCCAAACTTTTATGGACTTTACCTCCAGGAAACCCACCAGATTCTCAAGGTGAAGATCCAAGAAAGATCCCCTCAGGTGTCTAGCAGGAGAAGAAAAAGGGTAATCACTGTGAAACAAGCCACAGTCCTCTCCATAACAAAAGCCTATCCTCCAGGGGGAAAATAAAATTACCCTCCAGCGCCCTCTAGCCTTCCTATCTCAGATAAGGTGATGAGGAATGTATACAAGAAGAAACGCTTATGAAGTCACAGGCCAACTCACCAAGATAAAAAGGGAAAGGGCTCAAATCAATAACATTAGAAATGAAAAAGGAGAAGTTACAACTGACACCACAGAAATACAAAGGATCATAAGAGACTACTACAAACAACTATATGCCAATAAGATGGACAACATGGAAGAAATGGACAAATTCTTAGAAAGGTACAACCTTCCAAGACTGAACCAGGAAGCAATAGAAAATATGAAGAGACCATTCACAAATACTGAAATTGAAATAATGATTTTAAAATTTCCAACAAACAAAAGTCCAGAACCATACACAAAAATAAACTCAAAATGGATTAAAGAGTTTGAGGTAGAAAATACTACCTCAAATATTTCTTCTACTCAGTTTCTTTCCCTTCTGTTACTCCAATTACATATACATTATATCTTTTGAAATTGTCTCACGTTTATTTTATGAACTATTCTTTTTCATTCTTATTTCTCTTTGCATTTCAATTTGGAAAGTTTCTGTTGACCTACTTGCAAACTCACTGATTCTTTCATCAGCTATGTTAAGTCTACTGGCGATCACACCAAAGACATTCTTCATTTTTGTTACGGTGTTTTGGATTTCCAGCATTTCCTTTTGACCCTTTCTTAGAATTTCCATCTCTCTGATTGAATTACTCATCTGTGTTTGGATGTTGTCTACTTTTCCTTAGAGCCCTTAACATAGTAAACATAGCTATTTAAAATTCTCTGCCTGATAATTCCAATATATCTGAATCTAATGGTTGCTTTGTCTCTTCAGGCTGTGAATTATTTTTTTTTCCCTTTGCTGTGCCTTTTAATTTTTTGTTGAAAGCAGGACATATTGCATTGGGTAAGAGGAATTACATTAATTTTCTATTGCTGCTGTAACAAAGTATCACAAACTTAGTGACTTAAAATGATACAAATTTGTCTTACGATTCTGGAGGTCAGAAGTCCAAAATATGTCTCCCTGGGCTAAAATCAAGGTGTTAGTGTTCCTTTATGGAGGTTCTAGGGGAAAGTCAGAAGTATTTTCTAGTTTCCAGTGGCCACCTGCATTCCTTGGCTAGTGGCCCCATTATGTACTCCATCATCAAAGCCAGCAACATTTGGCTGAATCCCTACAAACTGCCATCTCTCTGGTTCTCTCACTCTGCTCTCCTCTTTCACTTAGCCTTATAATTACATTGGGTCTACCTGGGAAATCCAGGATAATGTCTCCATCTCAAGATCAGCTACTGACAATGTTAATTCCACTTGCAACCTTATTTCCCCTTTTCCTTGTCACAGGTTCTGAATTAAGACTTGGACATCTTTTGGGGAGGGGGCTGCATTATTTTACTTACCACAGGAACTGAGGTCAATAGGCCTCTTGTTTGAAGATTTATGTTTATTAGGCTAGGAGTTGGGCTTTGTTTAACGTTTTCTGAAGCTATAAGTGCCAGGGACTTCAATTTCCTCTAGTGTTTTGTTTCGGCTCCCCTCTTGACTTTGACCTTCCCTAAATATCTCCTCAAAGAAAATCTGTGCCTTCCAGCTTTTTCAGTTGTAATCTATAGGAGCCCTGTTGGTATGGTGGTAATGCATGGGAGAGGGAAGTGTTTTATAATCTTTTAATTAAGTCTCAGTCTTTTAATGGACCCATGTCTCTGTCCTGTAACTTTCTTCTTTTTTTCAATTTTTACTGGAGTATAGTTGATTTATGATGTTGTGTTAGTTTCTGTTCTACAGCAAAGTGAATCAGTTATACATATACATATATCCACTCATTTTTAGATTCTTTTCCAATAAAGGTCATTACAGAGTACTGAGTACAGTTCCCTGTGCTACACAGTAGGTCCTTATTAGTTACCTATTTTATATATAGTAGTGTGTATATGTCAATCACAATCTCCTAATTTATCCCTCCCCTCCCTTTCCCCCCTGATAAACATGTTTGTTTTCTACATCTGTGACTCTATTTCTGTTTTGTAAATAAGTTCATTTGTATCATGTTTTTTAGATTCAACATATAAGTGATTTCATACAATATTTGTCTTTTTCTGTCTGACTTACTTCACTTAGTATGATAATCTCTATGTCCATCCATGTTGCTGCAAATGGCATTATTTTATTCTTTTTATGGTTGAGTAATATTCCATTGTGTGTATATATATATATATATATATATATATATATATATATATATACACA